>NC_081517.1:8607123-9207123 GCF_030273125.1 Centropristis striata | reverse complement strand
AGTTGCCTGTTTACATATTCACTATACACAGAACAACATTAGTGTTCATTTGAAGTTGTGTTTTTGTCCAGCCAATTAATTTAAGCCCAATATCCACACTTCTTTCTGTTCTATTCTCGTCTACCAGCTCCTGAGGGAACTGCTTGGTTCTTAAGCTGCTAAAATGCTCCCCTATGTTTACCAGCTAGCTGCTAACTTTGTCTGTCTGCTGTTTGGTGCTGGGCAGGTGCTGGGCTTATCAGAGCTCATTTGCTGAAATCAGCTGCCGGCTGTAGCTTGAGCAAGGTTGATGAGAGTGGTGAGACTGAGCTAAAACAATAAAGTTGTGAGCCATAAAGGGGAAATACAGAATAGGGTTATAATTCTCTGTTGGTTCATCACTATGAGAAACACTTATAAGACATCAGTACAGTTTTAAGAAAGCACAAAATAGTGTGAATGAGCCAATTAAAAATGGTCAGATCTGTTCTTATTCATTTTTCAAAGCAAAAGAGGACACACATTATTGCCCTAAATGTTTGATTATAGTATGAATACAGTATCTAGCAAAACTCTACATAGCAGATGGGAATATTACAGATTCAGTGTCTGAAAAGGGCTTCCCTATATTTTCTGTTCTCCTTTTTCTGATCCCTTAAATGTGACACTTTGACTGAAATTTGTAGAAACCTGACAGACCTGAACGCACAAGAAACGATAAGCAGAACATTTACAGCTGTGCCTTTTTGCAAGAGATTGCACGGGACGTTTGTCTTTTGCATTGTCAACAAATACAGTTGCCCTCGAAACAGTTCCTTCCCATTAGGCTGTGCAAAGGCTTGATAAAGTTCCTGAAATTTAGTACCTTTTAAATAGGAAACTTATTTGGGGGGAAAATGCACTTAACAATACTAGCTTTTATGGCATGTTTTGGTTAAAGGTATGCCCATTTAGTTGAATTGTAACCATGCACTGCATTCACTCTTCCATTACATCATTTGCCAGCATCCCATTAAATAGGAATTCAGTAGAATTACAACCCTCCGCATGCAGAGTGCATTCTCCCATCACATGTGCAGCCCACTCTATTGCCAACACTACTGCTGTCTGAGCCAGAGGAATACATGCTTTCATGCAAGTTTTGATTATACTACTGGAGTAAATATATCTAATATTTTAGTTCAGTTAACCAGCAGATAGAGGATGAAAGCAAAGAGCACAGTTATTGGCGTGTTTACACTTTTTTCTAGTCTTTGCTAGCTAGCAGTAACCATGTGGGATATAGGTTGATTGAGTATGCTAATGCTAACTGAGGAGTTTTAATCTATTACCATGCGTTCTTGATTGTGAAACATTTAGTTTATAAATTATTTGTTTACTTTAAAACCTAAGTTTACATGCATCACACATTGTCAGCTTAAATATTCAAAGTACCTTTCCCCATCAGTCAACTTGCTAGCTAGCTTACTTGCCATATAACACATTGTATGTATTTGACAAATGAATGGCTTTATTTGGGAAATGAATGGATTATGTCTGCTTAGGATGCAGTATGGCATAAGATTTGATTTGATATGATGAGTGTCTATCTGCACATAAAATGCTTAAGTACAGCAGAGCAAATAACCCAATAATAATGCAAATAATAACAAAATAAATTATGTCAAGTTTAACATTGCAGTTTTAAATGTGCAGTGAGAGGAGAAAAGCAGTGTCGTTCACATTCACCTCAGCATGTCTGCTTTCCTCTTCTCCTTTTCCTTTCTGTGCCTGCTGTCTTTGATATTGTTGACATTGCAGTGAAACTCAGCAACGCTCATGAGAGACAGACCTGTTTGTTTCTCATTCTGTGGCTCATATTGCGGGGATGAGGAGGGGTTGGGGTTGCTGTTATTTGCCTTCAGTATTTGTTTACTAGTGCAAAAACAGAGGAGTTCTGGGAGAATAGAGACGGGGAGGCATTGAGTCAGCTCCCTCAGTGTCCCTTCTGCTGTCCCTGCTGAGGCTGCTGCTGCTGCTGGCTCCTGTGGCACAGCTCCTCTCCCTGTGTGAACTCTCTGGCAGCCACACACATTTACAGATACGCTGTCAAACTGGCACTGCGACCGCACTTTAACAGCAGCCATACAGTATACACAGTCTGACACTATATGAACGTCTTAAAATGACAAATAAGATGTATTATTTTTGTCTTGTTTGTTCCGATTTTGTCTGTTTTATAATGCCTCCATAAACACACACACACACACACACACACACACACACACACACGTGGGACCTTGTAAGCCTTGCAGTCCCATTTCCGACTCTTCTACTGCAGGGGGCCCATGCGCTGTAATCCCCAAGTGCATGTTGGGTAAGACGTGGAGGCTTCAGCACCTCGTTACATAAGTAACTTTTTGTCTGACAGAGAGCCAGATTGAGGGAGATGGGAGAAAGAGGGGGAAATGAGAAAGAAGCAAAAAACGAATAAAGTCTGAAAGTCAGGAGACTTATTTGTTATTTTTTTATCTCAGCAGGGGAGTGCACACACAGCACTTCTGGAAATGTGTGTGTTAAGTGGAAGGAGAGGTGGGAGAGGAGTTTGGATGTAAGAGAGATGTCAGACAAGGGGCTTTCTTGCTTGGCTCTGTCACTGCATATTTTAAAGAGAGAATCGCTGTTCCCGAGGTTTGCTTTGCATGACTTAAACATGAGCAGTGTGCGCTTTCCTCCAAATGAGTAATTGTGACAGTCCTCCATTATCTTATCTGGTCTTCCTTTATTCCTAGCCGCAATGTTCTGTTGTTGATGTGAACAGCTCACATGAAGGTATCTGCTGCTCAGCAAGTTGTTGTTTGCAATTCCTTGCCCACATTATCAATTGATGTACTAAATGTCTGAACATCAACTATTACATTGTGACTTATTCAGAGAGTAGACCTAACCTCCATTTTTAAATTTTGATATGGCTGCTTTCACAATGTTGTGCCTTTTTCATATTTAAAAGTGCCGTAAAAGACATTCAGAACATTAATATCGCAACAAACAACTATTTGCTATTTAAAGATATAATGGAGTGACGGCGTCCTGAGGAGAGAATGAAGTCACACTCTCCGTCTCTGTGTGTGTTGTAATAAGAGCTTCACTGTTCTTTGTTTTGGTAGCTGGTCTAGCCGCATGTGTATGTTGGTGCATGTTACTACACTTTAGTTGCTGTGAGTGCATGTGAGCCCCTCACTTCGGTGTTGGTGTTTTATGACCTGGGAGAGAGAGAGTTGTTGAAACTATTGGCTCCTCACTTCATATTCATGTTGCACTGGCTGGTCGCTGGTAACTGGCCACAACTCTATACTGAGTGTTTCCTGTGACTTGGCACTAACTAACCCCCATTAATACTATTAGCTTTGTTGCTCATTGCCATTAGCGCTCACACTTTCTTGCCCCTCTCCCTCCAGCTGATCAGCGGTAAACTCTGTTTTCCCCCTTTTCGACCAATGGGTACCTAGTTCTAGTGCTGGTTCACAGTTGGTTCAACTGGCTCACCCTCTCATAACATGTTTGCTTTTCCACAGGCTAGAGAGCCACGTCATTTTGTTACTTTATACGTTTGTATTTATGTTTCCGATTTCCCAGAAACACTAGCGCCAACTTCAGGCATAATAACAACAATGGCGGACTTCTTCGCTATATGTGCTCAAACATCAGCTTAGTTCCTGAAACTCCCTTAAGTATATTTTGAACCTCTGTCGAGGTCCATGCTTCGGGGAGACAGTCTCCTCCACAGACCACTGCTTTGATTTTGCATCCATAGTGAAGCTCTATGTTTTTAAAAATGGCGGTCGTTAACGTTTTCGTTGGTTTTGTTGATCACAATAATCCCGCCCCCAGCTTCTGACATAGTCTGTTCATGGTTTGAGACCAGCAAAGATTTGGTGCCGCTCTGGAATCTGCATAAGTCAGAGGACTCAGCTCTTGGGCAATTTTCCTGGCCAAGAGCTGGGTCTTTGGCTGTCGAAATGTGAAAAACTTGTTTGAGATTAGGCACCGGCTCTGAACCATCCCTCGAACTGCCTTGGTCAAAAAGGACAACAATAAAATTCTAACTCTTATTTCCTGTTTAACCGTTTTTTTTTTAAATTATCGCTGAATTGTTCCTGTTTGTATTTAGCAATGGATCAAATGACATTGTGAGAAACTCATAGCGAGACTGAAAATTATCCCCCTCTTTTGCTGTTCCCCTCAGCTATGTGCACTGTTTTAGGGTCTTTCAGATATTTGTTTTGGTTTCCCACAACTTTTCTCACAGGCGCAGAGAGATGAAAAGAGGGTAGGTACCATACGTGCATTCATAAGGCGAACAAAAAAGCACTCCCTACTTATTGACACCATTAGATGGCGCTTTTGGTTTAAAGAATTGCAATTCACTGAGTTTTCAACCATTTGTTGTACAGAGGGTTGAAAATTGAAACATCTGGCCATTACTAGGGGCTAATTTTAAGCTCCTTCATGTTGTGTATTTTTGTTTGTTTCTCTTCACATGGCTTTGTGCGTTTGTTTAAATATCCAGTAAAATAAAGAAGCAATACAAGACTTTTCTATTTCAATATGCTCATTACACCTTTTATATAACTTGCATGGTTTTGCTTTAAACTTTGTCATACTGTACCTAGATTATTATAAATTAATGATAGTACAAATGATAAGTCTGACACCAAAATGATTCTGTTTTGTTTTCTGTTGTGCAGATGTTAAACCGGGGACATAACGGTGAGCCCAGTTTTCCTCAGGAAGGCCTTAATCCTCGGTGACTCTTACACCTGATCACGGACTGTTCTCCTTCCTTTGGAAATCAGCAGGATTCTTTTGGCCTGTCGCAGAGCATCGTCCCCTTGCCGGTGTCCTTGGCTCCTCTCCTCCAGAACCAGATAGGAGTGGCTAGGTGTAAAGTAAAGAAGCAGTTTAACCACAAGACTGCCCAGTTTTCTTAGATTGGTAAAGGGAGTTTTAAAAGGGTGTACGGGAAGGGAGCAGACCCCAGCAGTGCTATGCTGTGTGGCACAGTAGCTTTCTGTGCTCTCTTACTGTCTTTTTTTCCTGCTGTCTATCTTTCCATGTGTCTACCTCCATCTGGATCTGTCTCTGTCTGTCTTTCTCTTTTCAGATTCTCCCTGCCTGTCTCACTCTCAGCCTGCTTTACCCACTTAATCTCTGCTTAGAGACATGGCACTGACCCTGAAGCATAACTCAGCTCCAAGACCTTGGCTCATAGTACAGACACAAGAACATCAAAACAGTGACATCAGAAAGTCAGGAACAGCCTTGCTATATTGATTGCATCAGTGACATGTCATGATTGCTATATACCGTACGTGTATGTGTAACATCTATTTTAAAAGGTTATTTCACCTGTATAAACAGACTATATGTTTCAGGTCTCTGGTGCTCTGTAAATTACATGCATTGTGCTCTCTTTTGGAAAAACATTGGCAAAATGGATGAATTAAAAATTTTAAAACTGATTGAAACTACAACAAAAACGCAAAAACAACGCACATTTGGTGTCAAGCTAATGTCCCCTTTTTCCTCCAACATGTGTGGACATGTGCCTTGTGTTGCACCTCAGCTTGCTAAATTAGCTAACAAACTAACATCTACCAGGGGAAAGGGCTAACGGCAGGCAAGCGATGTGGCTAATTAGCTAGTTAGCTGAACAGCTTACCTGCAAATGTCAACAGTGGTTGGTTGAGATGCTAAATGGTGTGATCTTTGCTCTCCAATAGAGTGCTGCAGGAATGATTCCTAAACCCTGGAAATGAATTAGCATCAATTCTTGTTCCCTCATCTCAAAGTCAGTGGGTGTTTTGAATGGGTGTTTGGTTTGTCTGAAATAAAGTCTGTGGCTAACATTAACTTAAAAGATTTGCATGTTTTGTTGTACAACATCAAATACATCAGCAAATACTAGGGCTGAATTATTTTGGAAAACATCCCTAACTGAGATTGCAATTTCAATATAATTCATCATATTGGAGGGAATGAGCATTTGCATACAAATTATTCTCATTTTCATTGAAAAAAATATAAAAATTGACCCTCCATCCATTATCCTTATCCTCACCATCACTTATCTGAACTGGGGTCGCGGGGGCCTGGAGCCAATCCCAGCTGACATTGGGCGAGAGGCTGGGTTCACCCTGGACAGGTCTCCAGACTATCACAGGGCTGACACATAGAGACAGACCACCATTCACGCTCTCATTCACTCCTATGGCCAATTTAGAGCCACTAATTAAAGCTAAGCTGCATGTTTTTGGACTGTGGGAGGAAGCCGGAGTACCTGGAGAGAACCCACGCTGACTCGGGGAGAACATGCAAACTCCACACAGAAGAGCTGCAGGCCGGAATCAAACCTGCAACCTTCTTGCCGTGAGGCAAGGGTGCTAACCACTACACTTTTTTTTTTTTTTTCAGAAACTGACCCAAAAAGATTTTTTTTTCCTAAGTCTGTAGAATGCAATTTGTTATCGAAGAGATCTTTTAGCACTACAATACTTAATTCAGATTTGTAATCAGTCCGAGATTTTCTCTGTTTTTATCATCTAGCTGCCTTTGTCAGTGTTCTCTTCTGTTGAGTTCAGGCTACTGAACTCGGTTTCACTGCCTGCTCACTCGGCTTTGGTCCAGGCACAACATCTGAAATGCTAGCAACGCCTACTCCCCCCACTTTTATGCATTAAAAATCATGGTGTTTAATTGTAAAAATGTATTTGCTGAATAAAACGCATACGATGAATGTTTGTTTGTCACAGACTTTATTTTCTGCAATAATCCAAATTCTAATGGAAAACTCCCATTGTCTTTTAGTCAAGGGTACCAGGGAGATGCTAAGTTCTTGGTTGTCCTACAAAAATACGTCATCCCTGCAATACTATGCAGTATTTGCTAACAAAACGATATCTGAACTTGGCCAGTAAACTATAGTTGTGGACTTGTTTACATTGTGTAGCTGGTTGCTGGTCAGCCTCTTCAGTTGTCAATCAAACCTACACTGGTCCACCCACTCAGGGGCTTGGAAATTTGGATTTATACGTCTTAAGGACCTATTTTTCTTGCTTTCAAATTAAAAATAGTATTGCTTATACATTTAAGAATTACTTTCACGTGATATTTTACTGCAAAAACTGATGCCTAATTGTGATTTCAGTTGGACCTTAAAATAAAAGATTAATCTCATAAACTGTTACTTGTTTTGTTGCCCCACCAGACCCACACAGAAAATGATCGTTTTGACTGCAAGGAGGGATAGTGCCATACTGCTTGCTTCAGCTGGAGTCGATTTTACATCTAGCATCTAGTAGTTTGGACTTAGTGAGTCAGTTTGTCTCAATTACATGTACTCTGCCACTGTGGAGAGGGGCTAGCTGTGTTCACCGTCAGTGAACACTGGCACCACTGTGGGTTGACAGAGTTCAGTTTGGTACATCTACTATTTATTAATGTTTTTGATTATTACTGTCCTGCTGTCACTTGACAGATCTGAATGTACATTTTGTTTCCATTTTATAAAAATGTCAATAGAAAAAGTAAGCCATGCTGTGTTTTGTGTGTTTTTCCACTGCTTTATTCTGCTTGTTTTGTGTGATGCAAAAGCAGGCATGCTTGTCCCTATTTCTGCTTTCAGCATCACCACCTGGCCCGTCTATACTGTCCAAACTTCAGCTCTTACGCTTTTCTTATTTTTTTTTTAGTTCAGCGAGCTATTCCTGGCCAACCATACCATGTCCCCCCACCCCCTTTCTCTCTCCCTCCCTTGGTGCTGAGCTGAGGTTTCTCCATGTTGTGGTGGAGAGCAGCAGGAGAGGGAAAGGAGCTGCTGTAGCACAGACTTGGGAGCTCTTGTAGAGGGAAGACATGACCCAAATATGTCTGCTAGCTAGCTAGCTAGCCTAAGTACTGCTTCAAATTGGGCTAAAACTGAAGCTCTCCTCTGCAATGACTGCATTGTGATCCCAATGCCAGGCAGGCTTTACAGTAATAGAGCAGGAAGTAGTCTGTGGGCCCTTGGATTATTGTGTACTGTACCAAACATCTGAGAGGGCTGCAATTGATTACAGCTGTAACAGGGTGAGAACAGGGAGTGTTGAGGAGGGCAGATGTTCAAGGTTTGTCTATCTATGGAATCACCTGTGTATTTCCAACCACCGGGGCTGTTTGTGTGACTGTGCGTGGATACCCTGAGCTCCGGGGCAGGGCAGTGGGCGCGGTGTCAGTCAGACATGGGAAAGTGGGTTAAATTCCAGGCATTCTCTCACATCTGAAGCCACACTGTTTCTGGTTTGTCTTCTCTACAACTTATCTTACATCTTGTGCGTGTGTGAGAGTCCTTTGCCAAGCCCACTGGCTATGGAAAAACAATTTAACTGGATTTAATTTGTTGCCCCCCTCCTCCTTCCTCTTCCCTCCTTCCCCTTGCGTTTTTTTTCTTCTTTTGTGTGCCTCTGAGAGGTTGGGAATTCATCTTGTCTGGTAACTCCATGCCCACTCTGAGCTCGCTTTGCAAGTGAGACAGGCCAGGTTTCATGGCAGCTTTAAGATCTCCAGGTATGTGTGGGTTGTCAAAAGAGTGTCCTTGCTATAAGTACTGCTGAAAATCAGTAGTGTGTTTATCTTACTTGGAAATATATATACATTTGGACATAAAGGTTGATTATTTTTCTCCAAAATATGTTTGGCAGCTCTCAGTCACATCTCTTATCTTCCCTCCCTTTCTTGTTTTTTATTTTACCGATCTAACCTTCATGCTTCTAAGGGTTAAAAAAGCACAATGAAACCAGTTGCCTAGAGCCCTGACCACTTTTTCCATTCTTGCTGGAAAGTTTCCAGTGCTATTTATATGAAACCTCAGGCTCGACAATCAAGAAAGCCATTTGACCAGGATAAAGTATTATACATGATCCTGAAGTTCTGTTGTACTCAAATTGTTACATAGAACACATTGTAAATAGCAGACACACTGGGAAATCTATGGTCTATCTCTGTTTTGTAGAGTGAGTAGAAAACATGTACGACCAGGCACAAGTGAAATCAATCCATATGACCTAACTACTATTGTGTAGCCAAATAAAATACTACACCTAATCTGTCCTGGGCTTGATGACTGATTTGCTGCAGTGAGAGTTCCAAGTCTTATTTTAGCCCGAATGTCTGATGAAAAACAGAAACGGTTGTTTATTCATGTTGACGTTTGGATGAGATGTTGACATATTTTGGAATGATAACATTATTATTGCTATCACTTGCAGAAGATGTAGTTGGCCTGGAAGGCGTCACTGTAGTGTTTGGCTGCTGCCCACAGAATGTGTGTGTTTTTGAATTGGTAAGTGGTATCAGTCCAAAACAACTAGTAAAGTTATAAGCGAGCCAATAATGCTCCACAAACAAGACTTTATATATTTTATTTCAGCAACGCAGTTCATTTCCTTCAAGTAGAGGCTGCTGCACTGTATATTAATAAAAGACATTCCCAGAAGAGGGCACTGAAAGGCACGCATCTTTTTCACCTTTTTCACAATTTCCAGTGTTGGTCTCCCCCTTACTTTCATTTTATTTCGTTTTTTGCAAAAATTTGTTGAGCTAAATCAAAACTAATCAAATGTTTGTTATTTATAGTGTTTACAGTATAAAAGTTTATATTTATGTGCTTAAGATGTACTTTCATATATATTGATTTTAAAATATTTATATTCAGTATGGCTTTCTACCTGAACATAAGCTGCTATATTTCACCAGCTGTACAATGTATATTTAAACATACATATACAGATGTGTGTGTGTGTGTGTGTGTGTGTGTGTGTTTGTGTGTGTACATGAATTTAAATATAGACACTTTAAAACATACACACATTCAAAGTTATTTCATTCAAAGAATTGGCACTTTTCCTGCCTTCTTTGGCAGAAATCTTTATAACTTGAGAAATGTGTTTTCCCATTCAGCATCAATAATAACGATTAGAGTATCATTACTTGCGTCCAAGTGCACTGTAAGGCTGGGCGATACAACAATATATATATCGTCGGAGATATTTAACTTTCATAACTTTATGTTGTCTACGTGATCCCCTTCAGTTATGCAGTGATACAGTACATATTCCACAGTTTATTTTCACGTTTTTTTTCACTTACCGAATCTTCGAATGATTGCTGAATCGTTACCAGTCAATATTTAAAAGTATTTTTGCTTGAAATGCCTATTCCTGACACTGCCAGATTGTTTGTTGGACGGAATCATCTGAGAAGCCATCACTAGAAACTGTTTGGTAAAGGGAAGACACTTTCAAAAAAATCCCTGGCAGGCAGTTGGATGAACCATCACACACTATACTGCTGAAACCACTTGGGAGAAGAGCAAAATTATGTGTTTGTAAAAAAAAAGTAATCGCTGTAATTAGTAAATCATGAGTGTTTAGAGTATGTGACTGCAAAAGTCACTGGCCACTTTATTAGTGCAACTGTTCGTTAACACAAATTTCTATCAGCCAATCACATGGCAGCAGCTCAATGCATTTAGACATGTAGACAAGGTGAAGACGAGCTGCTGAAGTTCAAAGCGAGCACCAGAACAGGGAAGAAAGATGATTTTAATAGTTGTTGTTGCCAGACGGGCTGGTCTGAGTATTTCACAAACTGCTGATCTATCAACCATCTCTACAGTTTACAGAGAATGTTCCAGAAAAGAGAAAATATCCAGTGAGCCTTCATGCCTTGTTGATGTCTTGTTGATGCCTCGTTGATGTCAGAGGAGAATGGCCGGGCTGGTTCAACAGTAACTCAAATAACCACTCGTTACAACCAAGGTATGCAGAAGAGCATCTCTGAATGCACAACATGTCCAATCTGAAGCAGATGGGCTACACCTAAAGTGGCTGGTGAGTGTATTTGCACATTGCCCCTTTCCCTATCTTGTATTTGCCTGTACAAGTAGCCTACATCGTCATATGGTAAACGAGTGCACTTATATAGCGCTTTTATCCAAAGCGCATTACACTACACACTACGCTCATTCACCCATTCATACTGGTGGCTGAGGCTACCAGGGCACACTGGTGCCACCTGCCACCATTGGGAATTCATTCACACACTGATGAACGCAGCAAGGATACTTGGACATGTAGGCTGCCATGGTCAGGGAGTGAACCAACAACCTTCCTGCCTCAGTAGGCGACCACTCTACCAACCGAGCCACAGCTGCCCCATTTGAGTGGAAATATACATGACCACACTAATTTCCGCTATATGAAAATATACAGATTTCTGACCTGGGTTTCACTTTATGTGTGCGTACATGCCCAGGCTCTCTCTCTCTCTCTCTCTCTCTCTCTCTCTCTCTATCACCGTGCCCCCCCCTTCTCTATCTCTCTATCACCGTGTCTCTCTCCCTCAGCATTCAGCAGACGGACGCCTCCACGGAGGGCTCTTGCAGCAGTCCTCTGCCATACTACTCCCAAAGCCACATTTCAACATGACATAGGATCGAGACCCGGCTCTCCCAGCCCGAAGCTCACCGTTTCTGCCATACAGCCCTCGCAGCATCCCAGCTGTACCAATTTCGAACTTTTTTTTTTTTTTTTTAACATTCCCAGCTGCTCTTGTGAAACCCCTCCCCTGTACTTTTTCATCCTTCCCCGGGAGATAAGTCCGCTCCGTGGGAATTAAAGGAGGTTGCTCGTTTTTCTGTTTACTTCGGGGATCCGCATGGATGTGGAAGCGGTAGAGGGGATGTCTCTGCCGGGTATCCGACTCCGGAATCGGGCGACGCAAGTGATGCCGAACCAGAGGAAGGTCAGAGCGAGACGGAAAAAACGAAAGGAGTTGGTTTTAATCCAGATATGCTTGTTCGGCGGCTTGCTTCTGGTCGTGAAGGGGTTTTCATACTTAGCGGAAAATTCAGGTGAGGATTGAGCCGTTTGTTCAGCTCCTGTCCGGAGCTCTGGGATGCCGTTTGTTTTCTTGCTCTACATGCTTGACTCGTGACATTTCTCCAGTCTTTATGTTATCAGCAAAAACACAGCGGTACTGTGCTCGCAAATACATGTACATTAGTGTAGAAAACGTGAAAACCAGCATAGGCTACTTAAAAGCATCACTTATGCTAAATGTCTTACAATATCCCCACAGGAACTTACAGTGTGGTACATTCGCTCAGTGTCAAAAGGTTTCATTGTAAAGTGTGTATGTGTAACAGCGTGCTCCTGTGGGGACTGAAAAGTTCTGTTATATGCTTCCAATTTTTTTAATTATTAAGTGCTCAATCATTTGCACAACATAGCCTACAAAAGTGTGTATTCCATACCATTTACAGGATGAGACGTTCATGACCTCCGTCATTCCGTTGAACATGTCAGAACTCTGTTTGACCTGAAAAATCTTTGGTGAAAATACACTTAATATGAAACCCATGTCCATAACCCATTATAAACATACTTATAATGTTTTATGATCTGCTTATAGCACTGTGTAATAATAGCTATAAGCACTTAAATATTGTAGACGATATTATCGCTGATATTGGCCATATGTATTTGTCATAGATATATCGTATCGATCGCATTGACATTAAAACTTTTTTTATATATATGTAACAAGGCAGAAAACAATGCATGGGGTGATTTAGAAATTCTGTCATCATCACGTAGTTTGTCAATGTTCTTTCTTTACCTAAAAATGGCAATGCAACAGTGACCGGGCAGTAGGGTTGGGACTACGTCCCCAAAGATGGTGATGTAGTTGACAATGAAGTGAACAACCTGGATTCCAAAATACACAAGTTGGAATTATTTTTAATTTGTTAATTGTGGTTTCATTTTCTTTGTGACATGATTGGAAGAGATTGTTGAATACATATTTGAGAAGATATAGCCTACACTTTATCTGCTAATAATAATCATTTCATGGTAAGAGGTAAAAAATGTTTTATTCCAACTTTATGGGCGACCGTGTAGTTGGGACATTGTCTAAATGTAAATAAAACAGAATGGGAGGATTTTCTCATCTTTTTAGACTTATTTTGAATTGAAAATGGTACAAAGACCATATATATTTTGTTCAAGCTGATCAATTTCAGCATTTATACACTTTGAATTTTAAGCATTTTTGTTTCTATTTGTGCTACACAGCATACCAGGTTTATTAGAATCCGGGTTGTAATACCTTGTACTGTATGTACAACATAAAACAGTGTTAAAGATTATTTAAAGAACTTATTTGTTTAGTCCTATACAACAGATCTAAGAAAGCAGCCTTCTGAGTACCTATTTCAAGTTGTATCAGTGCAGAATTCTCATCGAAAAGGTCTATTGTTATTCTAGTTCTAAAAAATCACTACATCTGCTGCCATATCAGTAATCTGTGAAATTTCCCCCTTTAACATCAGTATTTGCCACAATTATCCCATATTGGTTGGGCCCTTAAATCAATATTAATATTCCATAAAAATAATTATAGCACATTATAAATACACGTTATAAGTTCAAGTATTATAATATTTTATCTCAGTGACATTGTTTTTGCAAGCCCATGCCTATAATGCATCATAAACATACTCATAATGCGTCATAGAGTGAGGATTAGCCTAAACCCCTACACATCCCTATAATCAGATTATAATGCATTACAACCCTGACTCCAAAAAAGTTGGGACATACAACATATGTAAAGCACAATGCAATTATTTGCTAATCCTTTTTTGACATACATTAAATTGAAAACTGTACAAAGACTATGTAATTAATGTTCAAACTTTCCTGTAAATATATGCTTGTAATTTTAAATTTGATTTGCAAAAAAAGTCTCATTGATCAGCAATTATAAGGTATGATGATACTTGGCTTTATGAGTCATTAAAATGCTTTATATTGTGTAACTACTATTAACACATTCTGACTATTAATAAGTGCATATAACTATAATTCTACATTGTTATAAGCTGCTGATTATGCATTATAGACTTGGGCATCACAGAACACAGTAGGCTGAGCTTTAACTATGTATTCTGAGCTGAAGGATGCAGAGGCTGTATGTTCAGGTGTTTTAGCTGCAGAGTGTAGAAATCAGGGCAATGAGCCCCAGGGTATAGGCCTACACCTCTCCAGGTCACTGCAAATGGTTACACAGTGTCTTTCTTCAACTTTAGTTCAGTACTACTTTGACATGCATGTAAAAGATCACCAAAGCATCCAAATGCAATTAAATAAATCCCTTATGAATAAGTGCAGTTCTCACTAACAGCAAACATCTGTACCACTCGACTTGACGTCGGCATGTTCCTCTCTTTCTCTTTCTGTCTATCTTTGAATGTGCCCCCAACACTCCACTTGATTACTGAGTCAGCGTCAGCTAAAGTGAGATGTATTTATCACTTTCTATGGACAGAAGGCTTGCATGAATATTCATACACCCATAATTTGTGCATCATCACTGGGACTTTTTTTTTCCTCCTTTCCTCCCCACTGCGTATCCTGGTTACATGGAAATGCAACAGTGCTGCTCTCTGCATGTGCTCAAAATTAGAGTTGAACACGGGACGACACTGTGGCGTTTAATGCATTTCCCTTGTCCCCATTGTGTTCTTGTTAACGCTTAATCAGCTTGCCGGAATATCAATTAAAGTTGATTATTTATGATGCGCTTAATGAAGTTCTGCTAAATTGAGCTTGATGTTGTGGAGCTGGAAGCGGAGCACTCAACGCCTCCTCACAGTGTGCATTAATCATTCCCACACTCCTCTTCTTCTTCTCTCCGTGTGCAAGATAGCGAAAGATAGAAGGAGGGAGGGAACAGTACAGCGCTGGCACGCAAACCTCACTGCTGCTGTAGCTGCTGCTGTAGCTGCTGTGTGTGGTGTAGTGAAGGTGAGGCCAGGTGAGAAGTTCAGCCATGCCCCGAGGACTATTGAATAACTGGGTTTTTTAATTCTATTCGAATCCCTCTCTTAGGCCAGACTTGTGGTTGGCAGGGTGGAAAGGGCAGAGTGATCCTGCTGCGCTCTCTGAAGTATGAAATGAATTCATTGGTGTTGCTGCTTTCTTGAAGAATGTGCAGATGTAGCCACAGTGGGAGCCCCACTTTGTGCGCTGCACTATTGCTCCACCCCCCTGAGAGGATTTTGTTTTGGAAAATCATGAAATTCCCCTTCAACGTATGAATTGGGTGGAAGGGGAGATACCAAACTGACACATCTGTGGTGCACTCCTCCAGCTGTTACTATTACATAAAGAATCAAAGTTTAATGTGACAGAGAAGACAACACTGCACATTAAAAATAAAACTAATTGCTTGACATGCACTTTTCTACCTGCAACATCTCCAAAACACTAACATGCAATCTATGTATATACATCGTAAAAAAAATGAAAAAGTTAGGAACACTTAAAATTTCATAGCAACCTTCTGCATTAGATTTTTTAGCTTTGAGGCCAATAAAAAATCTTAAATTTTGTGGAGGGCTAATTCTTTTTTTGTTCAAAGAATTCATCAATTCATGTACAAAAACTTAATTTTTTGATTTCCGCCAGCCTCAAACCTATCATTTTGAGCTTTACCACCTTAAATTATTAAATTATTAAGTTAGTCCAATATCACACAAGAAACTTAAAAAAGATATCTGACAGAAATAATTTGATATAGTTTACACCACAACTAAATATTAATTTTGTTCACTTGATCGAAAAATGATTATAAGGCCAGTAGTTTTAAGTTTTTGTTTTTACAGTGCATAAAAGGCCCAGTTTTTGACAGTAAAAGTAACGTTACCACACTGAAAATGAAATAGTTTTCTGACTTGTTGACATTTTTGGTGCATATTTAACGTTAATTTGCTTTACTGAAGCTTGTTGTTGATGTTTGGTGTTTATGTAGCTCGGTAGATACAGTGCCCGGCCCGCGTAAGTCTCGGAGGAGGAAGAAGAAGTGGGGGGTTGGGGAAATTGACTGACTGACAGGGGGTGACAGACACTCTGCTGAGGCAATGGCAACACTACCCAAAATATCTTTATATTATCTATCCATCCATTTAGTCAGGCGGCTTAGCTAAATAAAGGGGACACACTGGACAAAAGCACTAAATTTTTTCCACATGCTCTCTATCACCATAGGTTTCAATTTTTGGTAGGAGCCACTTCATCAAGACTCTGGAATAGGAGATGGCACCCATATAAAATCTATGAGAACCAATATATCTTCCAAACCACTTAGAAGTTCAATCTGGGTGTCAAAATCTACATTTTCTGGGTTACGGAATCATTTAAAACTATTGAGAATATCACTAGATGATAATTTGATCAAATAGATATGTTCATTTTCACCCAGACTGGTAGGTCTTCAAGTGCTGCAGCAGGGAATCCTGAGTTGAAAATGTTTGGAATCTATATTCACGGGAGGGTGCGGATTATCTGCCATGTACTGCTGAAAAAAATAAAGCGAAAGCTTTAATCTCATGTAAAAAATCTTGTATATACAACAGAAAATGTAGATTTTGACACCAAGATTGACCTTCTGAGTGGCTTGGAAGATTTATTGGTTCTCATAGACTTTATATGGCTGCCATCTCTGATCCACAATCTTGATGAAGTGGCTCCTACCAAAAATTGAAATCTATATTGACAGAGAGCATGTGGAAAAAATTTGGTGCTTTCGTCCAACGTGTCCCCTTTATTCTTAAATCTGGTACCAAACCGCCCGACTAATTATCCTAAACCACTTGTCCAAACTCAGGTCGTGGCAAACTGGAGCTGATCCCAGCTGACATTGGGCGAGAGGCGGGGTGCACCCTGGACAGGTCACCAGACGATCACATGGCTGACCCATAGAGACAGACTCTCATTCATGCTCTCATTCACACCTACGGGCAATTTAGAGTCACTGATTAAACCTAAGCTGCATGTGTTAGGACTGTGGGAGGAAGCCTGAGTACCCGGAGAGGACCCACGAAGAGAAGAGCCACAGGTCAAGTCGAACCAGCTAGTCTTTACCACGACACCACTGTGTAGACCTTTTTATTATGAACAGTGTAAAAAATACTTTTAGTACCTTATAAATTTAATGTTAGCGGGGCAAGTTAGACTATGGCGGGCCACCACAGTCTCTGTAATTAATGGGAAACACTGATGTATCCACAGATGAGGAAGTTTTGACCTGGATATTCCTTATTGGTTAACAGGATGTCTACTGGCTACACCAGAACCCCCGCAATATTGGCCGTTGTTCCCAGAGTCTAAATCATCTTCAGACCGACAGTGGAAAGGTTCTGAGGTTGGCTGGCAGCCGATATAGAGCTCACGACCCAAATCCTTCAATGTGACTACTGCTGGAGTAATGCTTTTGTTAAAAACATATTTAACTCAAGCTCCATTCACCGAATCAGCATTTTATGTTGCCCTATTTTCCCCGGCTGTGGCTGGCTTTACTCCTCTGCTTCGAGAAGGACCGGCACATGGTCTAACCTGCGACACGATTATGTGTCTCTGCTTACAGTTTTTTTTTATTAGTTACACTCACACCACCTGACATGGCTTAAAACAGATATTGCACAGTCTGAGTCTGATTGTTGTTAACTCACTTTACCACAGTTTCTCAAAAGTTGTTGTGTCACTACTGGAACTCAGACTTTTTGAGTTTTTGTGTATAATGCTGTTGTAGCTGCATTGAAATGTCCTTGAATCTATTTTGAAAGTAGACTTTTCCCTGTGACAAATACCCTCCAGGTTTCCAAGTCTCCAGCCACAGCAGCAGCGACCAGGAGAGATGGGGAGGGAGGAGGCTACTGCAGGAAATGGACAACAGCAGCCTAGAGGAAATGGAGAGGGAAGGATCTAAGAACTGCACTGCTCCAGGTAAGACGGAGACGAGATGAAAGAAAGAGGACACCCAAGTGTTCTCTCCCTCCCTCCAGAACAAGGAGTAAAGTGGGAAACAAACAATCACTCTACATGTTCTACCTTTCTATTCCTAATGTGGGGTAACCCAGATTGTGAGGTCATATGATTTCTCATGAGCACAGGTTACATTCTGCCTGCCTCAGCGGTTTTCACACTCAGCTGCGTCACGCTTTTTTTTAGGATCCCGCTGATTTCATTCTCACTTCTTCCACCTAGCTTCCCCTCCAACTCAGATTTCATCCCTCCCATTCCCTTTCTCTGTTGTTTCCCTCACGTTTTTCCCCATGGTGGCTGCATCTCAGAAAAAAATCCCTGTTTCCATGGCGACCTTTTATCTTATCATCAACCGGCAACTTCTGTTTGAGGCACTCAAGGATAACGTGAGAGGATGCTGAAGGCATTTTGTGTGGCTTCTTGTTTGTAAAGTTGAAAATCATTCAGTCCGGTAAAAAGGGTCGTAAGAGGCCACATGTAGGTGACTTTTTTTTTTTTAATCAAATATTTTTACGTTAAATAAAAGCATGTCTTGGAATGTAAACCAGCCTGTTTGTCATTGGATTGGTGCTTGTTTGTCAAGCATGCATGGACTCTCACTGTCACCCTTATCTGCAGCTATTTTTAGATGAAGTAGGAGATGAAAGGAAATTTGATGTTCGCTCCTGTTATAATTAATGTGTGCAAGGTGACTTCACAGCACATCACATTGACATTTGTCTGTTTTACCTCGAGCAGGAGACGAGCGGCCTCCCTACAAAGGGAGGGGCCGGTTCTCTCGTGAGCTCATTAAGCAAAATGGCCATCATCAATCTCCGTTCTCTCCTCTCCCAAGGTCGCTGCTGTCATCTATAAAGGGAGCTGAGGTCAAAGTTCAACTTATTCTCTTATCCTGCTTATTATACAGTCGCTGCCCTTTCCACCTCTCAGGCTAAATTTAAAGCACATACCCTGGTGGCTTCAGCCCTTGCCACCCTCTTGAGGATTGTAAGGTTTTTTGCTTAAAAAACTCTATTTTCTGGAAGTCTTGCCGACTCTGGTGACTTCTGCTCCTGTCCCTGGTATGAGACGCATAAAATGTAAACTTGCGGGGAGTTAGTGAGTCATTCGTCTTTTGACCTTTGAGATGGAAGAATCTTTTAAAGGATGGTGGATGTGTGAAGGGAAGGATGTCAAAGCTTTGGCTGTAAAGTAAGATCAGGTGCATTTTTAAGTCATGTTTAGGGCTGGGATTCATGTTTTTATAAATACTGAAAAAGGTAATAGTCTGTAAAATATGAGAAAATAGTAAATTATTCCTCCGGAACTTTTTTGACCCCCAGGATTAAATTGCTTGTTTCGTCCAACCGAATTTCTAAAGGTCTTCTCTTTGAAACATCCCTCTATCCCGAGGAAATACGTCATTCAGTGCCACTTTAGAAAGTAGTGTGCCCTTTATGTACCAAGACAGAAGGAAGGGGTGAAGAGGAAGAACATATCACATATTTGTGTGGGAGATCAAATTACAGAGCCGCTCTTGATGTTCTTTTTTTTTTTAAACAAAAGCCATGATGTTCCCCTGATCTTAAAGAGAAACTGATTTTACACATCACAAGCCGTGTTCCCATCAACTAATGGATACTCACATTTTGAAGATTTACATGAAGCTTGATTGGGACACAAAAATATGGAAACCTCCCTAATTCACATTTTCTTAAATGCGACGTTTCAAAATTTTGCTTCAAATTTTGATTTGACTATAATGGAAACACAGCACGGTTTGTCTAGTACTAAATATGTAAAAAAAAAAAAAAAAAAGTTTTAGCTTAGTTGTATACCAAAAAGGTAGAACTGCTTCAGCTGATGATCTCTGCTTAAGGCAAGTTTGAGGCTACACAGCAAAAAAAGTTGGTAAAAAGTCTGGCAGCAAAAGTTGCCATCAAGTTATTTTACAGATAATTTATTTTTTTCCATAGATAATAAATATTGATAATATACAGTAGAAATATGTATTTAATTATTTTTTTTAACTTTAATATGATGGTGAGTCAGACTTTTTAGGATTTCTTTTTACTTTTCACTGAAAACAGAAAGTTGCCTTTATTTTATATTCAGCAATATGATGCTTTTTTTTAAAACACAGAATTCACTGTAACTTGACATCTAAGACCATTAAGCAATTGAACAATACTGTAACAAAAAAGAGGATTATGTCCCATTAATTTACAGTTTTCAACGTCAATTTTATAGTTAATATTTGTAATAAAAGTAATCTACTTGGCTTTTGCATAAAAATGTAGGAAAACAAGAAAAACATGGTGAAATAACACAGTATATTTCTGGAAAACAACTGGTGTACATTAGCCAGTACTAGCATAGCACACTTGAATCTCCAACTGAACTGTTGGTGCTCGAGGTGCATTGTGGGCAGTCCTAGCTGCAGACATAAATCTGTTGCATTATATTTCTGTTCTGTGTCTCTGAGAGGCCCAATATAAATGTAATATGTGGTGCTGGCACGTGAGTATATTGATTATGCTGGTTATACAATAAGCACATCCTGCCTATCTATATGTAGAATACCTGTGTGTACGTCACACAAAGTCATAGGCTGTATTTAATCTCCGGGGTGATAGTTCAGGTCAGCTGAATTTTCTTTGATCTGGAAACAACATAGGTGAAGTCAATAACAGTTAACAGTTATTGTCTGGGGTGCAAGGTGAAACAAGTAGTTAAACATGACAAACATAGGGGGCCTAACATTAACCTCTGTGGATCGCCAAGTGGATCCTCACAGAGATTTGTTTTCTTTGTTTTACTGTTTTTTTATGCACTCTGGCATCTTATTTACATTAAACGTACACATCCAAATCATTGAAAAATTGACCTTCAACATTGCTAGTTGTAATAAACCATTAATTAATCATCAACATTGTTTATTTCTTTCAGTCAGCTTTCTTTCAATCAGCTTGTCAACTTTGATTAGTTCTTTATGTGATCTAGTTGTGTTCATGTAGAAGTTATTTGTGCACAACCGGATTGCATGTGTGTTTCACAGAGCAGAGCACAAGCCTGGCTGATGAGGAAGTATCCCAACATGAGCTCTGTGTTTTGGGAGGATGCAGCACGGCGGAGGCACTCACTGATTGTTGCCTGAAATTAGAGGCCTGCTGATCAAGTGCTCAAACGATGAGGGAGAGAGACAGTGAGAAAGCATAGAGGGAGAGAGAAAGGCCCTCATTTGATAATTTTCTCCTCCCAGCTACACATGAAACAAGCCATCATACCCGTCATTACGTCTCCCTCCCTGATTTTAATTGTGAGGGCCCCGCCGCTTCTATGGATTTCTTGTTTAGTCCCCCACCCCCTCTCTATCACTACATCATTTCTCAGTCAGATGAAAAAGAATGGAAACACAGGCAGCGTAATAGCTGAGAAGGGTTACATCTTAGTAACTTTCAGCCATTGTTTTCTCGGCCTCTGCTCCCTTAAGGTTTACAAATGGCTGAAAATGTCAAAGAGATTTTTTTCTGGCTGGAAACGGGGTGGTGAGTTCACATACTGTATGTGTGGTTGTGACCTTGTCAGTGTGTAAGTGTAGTTAGGGAGGTGAATACAAGCAGCTTACAGGAAAAGAGCCCTCTCTGTCTTGTTCTTGACCTTCCTTTTATTATGGAAAACAGGGGTACATTTTGATGACTTTGCTGCTCAAATCTAATGTGCAAGGCCACATTGTACTTGATGCCCCATGTCGATGGTGGAAAAATAAAAATCCATGAATTTTTAATACAATGCAGAGATTAGTCGTACTGTTTTCATCTCGTGTGTGTGTGTGTGTGTATACACAGTCACCCATAAAGTTGGAATACATTTTTTTTACCTCTTGCCATGAAGTTATTGCGACAATGTGATTTATTCTTGACAGATAAAGTGTATATCTTCTCCAAAACTTTAATTAATCTCTTCCAAACATAACACAGTGTTTGTGTGTGTGCATGTGTGTGTGTGTGTGTGTGTGTGTGTGTGTATGTGTGTAATTGTGTGGATAATGAATGCAAAAAAACCATGTCAAAGCTATTTGTTTTATTTATTATTTATTTAAATGGTCAGCAATTGACACTTAACATTGTGTTTATTTTCATTTATTTTGCATTGTTTTATTGGTGCACAAATAAGTAAATCAATCCACATCGAAAATATCTTTTTTTTTCCAGCTCAAAAATTAAATATATTCACCATCATATTGTTAATTGGAGAGTTTTTTTGCTATCGGCCTCAGAAATCCAGTATCAGTCGGGCTCTCACGCCCACACAATGTCTTTCTCCAACAAATACACACACCACCTCAGTCCCACTGCACCTTTTTCTTTCAGTACTTCCCTCAAACACATTTACAAACACAGGTGTTTAATGTAACCCCCTGAGCAGCTCTGTGTAGACGCAGAAGCCCTGGCTGTGTGATCAAACACGTAGCGGCCTGGCTACGCTGTACATGTGACTGCTCTCTCCAGGGGTCTTTCCCCGGAGGCTGTCCTCCTCCGTTATTAAAGATCCTCTCCTCTCCGCTCAGCTCAGCACCGACGCGACACTCCATTTTAGGAAAGGAGGCTGCTATGACTTAATCAGGGCTTCCCTGTGAGAAATGTTGTGTGTGTGCGCGCATGCGCGTGGCTGCCAGTTGAACCATTAGGAAGGGAGCCTCGTTAAGAATCGTATTGATTAATGTGAGGGTGCTGGCCCTGTTTTCTGCAGCGAGTAGGAGTGTGTATGTGTGCAACCCCATGTGAGAACTTATATGTGCTTGTTCGGGCTTGCCTCGCTTCACGTGGGAAGCCTCTTAACCCCTCCCCGTGTGCCAGAGGCAAGTCAGCAAACATCGTCGTAACATACTTGATGAATTAATCAAATCAGAAAAAATGATCACTCCCTAATACCTCAACAGCAGACCTCCACTAATCAAATGCAAAACTGACCCAGGGAGCTCCCCGGAATGATTTCCTCTGAGAAATCAATTCTGCCACGCTACAATATTAGCTGTGAGTGGGCTGCTGCTGTTGCCTTCCCAACACAATGACAACAACTGTATTAACAGTTGCAGATGGTTGCAAAGTTCTTTCATAACTGCTTAACGTGCAGATTGGCAAAGTCATCTTGTTGTGTTATTGCAGGAGCAGGAGCTCGATGCTCTGGGGAATAAGACCAATCCATCACAGCAATTAGCTCAGGGAGTGCACAAGTCCGCTGTACATCAGCTCCCGCTGCTTCTCTGCCTGTTTCTCTCTCACTCCCTCTTACTCTTCTGTACCCACAACATTAATCCAACATTATTTTTGGTTTGTCTCTTGCTGCTGTTGTTCTTTATCCCCTCGCTCATTTTGTCATGTTTCTCCTCCGTCTGTCTCCTGTGTCTCCCCACATAAGTAGGAAAAGCTTCTCCTGCTGAATAATAGAGACCAGGTTGTTTGCCAGCAGCAGAAGTGGCACGACACACCTTTAAAGATTCATCCTGCTGGTGTGACTTTGAGCAGTGTTGAGGCTGTTTCCTGAGTGCCACAATCATCCTGCTTTACTGCAGAGTTTGGGAGGACATAAAAGCTCCCACACAAAATATTGTTCTGAAGAGCACTCTGCAGGTGCAGTCAAACTGGGTTGCAGACTTTTTTTTTTGGCATTTATACCTTTATTAGATGCAACAAAGGTTCCTTGCCTAACGTGAAACAAGGAACTTTTATTTGCTGTTTTTTTAAATCCGTTTTTGATCAGCTTATTCTTCATCACTCTTTTTCATTTACTTGAGATATATTATTGATTCTAATGTCATTATTGATTCTGCTTATCTGTCTGATTCTTTATCAATTCCTTCATTTTGTTTTCAGACACAATCTTCTGTTAACTGTGGACTCATTTTCATTGTGATATGTTTGGAAGAGATTGATTAATAACATTTTGAAAATATATACAGTTTATCTGTCCAGAACAAACCGCATTGACACAATAATTTCATGGAAAGAGGTAAAAGATATTTTATTCCAACTTTATGGGTGACAGTATACTTGTACAACATTTGTTTTCATTTAGGTTTTCTTTGTTCGTTGTCAACGAATGATAAACCTGCCTGTGTGGTGTTGATATTGTCATAACATAGGATATTTACCATCTGTAACTGACATGATGCCCAATCATGAAGCAGTGGCACCTGTTCACCATGTCAAAAACATGGCATTCCTGGAACTGCAATGCAACTGAAATGCACTGTTTATCAAGATCTTAATTCATAATTCTGTAATAAAAATGATGTCTCGTAAGTTGTTAGACAGATTTGGTGCTAGTTTTTAATATTGAGCACTTGATAAAAAATGCCAAACATTCCTTCCAAAGTACAACATTATAGAAGACTCTGAAAAAAACAAAGTAAAATTCCTGCTATGATTTTTTTCCAAAACCTTTCTGCAAGAATTCCTTTTCTGGACAACTGTATGACGAGCACTTCTGTTCTTTAAACTGCTGACAACCCCCTTATTGTCAATACACCTTGGAAAGCCATGCATCTTGTGAATGCTCTAGGTTTATTTTTTGTGATCGCAAAGTTTTATGAGGCTGTGATTAAACTAGAGGTTTAAAAAAATGGTCTCAGTACAATAACATGAAGAGTTTCAGCTTTCAAGTCAAACCCAATTTATGCGATTCTGAGACTGTTTAGGGACCCCAGACTGCATAGGAATCACATAAAGTTGGCATGTCTCTAAAGAGGACTTGTGGACATTATTATGACATGATTATTGAGAAACGCAGCCACGTTGCCACGGTTCCTTGTTGTTCAAGTTCCCAGCAGCGTGCATGCATTCATTGCATGTCAATTTTTTTGCAATGCACAAGTATCAGTAAAACATGCCAGTTGTAGATACCCATCCCTACCTTTTGCCGTGTATTTTTAACTTGGTAAATGTTCTGTATTGTTTCTCAGAAGCTTTACAGACTTAAGGGTAAGCTCTTCGAAGATGTCTTAGCAACTGGGAGCTTTGATGATGATAGATCCACAGCTCTCAAAGATAAGACCTGGCAGTTTGAGATTTCCATAAGGGATATTCACGTAAACAGCTTAATTCAATTATTGGCCTTACCAGAAAGAGAAAGTAGTAAATATCAATTGCATGTAAACATAATTGATGGATGGACAGCTGATCTATCAATGAAGGCTGGTGCTATAAGCTTGCATTATTGATATGATATGAACTGGAGGAAGTGACTCCTGAAACTGAAGCAAGAGAGAAGAGTTATCCCTCTATTGGAGTTGTTGAAGCTACAAAAACTCTGTCCGCTTGCAGTTGTAAAGTGTTATTACAAAGTGAATATCCTTTAAATATTCAACCCCAAATATGTTCTGGGCATTTTGCTCCTGTCACCTTTTACTCACTGTGGCCTCAGCACAATCATAGCTAGAAGTATAACATAGTTATGATGCAATATGATATATATATATATATATATATATATATATATATATATATACACCGCTGAACCATTTGTGTTTAATTGCCCGAAGCAGCCAATGTACTGTACTAACTGTTCAGATGCTAGATGTTAAACAACTCGTAACAGGTCCACTGTCCATGTGTGTAGGAGTGTGTCTGTGTGTTGTTGTGTAGCTCAGCCTCTGGCTTATCTCAGATTCACCAGGAACTCCAGTTCTCATATATTTTTCTTTTGCAACTATCTTGTCTGTCTTGTGGATAGATACAGTGTGTGTGTGTGTGTGTGTGTGTGTGTGTGTGTAATTAAAATCACATAAAGTTACCTGTGTGTGTGTGTGTGTGTAATTAAAATTGCATAAAGTTACCTGTGTGTGTGTGTGTGTGTGTGTGTGGGTGTGTAATTAAAATTGCATAAAGTTACCTGTGTGTGTGTGTGTGTGTGTGTGTGTGCGTGCGCGTGCGTGCGTGCGCGCGTGCGCGCGCATGTTTGAAGCATGTGTATCTGGAGGAGTGTGCGCGCTTAATTGCATGTGTGTGTGCGTGTATCTGTAACTGTAAACAGTTGGCTCTTAAAGTTATGTACTTACTTGATTCCTGTGGTCTAAGTCTAGTACCCTAAGTTTGAATGTACTTATTCTAAGTCACTTTGGACAAAAGCATCAGCTAAATGACATGTAATGTAATGTAATGTAATGTAATCACAGAAAAGATGAAAGGCAATCAGAGCAGAGCAATCAACAGAATTAACTGCCACCAACTGTCAATGTCCCGGAACAGTGACAGCAGCCAGAGGGGGACAGACTGGAATTTCTGGCCTCGAACAGAAAGCATTTTTGGCAAAACCATAATACCTATCAGTGATCCGACTTCACTTTGAGCGTCCTGAGTTCTTCCTGAACATCTACATATGTGTTTTTTTTTAAGAAAAATGAAAAAATAGCTTTGTTAGAGTGATCTAAAAAACTGTTGCATATCCCTTATTCAGAAATCTTCCTGCGTTTTTAATAAGGGAGCCAATGAGGCTGTTGGTGCGTGTTGGTGGCGCATCTGTGCGTCCTACGCCCAAACTATAACTCTGACAGCTTTACCAGAGGATTGTGAGTGAGAAGACAAATTTTCCTACGTTTCTATGTATAAATTATTTCTGTAGAGTGGAATTTGCGGCCTGGAGCGCAGTTTTCAAATTTATTTTTTGACAATTTTTTCTCTCCCTCTACACTCTGGCGATGATGTGACACACTGTGACACGAACATTCCGTGCAATACACACCCATTATAATCTCAGAATTTCTCCAAATATGATCATGGTCATTGAACATGGATTGATAAAAAACTATATGACCTATCGAAACGTGGATTAATACACCGATACACAAGACTTGCGTCTACTGTTTAAAGTTTAAATGGAGCCTGTAGGTGAAATTATGTCGGAGAAGTAGACGTTTAAAAATCTCCAATTATTGTTCTTTTTCGCTCATTTTTTTTTCGGCTGTCCCATTCATTTCAATGCAAAATTTTGGGCAGTATTTCATATTCTGTAGAGAAAAGTAATAGCACACAGATTCCGATCAAACCATCAAATCCGTTTTGATATAATAATTTGACTAGTAGCAGGACGAAATTGCATCCGGAAGAGGAAGAAGAAAAAATCCACAGTATAACAATAGTGCTCGGTGCGATTGCCCCGTGGCCCTAATAATTTGGAACATATTCAGTGTATCATTCCACAAGCTGAATTCACACCTCCAAACAATGTCCATTCCAAAGAACAGATCTCAAAAACCTGTCAGTCTCAAGGTCCTTAGCCAAATGTGTAACACATATACAGTATATTTAGTTGTAAAAACTTTTTGGGCTTTTTAGTCCCATTATCAATCATTAGAGCAGTAGGAATAGGCCTCTCTTCTCTTTGCTCTATTTGCTGGTCTTGAACCATGAACCTCTTACGTCAGAGGCTGGGGGTGGAGTTATCCTGACCCACAAGACCAACTAAAACTTGTATCATTATTTTTATTTGATTTGTTTAACTGCACTGTGATCGATACCAGGTAGTCTGTGCTAGGTGGCTAGTTAGACTTAGCAGGCTAACGTTAGCTTACAACAAAGGCTAACATAAGCATTTTACGTTCAGTGTTAATAAGAACTTAATCGATCAAGACGAGTAGCACAAATGTGTTGTACCAGTGGGGTTTGGATGCCAATGTAGGTCCACAAAGCTAGGAGCAACATTTGTAGAGACAACTTTTGCCCTTGTTAGTTTAGTCTTGTGTTGAGTTTGGAGCATGTGTGTTTCTTGATATAAACTACATAAATTTCAACTATCTTCATAGTTTAGATAACAAAAAAATCAAATGAAAGTTTCAAATGCAGTTTGAGTGTTATAATAAATTCAGCCACTGTACTATATTAATATCTTAAGTCCTGTTTAACATTAGTAGGTTATGATTTTGACTTATTGACCCAAGGAAACATACATTGAACATTTGGCCTGGGGAAAAACATTACTGAGAACATAAAACACCTTAAAAGGTCTCCTTATTGTAAATTATTATTAGGCTGGGGAACATAAGACCCTGAGGGCATAGAAACTAGGAACATAGATGTATGTATGTCACAATGTGCTCGCAATATGCAATGATAGCTAGGAAACAAAAAAGTAACAGTTAAGGTTTCCAATTCCTCTTGTTCTTCTTAAAAAAAAAAATAGAATGGAAGTGTTCTATGAGAAAATAAATGCTTTGAACACATGTATTACATCATCAAGGACAAACAAAAAGTGCTTTGGTGAGAATGTAAACTTCATTCCACAGGGTATAGTTTTATTTGTGATAATATAAAGTCCATCTCCATTGGGAAATTCGGTTGTTGCAGTGGAAAAGTAATAAGCAGTTCAATTATAATATAAAATAAACAATAACATGAAATAGAGAAATAATCTACAGTGTATAATTTGGTTGATTGTAGGATTATGTTAAAATATGCTCCGGACAGTTTCAGCACACTTTGTAAACGTGATGTGAAGATTTCTGATCTCTCATAAAAATACATAAGCAAATATCATTATAATAAAAAGATGAATACAAACCACTGTAACAATTTAGAGTACCATTGTTGCTGAGCGACTCTAGAGCATTGAAAGAAAACTGCAGTGGCTGTGAATATGTAATAGTCTTATCAGTGCTGGCCATTAAGGCACAGTGTTCAAACTTCTGATGCAGTTGTGAAAAGATTTTCTATTCACTAAGCTGGCCTCCTGCTGAGGAAATGGGAATGTGGGTACAATCTCTTTCGTCAGTCACTCATATGAAAAAATGTCAGCGCAAGACTAACACTCATTCATTATTGATATTCAAATAATGTTCTGTAAGATACAAACTATTTCTTGGAAGCGGTATTTTATAGCCAGAGAGGGCAAGGGCTCTTGAAATGCTACAAACATGTATCTCTTCTTCTCTTCTATAATGAATCTCTGTCCTTCATACACACTCTCAGTTATAATGTACTACTGTAGTTTCTGCTTGCACTTTTCTCATTCATCTGATCTGAATGCAGCAGCGATGCCGTTTTTCCACAGAGATGAATCATGAGCTTTATACATGGATTCAATGGACTGAACTTAACCTGCTCCAGAGTAAGCTGCACAGCCTGTGTTACCATGGCGATGTACACTGTTTAAAAGTGAGTCATCAGCGTTATATTGAAAGGCCAGGGTTATGCCCAAACTTAGCCTCGCCATGTTCGTCACACTGATCGACCTCGCTGATGTGCTGGTGACATGTGGTTTGACACTGGATGTGATTAGTGCAGAAACCTTTTCTAACATGTTGTTGACCGGAAAGCAAAAGGCTTTTTGATGTGACCACCTGTTATTGAATAAATGTCAGCATCCACTTCTATCAAGTGGAGAGGTCTTCTAGGTACTTACTGAGTCAGAAGTGACTATTCAAATGACGCATTAGTGTGTTTTAGAAGGACGCTCACACAATCTTTCTCTAAAAGAAATACTTATTTTGATTGTCTTATATTTAAACTTCAAGTATGTTTATAAACTCAACAAAATATAAATATAAACACTTTTTTTTTACTGCAATTTTTCATGACTGAAATCACAGATGTGTGGCAGATCAAGATGCTGATTGGTTAGCATGATTACTGCACAGGGTGCCTTAGGCTGGTCACAATAAAAGGCCATGCTAAAATGCACCAGTCCTACTTTTTCAGCCCTGATATCAATTCTGGTACCTGGGCTCTGGGTATCGGCCGATACTAATATTATATATTATATATATTAATAAGCTGTGTGCCTCACTGTGAGGAGGACCACTTTTAAGTATAAAGCAACATAAGGCTTTAACATGGCTTTCCTAACTTTGGAAAACAAAGTGTAAAACAAATACAGAAACAAATATAGAAATGTACTGAATTGTTTTTATTAAAATAATAAACCCAGCAACATGGTGAAGAAAAATCCTCAGATTTAACAGGAATTACAATTTATTGTAAACCTTTAAATGCAGCAACAAATAGCTCAAAACTTGCAATTAAAATTTCATTATAAAACAAAAACAACTTCAGAAAGTGAAAAGAAAATGTATCTGTAAACACTAAGTGTAATTACAAATACACAAGTTAAACACAAGAAAAGTTTAACACTTTTCAAGATAAAGAGGAATGAAACTATCACAGGGTGGTGCCTCTCGTTGTTACAGTGCATCTGACAAAGTGAACTGCTTTGCTTCATCATCCCAGTGTTATGGATTAACAGGTGACTGTGTCATCTGGTGACTTTAGAGAGGTCAGCTACAAATTGGTTGTTTCCAACAGCATCGACAACATACGCATTTGGCTTTAAGTCGCCAGTTGACACTCTTTTATCCATAACACCGGCTAAACTCATCTAATTCTTAGATATTTCTAAGACTTCTTCTGGAGGTGTTGGAGAATGTTCGTTTTTCTCAACAAGCCGTCCACAAAGTCATTTCAGAGAATTTGGCACTACATCCAACCAGCCTCACAATCCTAGACCACGTGTAACCACACCAGCCCAGAACCTCCTCATCCAGCATCTTCACCTGCAAGATCATCTGACACCAGCCACCTGCACAGCTGATGCAATAATTGATAAGCATAACCAAAGTATTTCTGCACAAATTGTCAGAGACGTCTCGGGGAAACTCATCTGCATGCTGATCGTCCTAACCTGGGTCTTGATCTAACTGCAGTTTGACGTCGTAACCGACTTGAGTGTGCAAATGCGCAACTTCGATGACATCGGGCACTTTGGTTTTCACTGTGCCAGGCAGATTGCAGACAGCACATGACATCATGTGGGTGAACAGTTTGCCAACTCCAGCGTTGTGAATACTCTTGTAAGATGTGCTTTTTGGTTTTAAAATGAGTAACATTTCAGTTGAAAAAGAATATTATCTAATTAATCTAATTATAATCCTTGCAAGGTTTTACATCCATAAATGTAAATTTGCCAAAGTGAAACCTTTATTTTGTGTTTTTATGAAAGAACTGGAGATTTACTTCAAATCAATTTCTAATGCTAAAAACAAGAAAGCTATAAAAACTGTGAGATTATGCTCCCACTTCAGTATTTTTGATTCAATTTAATTTTTCTTCGCTTGTGACCCCTGGTAATCTTTACTTATATATATATATTTTTTCCTTTTATTATTATTTCACTACTATTGTTCTTTTCATTTTCTAGTTATGTATTGATCTTTATTTTTGTATTATTTAGATGTCTCTTAAATTTTATTAATGTAATGATTACCCTGCTACTCCTGTTACTGTACTACTGCTGTATATGTTTAAATAAAAAATAAAAAAATCCAGCGTTGTGAATACAGTGGCCCATGGTGGCGGTGGGGTTTTGGTATGGGCTAGCATATGTTTCAGACAACGAACATTAGGCGTAGTTCAGTATCTAATAAATGTATTGTTTCAAGATAAAACTGCACATTTTAGAGTGGCCTTTTATTGTGACTAGCCTAAGGCACACCTGTGTAATTATCATGCTGTCTAATCAGCATCTTGATATGCCACACCTTTCAGGTGGATGGATTATCTCAGCAAAGGAGAAGTACTCACTAACGCTGATCTAAAAAAAATTGGGAACAAAATTAAAGAGAAATAGGCCTTTTTGGTACATAACATAGTCTTAGATCTTTGATATCAGTTCATTAAAAAAATGAAGAAAAAACAAAAGTGTTGCGTTTATATTTTTATTCGTGCATCTTTTTTTAAAATCTTACTTATTCAAGGACGGTTAAATTTAAAAACTGTATGAGATGTTTTAGCAACATCTCATACAGTGTACACTACACAGTGTTCACATAGCCATGCACAGGAGCTACAGTAAAGTAATCCAGCCTTAAAACACAAGCTACTATAATAATGTATTTACAACCAGTGCTGGAGCAGTTTCACATTGGAAGAAGGTGAACTACAGCAAAGCTGCCATCAGGAGAAATCTAGTACTAAAGCTACTTATAAAAAGCTGTTCAAACTACTACTAAAAATTTCAAATTGAGAATATACACATGGTAGGGAATTATAACAAAATATAATACATCACATGTCATATTTTCTCAGTTATTACTTAATAATAAGCAATAAATAAGCAAGTAAGCCAAAAGCTTTGCATCCACTGGCAAGTATTTCTATATTACAAGTACACAACTAAATGTGCAAAATCCCGAAATATCCCTTTAATGTTTTCACTCACACACACAAACACACAGACACACAGACACACACACACACACACACACACACACACACAACCTCACAAACATTTGACCTCCATGCCAAATGTCAGCCTCTTAGGCGTCAAAGGTTCGGGACATTTCTGGACCGACTGACCAACCACAGACTTGGTTAAACAGCCGCTGGCTAATAATGATTCTATTTTTTGTGAGATTATGTGATTTGTGTCATAGCCGTTAAACAGAGTTAGCAGTGGACTGTATCACGTTCACAGCCCTGTCCACGAAACCTTGGACGAGACAGATGAAAAAAAGCAGATAAATGTAGCAGAATAAACACAAGAGTCATGAACTAGTGAGTGATGTGTCATTATCAAACCATGCAGAAAGTATTTTCTCAGTCTTCTCAGCTGAAGGGAGCTTAACTTATGATATATGTGTATGCGTGCACATCTGCACATCTGTGTACGTGCATGTACAGATGTTTGTTCAGGCACAGTGTGAGCGTGCTACAAACTGTGCAAAGAAGGGAAAAAAGCGGGAGTCCTTAAATGTCACATTACTCAGCACGGTAACTACGCTCACGACATGCGATGTGTCAGCCCACATCATCATCGCCCACTGAGCATGTGCAGAACAGGCCTCCAGCCCTCCACGTGCGCTCAGAATATGCACGAGAATATACACAGGGATGAGGTTGTACAGATCCCCGAGGGTGGGGAATGCAACTTTAATCACCTTTTTTTTCTTTTTGTTATGCTGAGTGCCATCATCCCCCTGGTTGTTTTTGTTATTGTCCTTACTGTTTGCTCTTTGCTGTCCCAGCGCCATTAAAGCATCCACAGTTTCACAGGACGGCTGCACTTCCAAGGGCCAGCCGTGACTTCTTATGACATCGCTGTGAATGAAACCTCTTTCTCATCTCTGGAGAGAGTGTGTCAGTGTTAAAGTTAACATGAAAACTCTCATCGCTCTATCTCACACACCCCAGTCAAGTCAAACTCCCACAATGCTTTGCTTCCAGCCATATGGTGCAGGAGAAGCTATTTTTAGGTACTATAATATGTGTCATTGCATCCAGCGAGTAGTACCCAACTTTTTTTCTCTGCTGACAATAAAAGGCACAAATATTAAAGGAGCAGTACAATGTGTTAGTGATGACAGGTGATCCTTAACCCCCCCCCCCAAGCAATCTGCTTTCATGCAGACAGATTCAAGGTGTCTCCATCTTATAGATGTATAGATTTTAGAGCTACGAAATGTGCTGGATGCTTATAGATGAGCTTGTTTGCCCCTGAGAGACTGTTCATGTCACAGCTTCAGGAAAGTCAATATCATTCCGTTTTCTGTATCAGGAGGAAAGTTAGATCTTTTTTTCAGGGCGATTGTGCTGCACTTCAGTGAACTTATTCCCATTGACTAGATATCTGGTGATTCGCTTTTAGATGGTGATTAAATGTGTCCAGACAGATACGGATCCTTTAAAGAACATTTCCTTAAATGACAAACCGATGGAAAAAGATGATGGTAATTGGAATTTACCTTTTAGATCACTCCCTTCCTTTCCTTTCCTTTCCTTTCCTTCTAGGTCCAAATATCTCAAGCCAGCTCAGTCTATCTCTCAAAGCAAACATCACTTTTTTTTTTTACCCACCTTCACCCCACCACCAAACTAAAATTTCACCATCATATTATAACAGTTGATTGCTGCTAGGGGAGGGGCCTCATTTGGGAGAAATTTTTGTCTGTTGTTTTTTTTTACAGAGGGAAAGCACACAGTGTCAACACACACACAGAAAAAAAAACATTTCCCACTGTGCATAATTAGCCAGAAGTGTGAGATGCAGAATCATTGCATTCATAATGGGCTGGACTGCTTCCAGTTGATTTAAGTTTGACGAGAGAGAGCAGAGGGAGATGTATTGCAGATACACCCCTGTGTGGAGCGAGTTAGCGGGGAATTCATTAATGGCATATTTAACTGTTATTCATCACAGACAGATCTGTTAATAGAGTTCCACTGTGGTAGTGTAATGTATAAATCTTTCCCCTTGTTTTATTTTGTCAGCCTATGGTGGGATCCAGTCTGATAACAGTGAATAATTCATTACGACAACCAGCAACCCAACAGGACTTCTATGATGATTCTGGTTTGTTACAACCTCTGTAATCTCTTTTTAGTTTGGACCACTGTTTATATGTAATAAGCCCTGAACTCACTAAGTTCATGACTGAATAGAGTCAGAGCATTGTCTATAAAGAAGGGAAGAGAAAACCATAAACTGTATATAATAATGCATATAGTCACAGTGATGTCACCCATTCGATTGTGGACTGCCCGTTTGAAGCATCAAGTTCGGCGTTATGGCTGTCAACATCTTGCTTTACATCCACCGCCATCATTGTTTCATATATACATATTTGGCCAGAAAAATTTAACATATTTGAACATTTTTAAATTACCTAAATGTTCAAATAAACTTTCATGAAATGAAAACACGGTGAAAGTTCTGAGAAGAAACACGTCAAACAAGTTCACGGCTATTTAGCTGTACACAGTGCTGTGAATACGCAAATCATACCCTGCTTTATCATCTATTTTCTTCTAAATTGGACCATTATTTACATAATTAGCCTCATATTCTATTGGAGAAGTCTTGAATCTAGCGATTGAGACCATAATGTTGCCACAAGATTTTTTTCTGAGATAAAACGGATTCTTATTTTGTATTGAGATGGATAGGACCGGAGTTCTTTTGCAACCCTGTTAGAATTTTGAAAGATTGCAGGCTAAAGGCACACATTTTGATCGCCCCCTGATGGCTGCCTGCAGTATATGCCATAAACCCCACGTCCCAGTCACCTTTTTTTTTGTCCCTTATGCAGATCCGAGAACTTTCAGTATTGGGTATCTGCAGAGTCCAATCCAGTACTTTCTCAAATATTCATAACCTTTCATTTGTCTGACTGTTTGTCAGCAGGTTTATTGAAAACTACTGGCCCTGAAGGGTGTAGTATGGACCAAAAAATAACCCAATACTTTTTGAAGTGGAATCCAGTGTAGCAGCCAACATTAACGCCCCACCAAACTATACCCGGGGTTAAAGAATTCCCCCGGGTATAAAATAGGCTAGGCCAGGAGTTGGCAACCCCCGGCTCTATAGCGCCACCCTAGTGGCTGCCTGGAGCTTTTTCAAAAATGTATGAAAATGGAAAAAGATGGGGGGAAAAATATTATTTTTGTTTTAATATGGTTTCTGTAGGAGGACAAACATGACACAAACATTCTTAACGTTTTCCAATGCTGTAAAATGAGTAGAATAAATATTAAATTTCAACATTTCTGTCAACGAAGATTTGCATCATAGCCGTCTCTTTCAGCTCGGCGTGGTGCCAGGCAGGTGGCTGTTGTAAACAAACCGGCGGGTGTGTGATGGGCCATGGATCCCAAAGGGAAAAAGAGAAAGATAGCTGAAGAGAACAGAGGATTCAACAGTTCTTGGACCGAATCATTTGCTTTCATTGCCAATGCGGAAGGATTGCCTGCATGTTTGCTTTGTAATGAGAAGTTGTCAAATAACAAAAAGAGTAATGTGGAAAGACATTTCCAGGGAAGGCATGCTACATTTGCAGCCAAGTACCCAGTTGAGAGTGAGAGAAAAAGTGCCATTGCAGTACTTCTGGAGAAATTAGAGGAGCGCAAAGACAGATTTAAGAAGTAGATTACATCTCCAAACTCCACTACTGCTGCTAGTTTTGTTGCAACCCGGGAGATAATAAAGCCTGGAAAACCGTTCACAGATGGTGACGACATGAAGGATTAATTCATTAAAATATCAAAGCACCTATTTTCAGACTTCAAAAACAAAACCGAGATAATACAGAAATTAAAGACATGCCTCTCTCCGCAAAGACAGTGAAGGAAAGGGCCATTAAAATGGAAGGCAACATCACCAATCAGCAAATCAAGGACATTAATTCAGCTCCAGCATATTCAATTGCCTGTGATGAGTCGTGTGATGTGATCGATATTGAACAGGCAGCGCTGTTATGCAGGTATGTGAACTCTGATGGGCTGCAAGAAGAAATGATCGAATTAATACCACTGAAAGGCCAAACACGGGGGGAGGACATATGTGACATCAAAAATCTGATTTCTTTATTGTATTTCTATAATTTCGTCAATGCAACGAAACATAATTAATTAATATTGTAATGGAAGTTAAACTTAAAGCACCATCGTACAGCAGAGTAGTCACGTGGTGCGTCATTCTCTCCAGGTTGTGCTGCAGGGAAAATAAACATTTAATCATAAATGCTCATTATGTATTTGTAGCCTACTTAGTCATTTTGGTAGTAGGCTAATATAGTTAATATAGACACTTACAGCATGTGTTGCCTTCATTATAAGGCTTAAATAAGGCTTTTATTTTTTTGCGGCTCCAGACAGATTTGTTTTTTGTTTTTTTGGTCCAATATGGCTCTTTCAACATTTTGGGTTGCCGACCCCTGGGCTAGGCTATTTCAAAGCCTCCTTGGCCAGATTTTTACCAAATCTGATGACTTTGTGATATGTTTTTACAATTTGCGAGTTACCTTATGATCCAAAAAACAAAAGGAAGCATAAGAACACAAGGAGGTATAATCTGGACACAAGAGATATCCCAAAATATAAAAAAGTATAATGGAAAAAACTCTGGACATTGAAATACGGACTAATTTATGAAAAACACAAGCGGGGGATAATCTGGACTAGAGAGGTATAGTCTGGAATATAGAATAGAATATACCCTGGGGGTTTAATTTTGGCTAGCCCACTTTAAGCCCTGGGGTTTTTGGGCTGTTATACCAGATCATTGGGTCGATACACAAATAATTATTCACTTTTAATTGAAACTTAAAATTGTGAGATCAGACATAGGCTATTGACATCCACTATAGTAAACAGCTATTACTAACTTTCTGGTTTAACTTTATAGTAACCCTATGTAGTTTTGTGCGCACAGTTTTCTTCAGCAATGAGGACATCTGACTGACATGTTGCATGTGCTCACCTTTGGTTTTACCTACGAATAAATTCAGTTTAAACATCTTTGTTAACTTTGTTAAGACAATGAGGTGATGAGTGTGATCTGTGATCCAGTTCACCTAATTCATATTTCATTGATAGAACCTGCAGACACACTTGAATGGCAATAGTGTTTCATCAAATGGCTTCAAATGTCAGATCATAGCGTGTTTGTACTGTCTCTCATTCTGTCTGGCTGTCTGTTTATCTATCTCTCACACACACATACACACACAGTAAAATCCTCTCTTGAGCCTTTACTCCAGAGGTCGGGTCTGGTCTGTACCAAACTGTAATATAATATGCTTAGTCATCAGAACAGCAAAGCAGCAATGGCAACACACACACACACACACACACACACACACACACACACACACACACACACACACAGAGTGCAATCCAAATAAGAGCCTGCCATCCAAATCTCCAAATGCAGTTAGACAACCCCCCCCCCCCCCCCCCCCCCCCCTCGTCATCTTACCCCCCAATGCCAAATCCAGCCAGCGGTGCCTGTTCGTTTCCATGACAACGGCCTGAAAGTATTATATCATCAGTGAGAAGGGAGCGGGGCAGAATTTTACACGCATGCACACACACATACTTGCATTCCCTAATGGTGTGTCTTTCACTTTTGCGCTGTCACACACGTGCAAACAAACACACACACACACACACACACACACACACACCCGGAGCATACCGAGCCTTAGCCTGTGTTACAAAAGACTCCCTGGCTCTTTTTGGAAGAGGTGACATCATTACCCGTAATTTTTGGGGAGCATCGTTACTGCTTATTGCTGCTCTGTAAAGTGAAACCTGACAGTCCGTCCTCCTCCACATGTTCTTCTAGTATGTTCACAATGAGCTCTCTGTCCATTTTAAATTACATTTAATTTCCCTTTTTTCCCTTCATTTTAATTAATTTTATCTGTACGGTTTTATTTTTTGTTGCACGCAATGTAGTAGTATGACGTAATGAGATACAGTCGCTGCATCCCATTTGGGATTATCCCATTACCTTTGTGATTAAAAGTAATGAAATATTAACAGCGGCAGCTCACATTAGCAGTTTCAGCTGGCAAGACAACCCACTCAAGATACTCTGAATAATTCACTCATCAATACATTGTGCCCCCTAATGAAACCATTAACATCCATGGAGCTGCTTGTTTTGAGAGCTTCATTGAAGCGACTGAGTGGGCCTAGTCTGCTCTCATTCGCCATAATATGACATAAACTTTCAGATTAGAGCCCGACCGATTTTGGAGACGGTGATACTGATTTTAGAGGGGAATATTAATTGATAACCAATATGGTGACTGATGTGGAAATTATTTGAGCTGGAATGAAAATAGACCTTTTTATGTGGATTGTACACAGATTTTCCACCAATTGCAGAGACACAGAGAGATACTTTGTCCTACAACTTTATTAAATAAAGTTTAACATTGCAATGCATTATTATACATTATACAAACAGACAGTTCTATATATGATAACTGAGAATATAAATAGGAATAGAATAAAGAACTAAATTAACAAGTGCTGACTAAAAAAAAATCAGTGCAAACACCATTTCTAAATCATGCCAAGCAACATTTTCTGCATTATATATTGTGTAAAAAAAGTTTTCGTAACAGCACTTATCAGACAGCAGATACACAGATACCAATATGTCATTGATAGGCCAATATCTGCCGATAATATCTGTCAACCGATGGGTCTGTCGGGTATTACATATGATTACTTCGGATGTACAGCTGAAATATGCAGCAGCCAGTGGTTTTAGCCTTCTTCCTCTTTATAGCAAGAGATCAGCAAGTACTGGGTAGAAAGTGGTGAGGGGGGAAGGTAGCTGGGGCAGGGGGCTTCCTGTCTCTATATTTTTAAAAAGCAGAGATTGCAGGAAATCCCCAAAGACTCTGAAGTATTACTCCACCTTTTCACCCCCATCTCCATGATGGATATAAATAGATGAAAGATGGAGGGAGTGAGGGAGTGTTAGGTAAAGATGACGAGAGTGGTTATCCGCTGGGATTTGTACAGTAGATGTGTGAGCGAGAGTTCCAGGCCAAGAGCAAATGTAACACCACCATATGCATGTACACAGTCCTCCCACTTCTCTCCTTTATTTCCCTCTCTGTAAATAAACCCACACACTCGCTCACGGTGTGTTACTTTATGTGATGACATGTTGATCTGTAACCTCACTCTGGGTGACATGACTAGCCAATCGACAGAAAATGTATCAACAACTTGTCATTGTTGATGAGGTGCAAGCTAATACTTTGGTTTTATGAATGAAAGTAAACCTGGAACCACTGTCTCAAATGTCATAATCTCTGATTCTAGCTTCTTAAATGTCAATATGTTCTGGTTTCTTTGCTCCTTTATGACAGTTCACTCAATAGCTTTGAGTTGTGGACAAAACAAGACTTTTGAGGATACTGACTCTGGCTTTTGGAAAAAAACACTGATGGACATTTCTCACAATTTTCTCACCAAACAACTGATCAGTCAAGGAAATAATAATTAAATGACAATTAAAATAACCATTAGTTGCCTTCATGCCTTCATGAGCCGTCAATAGAAAGAGGGTGAGTATGTGGATTAGCATTTTACATATAGTATGTATGCAGAAGGTGACATTGCACCCACAGCTTTGATTCATTTGGTTTAATGCTCCTGACCCAATGTGGGATCATCTGTTTTGCTTCACTTTGTTTATATTTATGCACAGATTGTGCACTGGTTCTGTGTTCTGTGCTTGTGTGGGTCAACATCAACGAAAATGTCATAGGTGTTGTCAAACAAATTGCATCTCGGTGCTCCGGTACTATTTGCTTGTATTTAAATTAGGTATGCATTAGAATGAGATTATTAATGACAGCACATTTATGAGGGATGTCATCTAAAACTCCTTTATTTTGGGATTTAGTAACAGGACGCTCCTCTCACCTCCCCTATGTGTCATTTTTGAAAATAAATGAGAAATTAATGAAAGATAATGTTAATAAACAAATAGACCTCTGGCTCAGTCTGACTATTGTGATGTCCACAGCTGATGTGAGCACATATGCTCACTGTATGAAAATGGACTGTGTGTGTGTGTCTTATTTTCATCAAAGACGAACACAGAACATGAATTAATATTAGGTCCTGACCAGTCAGCTATTCTGACTCTCGAGATTTTTTTTTTTTAAACTTAAATTTTTATTGAAATTTTTCATCTCCACATGTAAACATCAAAGTATACAGATAGATCCATGTATTACATTCTATGGGTGGAGTGGCTGAAAAAAAATCAGATTTAGTCTTTATGTCATTCTCTCCATGTTATGGACTTCTCTAATGATTTCAAACCATTCATTCACAGCTGGTGGCTCCACCTTATACCTTCTCTTGTTATTGTTATTTAGATAGATAGATAGATAGATAGATAGATAGATAGATAGATAGATAGATAGATAGATAGATAGATAGATAGATAGATAGATAGATAGATAGATAGATAGATAGATAGATAGATAGATAGATAGATAGATAGATAGATAGATAGATAGATAGATAGATAGATAGATAGATAACTTTATTCATCCCCGAAGGGAAATTCGGTTGTCACAGCAGTTCGGTATTCAAGTACAATAAAATACAATAGAATAAAATACTGAGGTAATTACATGTGACCAGTAGTATTTTTATTAAATATCTGTCTTTGACCAGGACATAATGATTCAAGTTCCCAAGGTACATAACACTACATTCTTTAGGTATTGCATAACCTAGGATGTCTTTAATTATGTTGTGTACATTTCCCCAAAATGGGTTAAGTTTCTGACATCCCCAGAAAATATGTGTAGATTCGCTTCCCTTTCTCCATGTGCACGCCAGCAAGCATGCTGGGAGCCTGTTTGTTTACTTTTTAATTTGGGAGTAATGAAGAAACGGGTCAGATTTTTCCACCCAAATTCCCGCCATATTCTCAAGTTTGAGGTTGTGTGCTGTGCTTCACACATATTCTGCCACTCCTCTACGGTAATGTTGATCTTCAATTCATTCTCCCACTTCTCCTTAATGTACAGAGCAGAGACATCTTCTGAGTCTCTTAAGTTTCGGTACAGTATTGAAACTGCTTTCAGTTTGGTTCCATTGTATGTCCTGATCATTACATCAAGTACACCATTCAGGTTCTTTACAGTTTGTATTTCCTTTATAAAATACTCCTGCAGCTGTAAAAATCTGAAATGGTCTCTGTTTTCAAGGCTATAGTCTGTTTTCAGGTCCTGGAAGCTCATTATGTTATTCTGAGCTCGATGTGCCCGTTGTATTCGTAGCTCAATGTTTGTCGGCAGCGGCAGCTCTTGTTTCATAAGTTGTTCAATGAATTGTGTCACTGAGCTGCCCTCCGTTCCCTCTTTCAGGCCAAAAATACGGATATTATTCCGTTGATTTCTTCCCTCTTGGTCTGTCAGCCTGTTATCTTCTGTTGTTCCATCGGTTGGAGCAGGGCCTCTTTTGCCTCCATGTTCCAGTTTTCCATCTCTTCAATTCTCCCTTCTGCCTATGTGATTCTCTTGTCTTGTGCGAACCTGGTCTCACAGGAATCTGTGAAATAGCCACGGATTTGCTTAACTCAAAATCTGTGGAATAGCCACGGAATCACTCAAATTTCCGTGAAACTGACACGGATTTCGCTACAATGCAAGTTAATGACAGTCATATCCCGTGGCTATTACATGGATATTTTTTCCTATTGGTTTGTTCCAAGTCATGTGACTTTCAAGGTCCAGGCGGTCAGAACAAAAAACATGGCGGACAGTTCTCTCATTTTTAGTGAAAAAATCAATATTTTGACTTAGTTTCTGCATAAAAATGGATTTTGATTACATTTCTAGCAAGAAATATATGTTTTATTTTCTAAATATTCACTCAGTGAATGTACATAATCACTTTGTATGTTGGAATAGCCACGGGATATGACTGTCATTAACTTGCATTGTAGCGAAATCCGTTTCAGTTTCACGGAAATTTGAGCGAGTCCGTGGCTATTTCACAGATTCCTGTGAGACCATGTTGCTTGTGCAGCTAACTCTGTTGTTGTTTCTGTGAGCCGCTGATTAACGTCTTTTTATAAATCCTCAATTTCTTCTTTAATTTATTTTTTTATTTCTTCCTTGAATGTTGTGAACTCTGCTTTCAGCTCGGCTTTAAAATCTTGTATTTCTTTAACGATATCTTTCAGTCCCATCCATATTAGCATAGCCGCTTCGGTCTGCATGTGTTCTTCCTCGCGGTCTGAGTCCGTGCCTGTCTCGACGTCTCCGTCTTCGGTCATTTCAGGTTGTTTTTGTGTTTTTGTCTTCTTGTTCTCTCACCCCTTTCCATCTCCACTTCAGCTTATCTATTTCTACCAGAGTTGTCGGGTTCGGGGAATTTTATTGAGTACTGATCAGGAGCAAACACCTTTTAAAATGTTTTGTTGAGCGGAGATCAATCAGAATTATGCTATGCAGGAGATTCTCAATGTCTGGTGGACATCTGCACTCTACTGAGTGCACTTTTCTAGTCACTTTTTGTTAACCCTGCAGTGGGCTATGGAGACACCATTTTGAAACAGAGTGTACAAGGCAGTGCATGATATAATTGTTAGTTGTAGCCCTTGGTCTCAACTATTGTATCTGCTGACCTTGGCGTGAGAAGAAGCAATAAAGAATATAATAAGAGTTTCAATATAGGAAGCAAAAGAGATTTGGCAAAAGTTTTTCAACACACGAACCTTCGTGATAAGCTTGTGCATCAGAACAAGTTCAATGAAGCCTAAAGCGAAAGCAAATGTGCCACAGTGCTCCAGCACGAGGAAAACAAGCCAAACAGAGCTCATGCTACGTCTCAATTCAGATCCCCTCAGTGGCTCATGGTGACTCCTTCCAAATTGCCTGGTAAATTAGAGCGGCATGGGATGGGGCAGGTAGGTGGGCGAGCAGACGGGCAGTCAGCTCCAACAGGAGAACGAAGCAGACTGAGGCAGAACGTGTCCCTCAGCGAGCTGGAGCCTGATTGCTGATTGATACGTTTACTGCCACTGATTGTGCATAGTGAAGAAGAACAGGGAGAACGGGATGATTGCAGGAAGGGAAACAATGGAAACTCACTGGTCTTATGTGTATGTGTGTTTTTGCATGTAGGTTTGTGTCTCACTCCATCTGTGTGTTCTGTGTTAGTGTGTGTGTGTGTGTGTGTGTGTGTGTACTACAGCCAGCAGGGGTAGTTGGGGCCAGAGCACCATCAGCAGCTGTTAGGGTTCATCCCAGTGACCTCACTTACAACTGTGCTAATTACCAGGCCAACCACATCTCTTTCTCTTTCTTTCTTTTTCTCTCTTTCTCGTACACACTCAATACACACAGTTTCACCACATATTGCCTCATCAGCATGCCTTTTAAGAAATATTATTGCCTGAGTTGTCACGCTCAGCTTCAGGTATCTTTCTGAAATTTCCCCCCTCAGCTTTTTTTCCTTCCACCCCACTAACTCGTAACACAACAAAACTGATCTCATCGTACATCAGGTCACATGTATTTTTTTCCCCACCCCCAAACATCATGCATAATGCACTGCATCTCGGCCTGTGCGCTGCATGTAGTACATCAAACGCCATCGCTAATGGCAAGTGTTCCACGGAGCTACAGCAGCGGAGTGACTCCCTTCAGGTTAAGGCTCGCAGTCTATTATTTTTGCCCACCTCTCCCTTCTGCCACTCCGCTACAAGGAGACACTCACTCTGTTGCTATGGAGTTTGTGTTCAGGCGGCTAAAGTTGAGCACAGTTTATCGGCACCCTGGTAGGGGTTCTGATATTGATGAAATGGATCGGAGTGGACTGATGTGAGTGTGAACGTTTGATCATGCTTGTTGGTGTTTGTTGTCAATTGTCAAGATGCCACATATAAGTGAAAGTGGAAGCTGAAACCTGAGGGTTAATTTGAGGTGCAGCTCAGCACTGTTTTCCAGTCAGGGATGGAGTACTCAAATCCTGGAATCGGGCTCAGCCTGATTTTCAGGACTCGGGACTTGACCAAGGTTATAATAGTTTTGTTTTTTTCATTAGCTTTAGTTTTAATTTCGTTGTGAATTTTTGTTTTCAAATTCAGTTAGTTTTAATTTGTTTTTTGAGTGAGTTTGCTAGTTTTAGTTAGTTTTTATTTTTTGGAAAATGCTTAGTTTTAGTTTAGTTTTAGTGTTAGTTTTAGTTTTTTTGTAATGGGGTATTTGTTGGGTGCCAGATTTAAAAAAGTCACAATAAATGTTGCCTTTATTTCCTTTGTATTATCCATCTCAGCCCCAATAAGTTTATTAAGTCATAAAACTAGATGAAATAGATTTCATATCAACCAAAAAGGTTTACGTATGGAAAAAAGTTGAGAAAGACGAAAACGAATTTCCACTATAATTTTAGTTAGTTTTAGTTAGTTTTGTAACCACAAAATACAGTTTCAGTTAGTTATCGTTTTTAAAAAAACTCTCATTTTTATTTTTATTTCAGTTAATGAAAATGTTTTTTCAGTTCTAGTTTTCGTTATTTCGTTAGTTTTCATTAACTATAATAGCCTTGGACTTGACTAGAACTCTCTCTCTGCTGACTCAGACATTCTGGAGCATGATGACTCGGACTTGCACATTGATGACTCGGACTTGGACTTCAGCATATTTATAAAATTATTTTCTGGACAATGCATATAAAGAAATGGAACAACCACATTATTAAAGTTGATTTTAGAACCACTGGCTGATTTTATAAGAAGTGAATAAACTCAGTGACAGAGTGTCATTATGTTTTTATTTCTATATCAGCTCTTTAAAGGGGCCAAAATGGAGAACTTGAGTCAATCTTAGAACTAGACTCAGACTCAACCTTGATGAGTTGGACGTGTGTTGACACTGGTTTTTGTAATAAATCTATAATAAAATGAATCAATGAGTCAATTATTTCATTTATTAAAATAATTAAAGCGTATAAGAACTTAGGTTGATACCAACAGATAGTAGCTTTTGAGCCATGTTTGAACTGATTGCAAGCAGTTCAAAAGGTTGAAGATGTTACTTTTCCATTATTTTCCATCAATATAACTACGTATAAGTACCCAGATAGCTGCTTTCCTAATCAAATAATCAAATAAAAAAATCGAACATTGCTATACATTGTGCATACATAGCTAAACACTCACCAATTGCTTACCATTAAAGTAAAGAATAATAAAATAAATAGCTCACACCATTTTATGTTTTGTAAAAAAAAAAAAAAATGTCATAATCGTTGATACTGATACACCTTGATAGACCAATACCAGTAATATATACCAATAAATATTGACTCTGCTTCAAATGACACATCTGGGGTGTAAAATGTTAAGTACGGCTTTTATCATTTTTCTGCAATGAACTCTTCAATTTCTATTCAAACAGACTGAGCCAGAAACAGCGGCATTACTGGCGTTGCTCAGTATAGGCCTGGATCTTGAATTTGTGAGTGCTAACTGCGCTTTGATTATTAACTACAGTAACAATAATTTAAATAGACCTTGGCAGCTTTGCTTGACGTAGGGTATCTTCTGGCAGCTCTGAAAAGACAAGTTTGCATCTTTTGTTGAACCTGAAAGCACCCTCCCTCTGCCTGGTTACCTTGTATGAATCTGTGTTTGAAAGGGTGAGGGTGAGTCACTCCTCAGATGCACAAGTTGCATAACAAGTGAACTATCTGATCTGTGAAAAAGACATTTCAGTGGTGACCTTTTGTTCTTTTGGATAGATAGTCATATGTTGATGTGATCATATGCCCTTGTGTTAATGAATGGGTTTGTTGCTGTAAGACATTTGCCGTACTGTGCTTTGGTCATGACGCCCTGCAACACTTGTGGCCAAAATAAGCATTGAGAAAAACAAGCCAAGAATGCTTCATTACTTCTTGCCTTGAATGCTTGAATGTGAAATGACCACTTCAGTTATGCCAGACGTGCGTCCCATCCCGACCATGTGATGCTCCACATGGCAAAGCAAAAAGTGTCTCTTAGATCAGTGATTCCCAACAGGGGGGGGCCGACCCCCCTTGGGGGGCGGCAAAGATCCATGGGTGGTCGCGAAGCCCTCTTGATTTCAAGGGACGTAATAAATCTAATGTGTTAAATATAGATGAGTCAGCATTTAATTCATTAGTGGGACAAAAACAACTAAATAAGGGCTACATTAAACTATTCATTTATTTAAATAAATAAAAAACACTATAGAAAAATGTAAAAATAAAGGCTATATCGCGAGAATAAGGGTGTGTGTAACATCCTTCCTGCAGTAGACACAGTTAACCTTACCTAGCGGTAACCTTACCTAGCGGTAACCTCACCTAGCGATAACCTCACCTAACAACAGAAACACGGAGCTAATAGAAAAATGGCAAAGCGTCAGGGAGACGAAAATGCTGAATATCTCAAAAAGAAAAAGAGAGGGTACCATGAGAGTCACATTGAGTTCGGCTTCATAGAAGCAATGGACAATGGGGGGGTCACCAAAGTTTACAATGGTAAAAATGTGGGTCCCTCAAGAAAAAGGTTGGGAACCACTGTCTTAGATTAAACAAAGGTTTCCACTTATGTTGTTTGCACAATTTTGACCCTCAGAGTGTTTCTGCAGTTTGTATTTATTTTTTAACAGTCTATGTACAGTGATGACTGTGTAGACATCTGCTGTAGCTGTGTGTGTGTGTGTGTGTGTGTGTGTGTGTGTGTGTGTGTGTGTGTGTGTGTGTGTGTGTGTGTGTTCACAGTTTGCCTGTGCTGTGTATGTGTGACAGCGCAGCCTCTATATTAGAACTTACAAGGAACTTCTGTTCTTTCTGTTATATTTCTTCTCCATATGTTTAGGGATGGGAGTCAAAGTGAAACTTTTTTTCGGTGCAAGTTTTAACTGTTTCAACCTGGAATCACTGCCATCTTATGTCAAACCGAGAGGAAAACTCTGTATAGCAGAGTGTGTGAGGAGAGCTCTCTCCTCCCTTAGTGGGAGCTCACTGCTGTCAGTGTGTCCGAACTGCTTAACCTTCAGTCAGGACAGAGCAGCAGCTCAGTGACCAGCAGTAGACCGTGGCAGCTCCCAGGAGTCACAGTGTAACTGTGTAAATGATAAAAAAGGGGTGCTCAGTCAGCTGTCCCTAAATGATGAAATGTTTAGAGAAGAGTAGGGGAGTGTTGATGTGTATGTCCAAGTGTGGGGCAGGTGTGAATGTGTGGCCACACTGGTGTCAGTACAATCTCAGTTTTCACAAGTTTTCAGAGTTTCAGAAACCAGAAATCTCTATAAAACCTAGCATCTACATAGTTGAATCTTATTGGTCAAGTCTTGCCTATCGTCAACTGATCATCAAATGTTTGTTTGTTTGTTTGTTTTTGATCCATCTGTGTTTTCATTTGTGTGGGTGCATTACTGTTCACAGTACTGAAACAAAGCGGAGGTCGATAAACAGACAAAGACAACTTGTTTTTCGTGGATGTAAATAGAACCGAAAAGTGTAAAACTAACCTCTTGATAAATCCATTCCCCAGTGTTTTTGTCAGTGAAAGAGAGAAACAGCAGCTTTACCCTCGGCTTCAGATTGCGCTGGAAAGTCTGCATCATTGTTGCCGACTCTTGGGAAGCATAATTGTGTGTCAGGACGAGAAATAATCAGGTTGAAGTGTGGATATGTATTTGCTTGTTGGAGTTTCTCCAGGAATTGCAATCTTGGTGGAGTGACGGCTGATGCTGCAAACCTGACTGAAAGAGTGATTAACAAATGTGTTCTTTGATTTTGAAACAGTAGCCTAATGCGTTGTTATTAAGCATTTCAGAAGCCTCAATGGTGCTGCAGGTTTAGACCTGAGCAGTTCAGTCTGCTTGAAAGGAACTCTGGTGTTTTTTGTTGTGTAGTGCGTTTGGTTTTTGCTGGGCTGAATGTTCAAACCAACTCTGGTTCGGACCAAAGAACTAAACTCTGCTCTGCTAAAAAACTGTGGTTTCGGTTTGCTTCCAAGAGCACCAGAGTTTGGTTTACTGCAGGTAAGAACACAGTCTGAACCAAAGGAAGGAAGCCAACCAAAACACAGTGCATTACTAGTGACAGAATGTTGGCTAATGGATTCAATCACACAGCAGATCAATGCCACAAAAGTGAAAAACTCCACCGACTTGCTTTGAAGAAGTGTCAGCTCTTTCCCTCACATATTCTGTCCATTAGATGAAGGACATTTGTTTACAATGCTTGGTTTGCTTGATAAAGCCCAGTGTGTAAATAAACCAAACAAAATGAAAAATGTAACAATCACCACTGAATCACAGAGTCTACAAGACTTTATATTCAATTCAATTCAATTGGCTTTATTGGCATGACGTAACAATGTATATATTGCCAAAGCAACCATCAGAAAAAAAGATAACAAGATAAGGAAAGCAATACTTACAATAAATTATTATAATTCTGTTATTCATTTTAATAACTGCTTTATATACTGACTTTATATGTGAAAGCGACCTCAGTCTACCACGGTGATTACATAAAAAGTATTATTAATAGGCTCATATTTATACCGAACAGACTGTACGTCATGATTTTATGTGGGACCAAACCATGCTAATTTTTTTGTAAAAATAGACATTCAGCACATCCAAATGGAAAGATTCTTTTATAACCACATTTTCTGCCACTGTGATGATTTAACTGTGAGATTGGCAGTCAAACCAGGCACCTCAGATCGAATTGTTGAATAGTCACGAGCTCAGTGAACTGAGTGACTGAGGGTCCACCCCCTGACACATGGCAGCATATGGAGTTAAACTGGTTATAGAATGTGTTAGTGAGGCAGGTGCTTGGTGTGTGTCTATGCGTCTTCATAAGCCATGATGAGTGCATCAGCTGCCTGTATCTCCCCCTGACACAGCAATCGTCAATCTGTGCACGGTGAATGCCGGCTTCTCCGCCAGCATCCCCTCGTCTCCATCACCACGTCCACTTGACAGGACTTAGCTGCTGAGCCCTTTGTCTCACCTGCTCATGTAGAGCACCATTCAGCTCAATCTGACTGCTCTCCAGCTGTCCACTTCTTCCTGCGTTGATGTTGTAGTTGTTCTGCTTATAGTTGCAGGTACCCCATGCACACCGATTGACCATTTTAAACTTAAAATCTCAAGAAAAGACACATAAAAACAACTGAAAACGGACTAACTCCAATGCATTTCAATGGATGTGGAAGCAGAGAATGTACGAGTGTATTGAGTTAGCTATGCGCACTGTGATTGGCTCATCGCCTTTGGGGGTGTGGCTTAGCCATAGGTGAATTGTGTTCTGTCTATGTTAGGGTTGTCACGATACAAAAATTTTCAAGAAAAAAGTCTTTGAGCCATTGAACTGATTGCAAGCTGTTCAAAAGGTTGAAGATGTTACTTTTTTATAAAGAAGCCTGACTGATTACTGGGTATTTCCACCAATATAACTACGTATAAGTACCCAGATAGCTGCTTTCCTAACCAAATAATCACATAAAAACGCGAACATTGCTATACATCGTGCATACATAGCTAAATACTCATCAATTGCTGACCATTAAAATAAAGAATAATAAAATAAATAGCTCACACCATTTTATGTTTTGTAAAAAAAAAAGTTTTCATATACGCTGATACTGATCACGATACTAAAATTTTCAACTCGATACGGATACTCGATACCATTTTTGATACCACAAGGATAAAAACAAAGACCCCAAAATTTAACAGAAATATTTTTATTAACAAGAAAAATGCAACATGTAAAAATTAACAGAACCACAGGTTAAATATTTATAATAAAAAAACTGTTGTGCAAAAAGAAACTGCAACTATGATGACAAGCTTCAGATACTCAATACTTATGAAAATGAGTATTGTATCCGGATACAACGTTTTAGCATCGATACTTTTTTGAGTACTTTTTTGACAACCCTAGTCTATGTTACTTGTGCTTCTCTGGTCAGTGTACAATAGTGTTAAGTTTCTGTACGTAGATGCTCGACTGTTTGCTTTCTCAGTTCTGGGGGGTTTTACTTAAAAAAAACCAGTAAAAGACACAAAGACACATTTAACAATACAGCTAATGGCTGTCACTAAGCCCTGCCCCTTTTTGTTACTGATGCCACTTTGCTATTTATGTCATGTTTTCCAATCTGTATACACAGTTTTGCAATGTTTGGGAGAAAGGGTTTAAGCAGGACCCGGTATTTTCTTTTTAAACTATATTTTATAATGCCTTACCAGGAAGTGGTTTTGTATCCTAAATTCAAAGAAACTGCAGACTTTTTCATTTTATTTTTTACAACAGTGAACCTTATGTGTATGTATAATGACATGCTCCACTCTGTACCAGCAAAACACTCGTGTTGTTTTGTTAAACACTCACATGGGTCGTTTTAGATGGTAATGACAGGCGACCTATTCTGTCGTTTAGGTTTGTAGATCTTTGCACATTCAGTGTTTGTGCCATGACGTGTTTTGCTGATGATGCAGCGGTGTAATTCTGCACTTGCTTTAAACCAAAGGTAGGAAGCCAACCAAAACGCAGCACAGACAAAACAAACACAAAAACAAAAAAGTCTTCAAACTATTTAGTGACAGAATGGTGGTTATGGAATTAATTACATTTAAATGTTTGCTGTTTCTGTTTTCCCAGTCGAAATATTGTTCAAAAGAAGACCCAAGTAAATCAGACTTGGATTCGGTGTATACTTCTTTTTTTTCCACATAGCAGTGTGACATGGTGAACATGTGTTTATGATTCACATTACAATGAGCTAGTTGCTGAGGAGTGAAACCTTTCAGTGTTGTGTATAAAATACCTTGTTTACTTGAGGGTTCAGTGGGTTCTTGTGGGAGTGTGCGGTTCTGCATCGCGTCCGCACATGTACCTGCAATCTCTCATGGGAAATTGGGCTCCATGCTTCTTAATCAGTAATTAGCACTATGGGTTTTTATCCGCAGGCTCTTTGAAGACTTCTGGAAACAGTCAGCTTCAGCATTCTGTTAATTTGCTAGATGATTCCTGGTCTTTTCAGTCTTGTCTTTCACCCTAATGATGTATCACTCTGTCTGATGATTCCTTTATTTTGGGGTATTTATGCATCAGCCAATACACTACATAGGCATACTGTGTATGTAGTATGCATAGCAAGTGTGTGGTTGAGAGAGAGAGAGAGAGAGAGAGAGAGAGAAATGGTGGCTGTGTTGAGGGTAGACAGGATTGGTGAACAGAGCAGAGCAGCAGTCATATAATGTTATTTAGTACATTTACTCAAGTACTGTACATGAGTGCAATTTTGATGTACTTTTACTTTACTTTAGTATTTCCATTTTATGTAACTTTATACTTCAACTCCACTGCATTTTGAGGCAGATATTGTACTTTTACTTCACTAAATTTAGCTGACAGCTTTAGTTACTTTTCAGGTCAAGATTTAACATAAAAAACATAATCAATTTAAAGTGATTAGATTTTTTTTTTTTTTTATTAAACTACATAACAGTATATTAAGTTATCGAAATAAGCCCTACCTTATCTACGCTGCATAGATAAATGCATCAACAATTATATTCCAATTATATATTTAGAATATATAAAACAATCTGAGTGGGTCCATTCTGAATAACGAGTACTTTTACTTTTGATACTTTAAGTACATTTTGATGCTGATACTTTTGTACTTTTACTTAAGTAAGGTTTTGAATGCAGGACTTTTACTTGTAGTTGAGTGATTTCACAGTGCGGTATTAATACTTTTACTTCAGTAAGGGATCTGAATACTTCTTCCACCACTGCAGAGAAAAAAATAGCAATCAAATTGTCAGTTGGTAGTAAATGTACAGTTCAGGTTTCAGACTGGCCATGATTAAATGATGCAGCTCCTCAAGACCAAAATAAAGTTCCTGTCCTTTCTTCTGAACGGATGGGTGAAGTGAACAGGATTAGGCCCGCAATGATGATCAACATCAGACCTAGAGGCAAAATAAAGTGCCCCCTAATCTGAACATTTGAGTGGTAGGGCCATAGTGGGTGTGCACTTTAGTTTGTTACAATACTGTTACTGATTGGAGATCAGTAGGATTCATATTTATCTCATAATATTTCAATAAATGTTCACACTGGGCCTCTAGTGTGGTCGTGGAGATGGTTAATTGAGATTTGATGTATATGTTAAATCAATAAGTTTATGTCATTTAATACGTTTCAATTGGGAGAGCCAAAGTCAGACATTTTTTCTTTTTGATATTTATGCACATTAGTTTGTGCAATGTGTTACTGTAACTGACTGATTTTACACCAGGCCTGTTGTACTGCAGATTTGAGCTAAGTCATGATGATGTATTATATGTTCACAAGGCTTGAAGATACAAGTTATAACATTTGACTGTGATTGAAGGTTTTTACAATTTAATAACTAAATTAATATATGTAATTCATATGAGTTCATCAAATTTCGTAATAACATGTTGACCTGACCTACATGAAAGAGCAGTTTGTATGTTATCCTATGTTGTGTTGGTCACACTATTATTGTTTTGTACAATTGCAATATTCACAATTACATTATTTCCCTCAACGTTCAGCCAGAGAAAAAAACTTATTTTTCTCATCTACATTAAGCTCTAATTCCTGTGATAGTGTGTGATACTGTGATGTGTGTGATCATGAGAGCTGCTTGTTGTTTCCCTTCACACACTAGCCTGGCATTTGGGCTGGATTGAGTTTGAGCTCGCTAACACTGGCTTGTAACAGTAAATTTTAAACACATCCAGCTGTCGCTGTGAGATGGCCGTCTGCTCTGCTGCTTTGTACCCTCTGTGGCTTTTTACAGGCTGCTCTGCATTGTGTTAGGTTTAAGAAGTTATAGCAGTGGAACATAGTGCAGAGGAGGACTGCAGCCACTCAACACAGCGAGACGCTGGATGCAAATAGGTCAACATAGTACAAAACGGGAGAGTGGGAGAGAACAGTGGGAAAGTAGTGAACTATTCATTCTGCTCTCATTTTCTCTCCGCAACATGATGTGAAGGAGACTGAAATAAGTCTCAATGTAGGTGGAATGATAAACTACTCAACTACTCCTAACTCACTTGATTTATTCATTCATTCGATCACCCACTCATGGTTAACCTACCTGTCTCTCTAGTGGGCATGCATGATGGTAAAGGCCTCCTACACTCTTTAAGATACTGCATACCACTTAACCTTGATGTTCCTGATTCAAACCTTTGTCTCATGTCGTCATCCTCCTCTTCGTCCATTTCATCAGAGATATAGAATGAAGTAATTCTCCTTCAAACCCACAGCTTTTTATGGCAATAATGTCGATTTATAACTGCAAACTCGAAAAGCCTGTTGTCATTTGCAGCAATACAGTGTTACAAATATAGTTTTGAAAGCAATAATTTAAATTTAAGTCATTTATTTAATTATTTACCCATATCTAGCAATACTGCATATTTAGCGGAAGTTTCTAGCCATGCCAGAGGGCTACAGCTTTTTTTTGACAGTTGTAGGGTTGGGTCATTGTGTGCAAAACTTCATTGTCCTATCAAGTTGGTTTAACTTGTGAACCTTCTTCATTTCCCACAGGCTACAGAGCCATGTCATTACATCACTGTATACGTCTGTATATATCTCCACCTTCCCAGAAACTCTAGCAGCAACTTCAAGCATCATAACAACCATAGAGGTCAACATTGTCTCTCTACAAATGTTGCTCCTGGCTTTGCAAGCCTACATTGGCATCAAAACACGACTGGAACAACACATTTGTGCTGCTTGTCTGGATTGCTATGGGCGGCGATTACACTCTTATCAACACTGAACATAAGATGTTAATAGTAGCCCGTAAATGGTAAGCTAACGCTAGCCCGCTAGATCTAACTAGCTACCTAGCACAGACTACCTGGTATCGATCACATTGGAGTTAAACACATAAAATAAAATGAATGATACACGTCTTCATTAGTCTTGTTGGTCACTATAATCCCACCTCCAGCCCCTGACGTAAGCGGTTCTTGGCTCGAGACCGGCAAAGAGTTAGTGCCGCTCTGGAACCAGGCTGAGAGCCGGTTCTTTGGCTGTCAAAACACGAAGAACTGGTTCGACATTAGGCACCCGCTCCGAACTGGCCAAGGTGGAAAAGGTGTCTATGTACACCTTAAAATTCACCATGGTAGTGTCTTTCTGAAGAAACATTTTTTTAGTCAAAGCATCGACAGCTAGATAGGCTTTACCAGTTGATTCAAACCATCATGGATTGTCAAATCAGCCGTCCATCAGCCCAATCCTTGACAGTTGTTTAGTTGGTCCAGCATTCATTCATTCATTTATCCACTATCCCAACTGCTTATCTGAACTCAGGTCGCGGGAGGCTGGAGCCAATCCCAGGTCCACTGACACATCTCCAGACTATCACATGGCGGACACATAGAAAAAGACAACCATTCACACATTCATATTCACTCATTCACACCTCCGGGCAATTTAGAGTCACCAATTGAACCTAAGCTGCATGTCTTTGGGCTGTTGGAGAAAGCCGGAGGACCTGAGAGAACTCACGCTAACACGGGGAGAACATGCAAACTCCACACAGAAGAGCTGCAAGCATTGCTCACCCATGTCCAGTGTACTCATAGAACTGAACATTTAGTGAAGAAGATTGTGATGTTTGTTGCAAACATTGGAAACACAGCTGCTCTGGCTCTCTGGAGCAGCTATGACCGTCAGTGACACAGCATCCTTCAGTAGTGTTGATAGGCTATTACTCTTGATGTGTAACCAATTTAGATGGAAGACATTGAACAACACTACAGAGTGGTGACAACAGACACAAAGAGGAGGTTGCAACAGAGCCAAAGTAGTGCTTCTTTTATCCTCAATCAGAAAAAAAAGTGATAATCATAAAAAGGTGAATATTGCAGCCAATAATCTGTCAGTCTGATAATCTGTCGATCCCTACTTCAAACTCCTGCTATGAAAATATGCTTTGTGCTGTTGTTGATAATGATTTGTCGATAATTGCAGTTAATTGCCTTTTTCAAACAGTTAAACAATCACAATTAAAGTATTTTAATTGCCCTTATTAAACCAGGATGATTCAATAGAGACCTGGCTGAAATGGCATCACTATTGTGTCACACAAACAGCAGAACCAACACTCTTATGACCATCACGCAATATCCAACATTTACACACAACCACATTGAATGAGCAACCTGGTCTCACCAATCTACGTACAAAGAACATGACTTTCAAATTACGTGCAATGCATACGCCAAAATCCAACTTTGTGTGCATATGATATCTACACAGATGTTTCTAAAAATGGTAACATTACTGGCTGCAGGACATCATAAGTTTCACTGTTATAAAAGGAAAAAGGCTGCAGTTCCATTGAATTTAGGCTACAAAACCAATTCTCTAGGTTAAGGGCAAAAAACTTCCTGATTAGGCATTATTAAAGATTAAAAAGTGATTAAGTGTACGTAAATGCTGGAAGTGAAGTAGGTTTTAGGACAAAGTGACTACTGGAAGAGACATAGTGACGTTAAAACGTGAGGCACGGAAGTTAAGTGATGTTTGAATCACATGGTTTAATTTGTTTTCACATGAGACATGAACACCATTCTCCTGTGTGAAAGTCCCGGGTTTGTTGGACCCATCCAACGCCCTACCCAGCCTCTCAAAGTGCAACTTTTGTGCCTTTTACTCTAATTCAGCATCTTTTATAATAACTATGGCTGCTACAGGGCGGCAATAACTCTAAGAGTAAACATGGGGACCTATTGCCATATCATATGCACGCAAAATTTAAGACAATGGGCTATGAATAAGTAACATGTTTCAATTAGTAGCCCTGTGTGCGTGATCAGAGTATAGATACAGGCTTTTTGTATGGTTGCCTCAGTCTGTAAACTTTTTACCCCCTGCCAAGGTGGTCATGTTTTCTTCGTCATGATTGGATCTGATTATTTTTTTACTTTTATTTACATTTTGCGACAGGAATCTGCTATTAGTGGAGGTCTTCTAGTTATGTTCTTGTCATTGTTGTTGCCCCTTAGCCTGGGTATACCCATACTGCCTTACGCGCTCGAATTTCATTTCGAACCTCCAGGCAGTCTGGCAACCAGGGAGGTTTCTTAGCCCTGTTTTAGGGATCCAATCAGAGAACGGGGAGGGACGATGACGCGTACTACTCGACAGACGGAAGCTTGTAGTTTTCTTACAGATCCAACATGGCTGCAGCAGACGCGAAACTCTCTTTAGCTGTAGATGGTGTTTTAAATAGTTTAGAGCGAAAGTTGAAAGGCGAAAGGTCTCTTGGCGGCTCCGCTACCGTAACGCCGATGATCTTGCTACGAGGCAGGGGACAGCGAGAGACCCGCAGCAGCTTGTTTATTGCCCATAAAATCAGTGGATGTGTGTGGCTGAATGACATGAGGGGGAATAAAGCGTGAAAATAAATAATCTTGCAGAAAGCGAGAACAGGAAAAGCAACTCAGCAAGCAACACTCTCTCACAGACACACACACAACAAACATCCATTTCTGTCGCTCTCCATACGTCATCTGGTATAACTGATATGATTGGCTAAGAGCTACCTACAGACGCTTTTGATAGACATTCTTAGCGCCCAATAAACGGCTCCGGAGGATCGTAAACGACGCCTCCTCTACGGAGAAATGAATGGCTGGTTTCCAGACTAGATCTCATTTGAGATCTAGTCTAGTTGCCCCTATAAACTATAATTTCTTTCTTTTTGCTGTACTGGTCGATAACATATTCCTGAATCTGACATAACTCTCTGCCCAGTGTCCTGCTCACCTCTCCCAAGGAATAGTGTAGGTGCCGAAATATGTAACAGGTGTTAGCAGTGGCCTATGAACACGCTCCTGATTTGTGTGGGAGGAAATTATGACAGGGGTGACTTGATGCTGGAGGGGTGAGAGCCAAAGGTTCCTCTACACTCTCCGGAGGCCAAGCGCCTGTCACTGCTCTTGGCAGTCATGGAGGGACTGTGGGGCTGAGAGAGGGGAGGAAATCAAGAAGCCATGGAGAGGAGGACGGACACATTTAAAACCAAACTCCCCCCTTTTCACATCTTTCTGTTTTCCTTTACACTCTCTCCGTGTGCCAACTTTTCTCTCCGTCTCGCTCTCTGCAGCTTTTGCTCAATTGTGCTCACATTCCCATGCAGAGAAGTGCACATTGCAGTTAAATTCCCACCACCCTTTCTCTCTCCTTTGCTCTCCATCCCTCTTGCCGTACCCTAAATATCCCTCGCTCTATTTTTACAATGCTCTCTCTCCTCTTTGCCCTCGCTTTGTCCTCCTAGTGCTCACTTTTTCCATTTCCCTATTCTCCTTTTGTCGCTCTCCGAGGAAGCATGCTCACACACAGTCCTTGGCACTGCACTGGTAAGACTGTCACACATTTGGGCAAGGTACTCTCAGGGCAAAGCTCCTCGTCAGTACACGAGTTCAGTGGGTTTCTTTTTTTCATCGCCTTGACCTCTCTGCTGTTTATTGGAAATGTGTTCCCTGAACCACAGTCTGCAGAAACACACACATACATATACACACTTGCATACGTATTTAAACTGTTCTAACCCTATATGTCTGTCTCTTCCAGCTCTGCACGAGTTCCCTACAGACCTGTTCACACACAAAGAGAGAACAGAAGGAGCTGTGGCCCTGCATGTCCTGTGTGTAAGTTTACCTTCAACTATATAACTTTGCATTCATGTATTGTGTGTGTATCCAAAGCCTGGTACAGTATCTTACTCCTCTACAACTCCATTGTTCAATACTATTATTATTTTGAGTCATTCCCACACACACTGTCCTGCTGGCAGACACATCATCATCATATGTGTTATTTGCAACTGAAAACTTGCCACTTAATTTTGTACACCTTTTTAACTAAATATAATGCAACTATCTAATCAGCCAATCACATGGCAGGAACTCAATGCATTTAGACATGTAGACATGGTGAAGACGACCTGCTGAAGTTCAAAGTGAGCATCAGGGAAGAAAGGTGATTTAAATGACTTGGCATTAAATGGCATGGTTGTTGGTGCCAGACGGGCTGGTCTGAGTGTTTCACAAATGGCTGATCTAATTGCAATCTGTAGGGTTTACAGAGAATGGTCCAAAAAAGAGAAAATATCCAGCGAGTCTTGTTGATGCCAGAGGTCAGAGGAGAGTGGCCAGACTGGTTGAACAGTAATTCAAATATCCACCTGTTACAACAGAGAAGAGCATCTCTGAGCCCACACCACGTCCAACCTGAAGACCCCACCACTTTATTAGGTCCACCTTGCTGGCTAATGATAATGAGTTCGGGAGATTTCCTTATTACTGTAGTTCAAATTAAACTGAACTGAATTCAACACATCATGCTTAGCAGTGGGCAGCACATTTCTGCGCGCCCGGGGAGCAGTGTGGTTCAAGGTCAATGGTGGTAATTTAACTGCAATGTGTACTTCTCCGCATGGGAATCTGAGTCCTGGCGAACCGGCGACCTTCTGGTAACAAGCCCGATTCCTAACCTCTAGGCCACGAATTAACAATTTTTTTTAAATATTAAGGTCTACAGTTTAATGTGCCACAGTAAGAAATAAATTGGAGATGGACCATATTGTTGTTTTTTTGTCCAATGATGGGATCTGTTGAAAATACAGAAGATTACAGTAAAACAGCAGCTATATTCTTTAAAATAAAGGGCTGCACCCACAACTCCATACTTGCATGCTATTTAGCATACTAAAAGAGTATGTGAGATTTTTTAGTATGTCCAAAAGCTTGGTATGAATATTATGCCAATTAAATATTGTTTCTGGTGAAATATGCAATAATGCAATGCTGTAATGAAGTTTATAATATTATATTACATTTGTTTAATTTTTTTTCTGTTTTGCACTGTTCTTAATTTTCTTTTCTCATTGCTGCAACTGTTATTGCATGATTTATTTTGATACTATGTAGCCTTTGTTGAACTCAAAAGAAAAATTCAAAAAAGACACCCACAACAAGTTAACCTACGGTTCACATTTTCTAACAGCCACAGCACAGTGAGCATGAAAGACCATCATGCTGGCTGCCAGAGAGAGTAGAGCTGGTAAAGCTGAGGTTGGTACTGGTAACCATGGTTACACGTCTCTAGCCGGTAAAGAGGCTCTCAGGTAATGATGTGTTAATGACTGCTCCATGTGTCTGAAAGATACATACAACTGTTCATATACAGAAAAGTATGTTGAGCAGAAGACAGCATCTGGATCTGCAGCACAATGCCAGTCCTCTCCTCTCTCCTCTCCTCTCCTCTCCTCTCCTCTCCTCTCCTCCTCCGGCATGATCATTTCAGCACACGCATGACCAGCCCGACTGGCCTCTCCAGCGTGGCCCAGCAGGGGTAAGGTCAAGGCTCCGATGGATCCCCTCTGCCGTTACTCTTACATGGCTGGCACATGGCAGAATGTTCCAGTACATGATGACCCATGTTGCGTTGTGCTAGTCTCTGGGGGGCTGACTGTAATGGAAGCTCATGCCAGCAGAATAGCATCTCAGGGGAACTTTGCTGTGCATAAACAGCACTAACAACTACAGAAAGGACCATTTTCCAGTATATTTCTGACATTATAGGCAATGTCACTACTTACAGTGGCCCACCCTCTGAGTTAGCCTTTTCCTGCTGCAGAAGGGCAAATGGAAATAACCTTTTCTAGGATGCTTGGATATTAAAATAACAAAAAGCCCAAAATACAGTGTATCATCACAAACTATTTCCCTGTGATGTCTAACCTTTAAAATAATGTACTCTATGTCATTTCACAGCAGGTGTTGGCGTACTTGTGGAGAGAACAGCGTTTGGTGAATATCAGGAAAGACAATCAGGGCTTAGACCTGCAGAGTTTGTTGTAAAGTTGTAATGCTGTTGTACTTTTTCACCTTTCCTTTTTTGGAAAATGAGAAAATGGGGCAGTCCTGAAAAAAAGCGTGCCCACTGTCACTGCATGTATTTGAACTACATGCAATATATCTACTGAAAGTCTATGCAGGAAGGTAACAAGCTGAATGAGAGCAGGGGCAGTCTCTGCCCATACTAGTGTAGTATACCGCATAGAAAACTAATTCGCTTGTCAAGTGCCTTTAATAAGGTGTTACAGTTGTGAACAAACGGAGGACTTTAACCCAGGAGAACAGGGTTCGTGTGAAAACAAAAGTAAATTACTTTTTATAGAACTTACTTTGCTTATATAATATGTACTCCTAAAAATTACCATGGCAGAGTTTTTCTGGCTAAAAAAAGTGAATGCATCGACAGCTAGATAGGCATCACCAATTGATTCAAACTACATTGATTGTCAATTCAGTCAATCATCGGCCCAATCCTAATATTTAACTACAGAAAAAAAAAATCAGGAGAATTTGAAAAAAATGTATATGCACAACTAGTACAGTACAAAACATAATGTATACTGTAAGTAATACAAGTCGTACCATAACACAGACCCGGCCTCAGCATCACGTCTCTGTGCTGGGTCAGGCCAGAGGACTTGGTCCACATCACAGGCAAAGGACAAAAAGCCCTCTGAGTCCAGTGTACATGTACCCTTTCTACTCTACCTCTCAGATCCACAGTCATTGTCGGTGTATTCTACTCACCTGTGCCTGTTGTGCACTCTGAACTGACTGATATTCTTGTATTAAACGGGTTGGTTTAATCACATCGTCAGGAACAAGTGTAACAGTTTTGAGTCATTGTGTGTAATCCATTTTACAACACAAGTGCATCACAGTGAAACACAATGTGTTTTAGTGAGTAAGAATGTGTTTAGAGTTAAGTGTTTTAACAGTTGCGAAAAACTGTAATATGTCGAGCATGAGAGTTCATTCATTGTCATGGGAACACTCTTAACTTAAGGTCCAAGCTTTGCTGGAGCTTTCCACGACATGTTAGTTTCTATTAGCAATCAGGCTGCTCTTCGTTCACTGATAAAGATTATTTTCATTACAGTATTTTTTTTAGATTCTTCGCAATGCAGCAAATGGAAACTTTAGTTTCCTGACCACAGATATACTTCGAATCAATCCAACAGCAGAAAAGAATGTAGAAAGTAGCAGGAAAAGGTGTGTTTAGCAGTGCAAAACCAACAGAAGGATAACAGATGGACATGACTGGCTTGCAAGAAAAATATGTGCACCTCTAGATCTTAAGCTGTGGGTGGACATACTCAGATGGGGGCAGAATATTCTAATTAGCCTGCATGTGACATAGAAAAGGGAGCCGATCGGCTTGTTGAATCACATGTTTTCTGATTCAGGCAGTCCACAAAAATACGGCTGGGTTTTCTTAATCCACATGTGGGTCAGTAGGCACTCCAAATGTATCTTCACAAGCAGTGAATGTGACCATTTCATGACATTGTCCCAGCCTGATCCCACAAAATTATATGAAATGAGCACAACTTCTAAAACACAAAATTCTGTGCTGGTGGCAAATCAATGGAGATCCTTTTTGTGCTTGGCACACGGATTCCTTGGTTTAACAACGTCACTCAGTGACGTAGTAGTAATGACGTAATACGTAGCAATTGACGCCAATGTGGAGTTTAAATGGCGGATGTCAGACTCGGGGCAGTGAAAACAAGAGTAAACAGCTTTTTACGTAACTTGTGTTTTTTACGTAACTTACTTTTTTAAGGTAACTTACGTGGCTCACGGTTTGTGAATTACGTCTTTTTAACCAACTTCCGTTGTTCACTTTACTTCTGTGGCTCATGTCACCCTCATAACTACTTTACTTGCGGTATTTACTTGCATTTATTTACTGTTTAAACTGTCTTTTATAACGCCTTACCAGGAAGTTTTTTGCCCTAAACCTAGGTCAGTGGTTTTGTTGCCTGAATTCATAGAAAATGCAGCTCTTCTACCACATCATTTTCACACATTACATGCCACTAGCACGGAATTCGTGGTCATTTCATGTAATTTTTGTTACAAAAAGGGTTGTATTGTCCCTTTAAATGCATAGTGACTTGTTAAGAATCTAAAAGACAAAGTTTTATGATCTGGGCTTTGCTTTAGTCTTACTGGGACATATTTTTTGACCTCATAGATGAGACTTACTTAAGAAACAATGGCTTTTTCTTAGATTTGCTTTGTACAGAGCAGCAGGAACACATGGTGGAAGGACAGAAAGAGACAAACTAAATTAAGAGGACTAGCTCTGTCTTGGATCACTGCCTGAATTCCATAGAGGAGGTGGGTGAGAGGAGGATGTTAGCCAAGCTGATGTCAGTCATGGACAACACCTCTCACCCCCTGCATGAGACTGTGGGGGCCTTTAGCAGCTCCTTCAGTAACACACTGTGACACCCACAATGTAAGAAGTGCTGATGGCAGTCAGACTTTTTAACACAATCATATCAATATGTGACACTGTCTCTGTCACCACCATCGCCACAATCCCCTGCAATTAGATGTATGTATGTTTTGTTATTTTCTAGTGCAATTCCTCCCACTGTGTGTATTACAATTATGGTTCATTGACAAATCTGATCTTTGTTTGTGGCAGTCAACATAGTTCAACAAATACTATTTCAATGTTAAAATCTATAATATAAGACTTCTTAAATAACTATATAAGTATAAAAAATGGGCTACATCAAATATAGCCTATGAATAGGTCCCTGGTTTATTCTCTATCTTGTGAGTCCTTGGCTGAAAAGAGATTGAAAACCTCTGCTATAGTGTGCATAGCTGTTATTCATTATGCAGTGTTGTCTTGTTTCTGTCTTGTTTTATTCTAGATTATTTTATTTTATTTTAGATTAAATTACTTTAATGTATTTTACATGGTTTTATCTTACATTAAACTATCTTAAATTTAATGAGACTATTCTTTTTTTTCCTATTTTAGATTATTTATTTTATCTTACAGCACTCCTACAGAACTTTATTAACTTTATTTTCCTGCTCGGTGAAGCCCTGGTAGGTGAAAATGTGATTCAGAAATAACCCAAATTACATAAAAGATGTCCTGTCACCATATGGCTTATTTTGTCTGCATTATTCTGCACTTGTTGCAGCATATGGTCCAGAGAAGTTGATTTAAACAATGCATTAGATCCTGCCATCCTTTTCTTGTACAACCTCATTTACAAAAGTTGGAGACATTGTCCAAAACATAAATAAAACAGAATTGAATATGCTCACAATGTTCTATTGAAAAACGGTACATAACAATCTAGTGAATTTGAAGCATTCTGTTTATTCAGCCATTCAGTCATTGATCTTGTGTGTTTCTTGTATTAGATTCAGCCTGAAGACAGAAGAGGGTAAAACACTTTGTGTTCAAGCTGAATTTTAATATCACAGTATTTTACTTCCAGCTGCTGTTCCTTTGACAGCTGTACTGCTGACCCCCCTCTGACTCTGCACAGCTCAATAATGCCGGCATCGTCACTTCTCAGAAAACACAAACACAACTGCAGATTTAGGGACATACATGATGTTTCCCTCCATCTCACCTCAAATCTGAACCAGGTTTAAGCCAGTTGTCAGGACTGCCTGTGACCTTTGACTTCTGCTTGTTTTGCATGACCAAATCTGGCACATTCTTTACATACACACCATGCAAGTATTCAGTGTGTGGGCTCAGTCGTAGCTCTCATGCAGGCATTGGATAGTTCAGCTCGCTCTCAGCTGCTTTCACAAGGAGGAAATAGAAGAGCTCCTGGTGCAAAGTAAAGTGTAACTCATTACTGAACACAAAAGGGAAAAGGAACATTCACTCTCTGTGCCAATCTTGCTGTAAGCAGGTCTTTGTGAAGCTTCATTATTACAAAGTGTAAGGATATTCATGCCTTTCCTTTGTTCACACATTCCCCGTCAGTCTGTCGTCACTACCTGACATTTCCTCTCTTGATCAGCGCTATCTGTCTTTCATCTCCAATCTGTCTCTGCTTTCTCTCCAAGCCCTGTGTTTCATGTATTATGTGATGCCAAGGAAAGGTTGCATGTGGTAGATTTTTATGCAATAATACACCAGGGAAATAAACACGCCACTAATATACAGCATTAAAAAATATTTCATGCAGTCGATTATTTAGGCTTGTAATCAATCCAGACAATTCTGGAGACATTTGGGAGGATTGTTATTGAAGGTTACTTCAAAGGTTATTGTTGTTTTGCATATGTTTTTACAAAACATTGATAATGTATTTTATCTCATAATAACAACAATATTTCAATAATTTTAGGCTATGCCTCAAAATCCAATTTAAATCTCAAAGATTACAGGTATTTCTGTCCCAATTGTTGCCGTTTTTAGGACTGTTCGCAGTGGCATTATGCTCTGAATTCTGTGTGCAGCCACCTTAAAGATTTCTTAAAGGACATACTTGTATGTATTTTAAATGTGACACATTTCCCTGGGTGGATGTGGCTCAGATAGTAGAGCAGTGGTTTGATCCCTGACCAAGGCAGTGTATGTGTCAGTGATAGTTGGCAAGATACTGAACCCAAAATTGTTCCTCCTGGGTATCCCATCAGTGTGAGTGTTAACATCACTGATGAGTGTGAATGCTGGCTTTTAATGTGAAGCACTTTAACTGTGTTTTGTAACTAGAAAAGCAAGAATGCAAACCATTTACCATAAATGCGGCTGTCATAACCTATGTTACAGCAATTTGGGGAGAGAGGACTCATACAAAACTACTAATATCAGGGCTCCTACTGTTCACTTACACTCACTGGCCACTACATTTGGTACATCTTGCTAGTACTGTGTTTGACCCCCCTTTGCCTTCAGAACTTCCTTAATTCTTTGTAGATTCAATAAGGTGCTGGGAAAATTCCTCAGAGATTTTGGTCCATACTGACATGTTAGCATCAGCAGTTGCTGCGGATCCATGATGTGGATCTCCCATTCCACCACATCCCAATGGTGCTCTATTGGATTGAGATCCATTTGAGTACAGGGAACATATTGTCATGTTCAAGAAACCAGTTTGAGTATATCAGCAGGATAACACACCATGTCACAAAGCTAAAATCAGCTTTGTGACATGGTGTGTTATCCTGCTGATATAGCCGTCAGAAGATGGTACACTGTGGTCATACAGGGATGGACACAGTCAGCAACTATACTCAGTTAGGCTGTGTACAATTCTACAACAATTCTACAATGTAATTTATCTTTTATCCAAATTGACGTACAAATGAGAGTTAATACAACACAAACAATCTGTGTCGATCAAGAGTGAAGGTGTTCAGTAAAGAGTAGGGTCCTCAGTCTCTTCTTAAAGAGGAGTTTGGAAGTTGGTTCCACCACCGGGGCTCTACAGAGGAGAAGGAGTCTGGTTTGTGACGTAGAGCCCTTCAGCGACGTCTTTCGCTCGAAGAGCGTAGTGTGCGGGAGGGTTTGTGAATCTGAACAAAGGAGTTCCAATAACCACGGGCTGTGCCTGTTGCTATTTTGTAGGCAAGAGACAAGGCTTTGAACTTGATGCGGGCTGTGACTGGGAGCCAGTGCAGAGAGATGAGGAGCGGAGTGACATGTGCTCTCCTGGGCTGGTTGAAGACCAGACGTGCAGCCGCGTTCTGGATCATCTGCAGGCTGATCCTGCGTGCACCGCAGGCTTGGTGGTGCACGCAGGAAGACCTGCCAGTAGCGAGTTGCAGTGGTCTAAACGCGATAACACAAGGGCCTGAACCAGGAGTTGTGTCGATTGCTCGGTCAGATAGGGTCTGATTTTCCTGATGTTGTACAAGGCGAATCGTCAAGATTGGGCAATTGAGGACACATGAACCTTGAAGGTCAGTTGGTCATCAATCAAGACACCCAAGTATAGTGCAGAGCTTGTAGGCACAAGCTGCATGGATCCAAGCTGAACAGTGATCGGCTGATATAAGGTGGGACGGGGTGGGATGACGAGGAGCTCCATCTTTGAGAGGTTGAGCTGAAGGTGATGTTCTGTCATCCATATGGAGATGTCCACAAGACAAGCAGAGATGCGGGCCGAGACTGTGGGGATGTTTGATGGGAAGGAAAGGAACAGCTGAGTATCATCGGCCAAAAAGTGTGCCAAGATAATATCCCCCACACCATTACACCACCAGCAGTCTGGACCATTGTTGCAAGGCAGGATAGATCCATGCTTTCATTCTGACCCTACCAGGCAATGTCATCTGCTTCAGGTTGGACGTGTTGTGTGTCAGAGATGCTCGTCTGCATACCTTGGTTGTAACGATTGGTTATTTGAGTTGCTGTTGAACCAGCCTGGCCATTCTCCTCTGACCTCTGGCATCAACAAGGCATCAAGGCTCACTGGATATGTTTTTTTTTCAGACCAATCTCTTTAAACCCTAGAGATGGTTGTTAGATCGGCAGTTTGTGAAATACTCAGACCAGCCCGTCTGGCACCAACAACCATTAAAATCACCTTTTTTCCCTGTTCTGATGCTCGCTTTGAACTTCAGCAGCTCGTCTTCACCATGTCTACATGTCTAAATGCATTGAGTTACTGCCATGTGATTGGCTGACTAGATATTAATGTTAACAAGCAGTTGCACAGGTGTGCCTAAAAAAGTGGTCTGTGAGTGCATAAATACAATACAATGTTCATACTGGAAAATGAGCTGAAATAATCAAAGAATCAACAATCTCATTGTTGAAATTCTAATTTCGGAAAGTAGATGGGCACATTCTAAAACTGTTTAAAAAAAATCTTTGTATAAATTGAGAAAAATATCTATATGGCTTGAGCAATATACACAACATATAATTGTGTCATGTCTCACATGTTCTCATGTTCTTTAACCTGGGCCCATTGTGTCAAAAGTCATATACATATCCTCTGCTCCCGGGCTTTGGTAATGTCGGTATGTGTAAAAAAGAAAAAGGAAACTAACTTCCCTATTTAAAAATGTAAATAATGTGCTCCCACAGTTATTCATGAATTTTTGATGTCTGATCCATTAATGCACTGCACTGTACTGCATTTGCATGAGATCAGATCTTTGAATCTTTTGCGTTCATTTAGTAGACTTTCTGTTTCATTATTCATGGTAATTTACATCTAAATTTACTGTAGCAGTTAGAGCCCAGATGTATGCTGTACTGCACCATCCAGAGTGCATACATAGATTTGTTCAAAATAGAAAAAAAGCAGATGACATGGAAAATGGGCAACAACTCCGCTTGTTCTCCTGCAAATAGAAATATGAAGAGATAAATCACAGCTGGCTCTACTTTGTGGCAGTGAACAGTGCAGCAGGAACACAACCTAGCATGGACTTCTCACCCTATCGGATCACATGTTGAAATCACATCAGGCAACATGTTCATACTCCACTGATCCCTCTAATATTTATATCACTCTCTGTCTCTCCTTCTCTCTCTCCACAGACCATTTACATGTTCTGTGCCCTGGCACTCGTCTGTGATGACTACTTCGTCCCCTCCCTGGAGAAGTTGTGTGAGGTATGAATGTGAGGTATTAAAGGTCCTAAAAAAGCTAAAAAAAAAGGTTTCAAATATAAAATATTACTCAATAAAATGAAATATTAAAGGCAGAATAAGCGACATTTCAAGTTAAATTAGAAGGGAAAACATTCTTAGGCATTATCTTACTATGCAAGTTCAAGTCAAGAACAATAGGAGGGAAAAATAGGAACCCATTTTATTGGGAAAATGCAACTATTTTTCTCAAGATTGACAGACATGACCAGCTACAGCTCAGGGTCAAGGGTCGGGCTTGCCTCGTACGAGTCTGGAATTTCTTATCTCAGCTGGTATTTTCTGTTTTAATATGAAATTTCTATTTGTCTCTTACTCTCTTATTGCAGCGTCTCCAACTCAGTGAGGATGTGGCAGGCGCCACCTTCATGGCGGCTGGCAGTTCGGCTCCTGAGCTCTTCACATCCATCATAGGTATTCACCACAAGCACCACATCTCTTTATCTCCTTTATTCTAACTGAAACACATGCCACAGTACGGTGGCTGCATTAGGGAGGAAGCATGCATGCCTTCTAATGGATGCTTTACAGTAATGCTTGTGTCCCAAGACACAGGCAATAAACGAACATGGCATTATAGCGGATCACATGAGAAGCACATTAAAAGTTCTATATACGACTTTCAAAACAGTAAAGCAGCAAACAACTATTTGCTTTGTAAAGACATCAACAAGATCTCCAACCTAAACGACAGAATAGGTTGTCTGTCCATAACACCCAAAATTACTTACTTACTTACTGCCCTTTATGCCTAGTGGCATGTAGGGCAGCAACAAAGGATCTCCACTCCTGTCTGTTTTGGGCGAGCTTTTGGATAGAACTCCAGGTCTGCTTCATGGCTTTCAGTTCTTTCTCCACTGTTCGATGCCAGGTGATCTGCCTCCAGTGATCTGAATACTTTTTCCAACTCCACCTGCCCGCGTGCCCTTAATTATATGTGCCCTCTTAATATAATTAAAGTGTGTTTTATAAACACCTCCACTGCTCCACTTGTTTCCCCCCTTTTTTTTACTTTGATGATGGTTATGTTCAGTGTTGTATCTGTCTGAACTGACAGTATGAAGAATATTCACCTCAAAGGAGGGATCGTCACATCACCTTACTCTATTCTTGATATAAAAATCTCATTTTACATATAGACTGGGTATTTTTCAGTGTATGTTTGTTTATGTGTGTGTGTGTGTGTGTGTGAGAGAGAGAGAGAGAGAGAGGACCATGACCAACATGGCTAACGTGACTTATTTACATATGTTTTGACAGTTGTGTGACATCTGTTTGTCAGCACTGCAGATGCTATGCTGCAACTAGAAATGTCAACTAGCGTACAACACATCATCTGCACTCAGAGTCATATTGGTGTGTGTGTGTGTGTGTGTGTGTGTGTGTGTGTGTGTGTGTTTGTGTTTGTGTGTGTGTGCTCATTCCTCTCCCCAGGGGTGTTCATCACCAAAGGTGACGTTGGTGTGGGGACCATCGTGGGCTCTGCTGTCTTCAACATCCTCTGCATCATTGGTGTGTGTGGCTTCTTTGCTGGCCAGGTATGATGTCATAGCAGCATTACACTGTTGCTGCTGACCTGGTGGCATTTTCACAGAGTATAACCAACAGCCTAAAGTCATCTCTAGATATACAGCCACATAAAAACAAAGTGGGAGAAAGTACTCATGCATACATGCATGTTGATTTATGCATGCATGAGTCCTGTGCCTGACAGGAAAGCTGACCCATGTGTAAACCACATTTGGACATTTTATATCCATAATTTATGCAGGTTTTAACCTTCACTGTAATAATATGTCTTTTCATTATTTAATCTTTTGCAATTGTCAGTATAGTCAGATTTGTATCGCATGTGACTTTCATGTTTCATGTACAACAAAAAACAAAGTTCAGAATTAACCCTTGCGCCTCTCTTTAAAAAAGTTGTTGTCTTTAAAAAAATGCCATGAAATTATTTAGAAACATTATTTGTGGGAAAGTGGGCTTTCACAGAGTTCAATCTTTTAACTAACATCAGTCCTGATCATCACTACCAATTTTGACATTTCTACCCTTTAAATGCCAGTTTGTTTACATAATGCAACTGTTGTTTTTACGTTTTCACGGGCTATCTCATTGTCCATCAGTATCCTCGTTAAAATTAATGCATTTTTATTTTTAGATAATTCAGGTGCAGGAAGTGAAAACCAGACAAATAGCATGTTTTTTGGCCCATAAGGCAAACTTGAGAAAATCGCTGAATCTGGTGCAAAATAGGAATTGTATTAACTACAGTTTTGAAGCCAGGGCTTCTAGAATGAAAGCCTGATATAAAAGAAAACATGATTTTATTCTGTTATGGCTGCAGGATCAAACATTGTGTTTTAATTGGTTACAATAGGGACATTTTGTCTTTAAGGGTCTAAGTACATATATAGTATGTTGGCTACACAGATTATTGTGTAATTATTATAGGCACTGATGTTGATCTTTCAAAATAAAATAAATAATTAATAAATCCCACCCTTGAATGAATGCAGCAAAAATGGCAGAAAAATTAAAAAGCCAAAAATGTCCCTAGTGAGGCACAAGAGTTAAACTTCACTCCACAGTCATCCGCCGTACTGAACACCCATTGGTTCAAAGTGGACACTTTTCATTTGATGTTTTCTTTTTATATTATCTCCTGTGCTTGATGTGCTTAATCAGCCACATTTACAAAGCCCCATCAGTCTGAACACAATAGATCTGTTTGTATCTCTTTTGTGCTTTGCCTCCCCAACGCTGTGTTGCATGAGATACAGAGATAACATAATTCACTGCAGCCTCTCTCTGATGCTCTCTGACATGCCAGGGACATGGAAATGAGCGAGAGTACAAGGATAAGCTCTCTGCTCTGAAAAATATATGCATTGGACCTCAAACAGTGATGCAATCCCAGATTGTGCATTACATAATCATAGTGAAATAATGAGGGAGAAGGGCAGGCGGTGTGATGGGGCTTGGAGGGAGCAGTAAATTCATCTTCACGTCCAGCCATTGCACCTCACTACTGTTTGTTAGCTTTGGCTGACTGCTCATAGCAGGTTCCCTCTACAAAGCACTGTAGTACTGTGAAGCAGAGTGCAAAGAAACATTTCAAAGCTTTGTTATGTTCTGACTTCACAGCAGCGAACGGTTCCACAGCTGGGAGTGGCACATTCAAGATGTGACTCCTGACCCTCTACTTACGTATATACATTGTGTGCTGTGTGGGAGAGCGTTACAGCGTTAGTCACGGCATTGTGGGCTTGATAAACACACAGGCACCTTTCCTACGTAGGATGGCACCTTGCAATTGGCTTTTTCAATGAGTGTGTTCCAGGAGGTCAACTCTCCTGTGTTTACATCAGTATGGTAATGATGTCAGAGGCGTTTCTGTATCCCGGTGCTACATGAACTCCAGCATGGATAAGTGTTACAGTAAGAGTGTGTGAATTGAAGTTGCATACATATTTTTTTAAGTGTCCTTATCTCTGTTTTCCTATTTTCTTGCAGGCAGTGAAGCTCTCTCATTGGGCTCTCCTCCGAGATTCAATTTATTACACATTTTCTATCACGGCTCTCATTGTGGTAAGAGGTTATATACTCACAAGCTATGAAATGTGATTAAGTGTGGGTTGATTGCAGAAATTCTTAACGCTGCCACTTACTACGAAGCATAAAAGGCCAATTTGAAAGTGGAGTTCATGGTTCTCAGCTTTGGTGTCACTTGGTACACTTTCATCAGCTGTAAAAGTCCCAAATCCCCAAAAGACTCTCTGCAGATGTGTATGTATGCTCTCTATTCTCATAGGAAAAGGGACAAAGCCTACTCAGGGACCTCAGTATGCATAATAGGAAACAATTTTTAAGTGTACGGATGTAAAGGAAATCAATAGTGGTAGAATCTACCAAAGTACATTTGCCGAAGACCTTTATTTAAGTACAGTTTCATGGTACATATTTCCATTTTATGCAAATAAAGATAATAGACAATTAAAGATGCAAGCAGCAGTGGACGGGCCCTCACATGTTCATGCATCGGACACTGCATTACATAGACATTATGTTCTGAGTGGGGCTGGAAATAATGTACTGCAAATGTTGTACAACTTCCTGTGTCCACTACATAGCACTACAGTGCACAAACTAATTATATGTCCTGGTGCTGTATATGATGTTTAGACCACATCATGTAAATTTCAGCATGCAATTTTCCACAAATTATGCTTTCCATGCATTAGGGGTCCCTATTTAGCTCGCTAAATACATATGGCCACATTCATTGTATATCCTATACCAAGGGCTAAAATCTGTTCAAAGGCACTTAAGCCTATTGTTGTGTATTCTTAAAATTTAAAGCAATACACAAAATTGAAGATGGCTGACTTTCTGTCAGGCAAAAAAAAATTCTAAGAAATTTAATACAGCATTTCAGGAACATCAAATTAACTTTATCATGACATGCATTAGGGGGCACTATAAGTCCTGATGGCCACACCCAAGCCTAATGGCTGCTGAAATCTGCAGTTGTCGGTAGTTCTGACGAGTTTGGTCTTTTTTGTACATTTTCAAGAATCTCAAGCCCATCAAAAATGCAATTGCTCATGTGGAATGATATTGTTCTCTACAGAGACCATTGGAGCCCCTGGCAACTTTGTGCTTTGTGCTTTATAAATCATCAAAAACAAATATGATCAGCCCCTAAATTATAATGATTCTTCTCGGCTAAACTGCTGGACATATATAAAGTAGCTAAATTTAGCCCCACTTGACCAATTACCACAGCAAAATATTATAAATGTTAATGCATCTATGATAATAATAATCAAATGATTAATGTAATACATCTATTAACATAACACAGAAGCACTGTTTTACATTTGATACGTTATGGATATTTTGCTTACAATACTTAGAGACTTATGCTGAAGTAAAATGTTGAGTAGTATGTAAGTGTTTTTAAATTGATATTTTTTATAAAGTAAATCACATGTACTTGTACACGTACTTACTTTCCTTCACCACTGGAATGAAACTCAACTTAAAGCTGGTAAAACTAACCTAAATTGCATGTGGTTTTATTTTTGTGAAGTTGACTTGGCCACCAGCTCATGTGTTCTTTCATTTCATGCACACAAAAATAGATAAATAAGCAGCATAGCTGCACCCTTGTGATATGACAGTGTGTCACAGTTTGATCCATTACTTCACATATTCTGTGCAAACTCCAGAGCAAATAAAATCTAAAACCCAATGAACCGAAAGGTCACACTTTGACCTTTTTCTCTGGCTGAGCTCTGGTTTGGTCATGCCCTCTAGTGGAGTACATGTTGAAATGCAGAATTAAATGAACTTTCAATTACTGCCTCTATCTCATGTCCCTTGTGTCCTCTTTGTCTTGCCTTTATAGTTCATCTACGATGAGAAGGTGTGCTGGTGAGTAATGAGTCTCTCTCTTTCTTCCTCTCTACTGAATGACTGCATGCATTTTACTGACCTTATGTTTGTGTGCAGGTGGGAGTCTCTTGTCCTGATTCTCATGTATGCAGTCTACATCCTCATCATGAAGTAAGTGTCATCACCAGAAACTGCTCATGCCTTCACTTAACTAATTAGCTGCATTAATGTGAAAACGTTGCAGCCCCTTCTTATTAATTTGTCATTGGCAGGTTTAACGGCAGGGCACATCGTTACTTTGACCGTCGAAAGAAGAGCTCTGTGAATCTGTCCAACGGGCTGACAGGAAGCACTGACCTGGAGGATAATGTCACGTGTGATGCCACTGCAGTCCTGCTCAAGAAAGGTAACACTTTCTGCTCTAATTTACACAGCAGTTGCCCTCTAAGAGGACTCTGTAGGGTTTTGCTGCTCATCTCTGCGCACTGAAATTTACATAAAAATAAAGGCAGCTGGGCCACCTCTCCTCATCTATTTTTGTTCAGCTCCAGGATAAGACAGTCCAGGATGACTTTATCGACAAAGTTCTGTCTATTTTGTCCTGGGATGATTGCCAGCATAGATCCTCAGCACAAAAGCTGCACCATGCTGTCCTTCCTTTGGGCTGTGTACTTGCTGAGACGATGGCTGATGACTGATCCCCTTGTCACTGAAGAAGAACTTTCACTGCCTAATGAAGCCCACTGCTGAGCTTCCACCTCCTGCGCCTCTATACAGAGGAAACGTACAAAACAGCTCAACTCAATGTTACTCCCCGAGTGTGTAAATGAGTCAGAATTAACTGCAGTAAAAAAACACTTACCCCTCAGAAACATCAGATCATTCATCTGCTCATTAGTGTGGTGGCTGCCACCTTGCAACTTGTTCTGCTAACTGGACCAAGGAAAAGGAGACAGCAACACAGTAGTCTCCCTGGTGGCCCACTTGCTGGTAAGGTGATACAGTTGATGCAGTCTCCTGCCTGTAAATCCTCCTTGTGAGCAGGTGAGTTGCTGTTAGTGTCCTGCATAGCTTGATAAACTACCAGGGATGTTCCCAATGCCTATGGCCAAGCCATGGTTTTATTTATGGTCTGTTTGGCACAGTGGGACCAGCCACCAGAAAGGATAAGGAAAATCTCCTGTGTCCTCCACTTCATCCACCACTTCCAGTGAATACTTCAGTGTTTGCATTTTCTGTCAAATGTTAGTAATGAGACACAACAACAGCTAACAGGAAAGGAGCATCTTTAGATGGTGTCTAAGGCCTACACACAGCACTTCAAGACTCCAACTTGCTTCAGCACCGCCTGCTCCATCAGCTCATTCTGTACTTAACTCTCGGGAGAGAAGCAGTGAGATGAAGAGAACTGGGTGGCAGTTGCTTTAGCTCCTTTGGGGGAGGTGACCTTCTACATTTCTGTTGTCATGCCTCTTTAACGGGACTCTGGGGAAATGATCACATCATCTACTATGGCTGATATTGTAAATATTGTGCTGCAACAGTTGCAGCCACTGGTGAGCAGTAAAAAGGTATAGGGGACAATGAAAGTGAGCGGTTGACCAATGTTAAGTCAGACTGGCTGGAACTGATACTGTTGCAGGCTGCTGAGAGCCTATGGACTCCGGACATTTCACATTTCATGCTCAGAAAAATGCACATCCAAACATTTTTATCCTGTCCTGGCATTGCAAGCTTGTTTGGGGAGGTTAAAATGAGGTACAGTGCCTGTTGCACTTGTTTTTTGCTGACTATCACACAAGAACCTTCCAGCGACACATTCTCTTGCAACACAGTAGAAATGTTTGTCAGGCTGGATAGCTAATTAGCTAGTCAGATGTAGCACACTGAACAGCTTTAAATCTTACCTGCAAGATCAGTCAGTTTATATGCCAATTAGCTAGTAAGCTGTAGAGCTAGCAGCCAAGCCGACTCAGCTGTCAATCAAACACCCACTCACGTGAGAGGAAATGTTCTGTTCTTTCAATAATAAGACATGTGTTAGGACTGGAATATATTTTAAAATCACATGATTTTTGACTCAGGGCTAGTTGCTCTTTCAGTTGGATTAAGAAGTAAACGATCAGCACTGCAGTGAGATGACATGTGTGTTATTTCTCTCTAGCTAACTTCCACTGTAAGCCGTCTGTGCTGATGGTGGATGAGTTGCTGTCTGCGTACCCCCACCAGCTGACTTTTTCTGAGGCCGGCATGAGGATCATGATCACAAGCCATTTCTCCCCCAGAACCCGCCTTACCATGGCCTCTCGCATGCTTATCAATGAGGTACATATATACACTACAACCAACCAGGTACTTGTGCTGTTGTCAGTGTAAAGACTGTGGAGCAGCTTAACTCATTTGAAAAAATAGTAATTGTGATTAGATTAAAAAATATATATCAGTTGTAACACCTGAACGCTACATGTTATGTAGATGTGAAACTAGCTGAACACAGAAGTTTGAACAGAGAGCCAAAAGTAATTGATAAATTGATACATGAAGAAATAAAAACGTAGAGTCTAAACAGTTTAAATATTTCCTTTATTCATAGTTGAAATAGTTAGCTTAATGTCATGACTAAGCAGTTCAAATAGATAGCTAAAGTAAGTTAAAACCAGTAGAAGTAGTTACGATGCTGACCAAACCAACGTAAATACTGGCAGCTCAAAAGTATGAAGATAGTATCCACTTTGTATATAATGAACGGTATACATTTTGGAACATACATTGGGAATCGATGAGTTAATTTGCTAGGGCTGTGGGGGTACTTTAGACTAAAACAGTTGGGAACCATAAATATACATGACCTCACATACATGTGTACACTGTGTTGGACTCTACATTGAGTTATGTAGTTTTACATGATGGCACAAGCTATTTCAAATTGGGAGCTGAAGTTGAGATGCAGCAAAGCTTCCCTCAAGCAAAAAGTTTTGTCAACTTAAGTTTCTTAGAAAAATCCCTGCCAAACCAGAGTCTTAGCATAAATACAAACTAAATAACCCTGTCTGGGTTCAACAGAAGAAGGAGTAGAATGAATGTTAATTTTCTTCTGGATAAAACAGCCAACATTTTCTCTCAGGCACCTGTCTGCTGCAGACTACAGTCTGGATGGAAATCCAAACCAAACAAACAAATTTTGGCGGAGATGAAATAACATTAACTTCTGCTTCTGACAAATACAAGAACCTTTTTTTTTTTTTTTTTTTTTTTTACTGATTTCCAGAATAGAAATAATGAAATCAAACTTGGGTAGTTAGCTGAACAACAGCAATACAAAATGTCCAAATGTATTAATGGAAGTATTAAGTCATAGCTAAATGTTGTCTATAATATTATTCTGTAATTCATTCCAGAGACAAAGACTGATCAACACCACTGAGACTCGAGTCAACCGCATCACTAACGGCGACTCGGACTCCGCAGCCAGGGCTCAGGGGAGGCGGGGCTTAGAGAATGGGATGGGAGGAGTTGAGCAGGGTCTGAACGGGAGGTGTAGACTACAGCGACTTGAGTCTGGGAATGACACCGAGAATGAAAACGAGGATAACGAGAACAATGAGAACGACGAGGAAGGAGAGGGAGAAGACAACGATAACGGCCCCCTGGTGCCTTTCTCTATTCCAGGTACAGCACAGATGACAATTTGAAATTGAATGATCTCTGTTAATAAATGTTTTTTAGTACTATCAATCATCATATATATTATCCCCTCTTTGTCCTCCTCCCTTCAGCTGGGGCGTGTACCAAGCTGAGGTGGCTTGTTATGTGGCCTCTGTCCCTGCTTCTGTTCTTCACCGTGCCCAACTGTTCCAAGCGGCGCTGGGAGAGATGGTTCATGGTCTCCTTCTTCACCGCCACCATCTGGATCGCTGGTCTCTCCTACATCATGGTCTGGATGGTCAGTCCAGTCATTCTCACTCACTAACATGCTGAAAGATATTATCCTTTAGGGCTTTTAGTTTTAGTTTGAGGGGCTATACAAAAATTATTTGATCTTTATATTTCTTGAAAAAAGTGAGCATATAGGTTTAATCATGTGTGTTTGAGTATATGCAGAGCAGGACATCGTCCTTTGACTGTATCAAGGCTTTCACATATCACATCATAGTCAACTATTTGGTAATACTGGACCAGTATATCAGGTTTGAGATACAGAAAAGAAATGGACATTTATTGTAATTAGTGTTTGAACATCTTTCCCTAGCAACCAGCAAGTAGAATTGCATTTAGTCAAATGTTTGACTATACTAAAATGCAAGTTGAGCATAACACATATCAACTAATGGGTGATTTTAAAGACACATTTTTTATTATATTATTATGGACCTCGTTTGATTATTTTCAGTAATCTAGTAACAACTATTTGCTCTTGGCTGGAGTGTTCTATATGTATCATTTCATTGTCTCTGCAATGAGCCGTCCTTATCTAGAGCTGACGCAATATGGTGGGTGGCTTTGGTCAATCAGAACTCATATAACTCATATAACTTCAAAAAGTCATAACTTTTCCTAGGGGGTAGTCTAATAAAAGATATTAATAAGACTGGGAAGTGGCCTTGCCTTTTACAAAAGAAGAAAACATAATGTTTAGCCCAGTACTCTTTCAAGTCCCTTAGTAAGATTGCTGTTGCGCTTAATCCTTTTGCATGCTGAAAATGAATGCTTTCAGTGATCACCAATGGAACACCAAGCGAACAGTATGTGGTATATAAACACTACAAGATACAAGAAAAACATGCTCATCTATAAAATCCTGGAGAAAGCTGATCTAGACTCAGTTCAGTATCAATTTTGTAAAACTGAAAATGTATTGATCATGAGAGACAGGATGGTTAATGAGGGTGCATAAAGCAGTTTGTAGTCTTTATTTAATTAGCTGTACTGCTGAACAATGTTTTTCTACATATAAAGAGTAAATATTTTCTTTCAGGTGACTGTGATTGGCTTCACTCTGGGCATTCCAGATGTTATCATGGGCATCACCTTCCTAGCAGCAGGCACCAGCGTCCCAGACTGCATGGCTAGTGTTATAGTTGCACGGCAAGGTAACCACACACACAAACAACAAAGGAAGTTAAAAACAATATATGTGTTGGGTGAAACAAAGCTGAAATGATGTTCAGAGAAGGAATGGTGTTACACAGCAGAATATTGCTTGTCATAATGACTTGTCTCTTGACTGTATACAGACCTTGACAGTGTTGCTCTCCTTGCCTCAGGTCTGGGAGACATGGCCATCTCCAATTCCATAGGCAGTAATGTGTTTGACATCCTGGTGGGCCTGGGCTTGCCCTGGGCACTGCAAACACTCTGCATCGACTACGGCTCCATCGTGAGTGCTTCTCGGCTCAGCCAGAGGAGATTCTACTGGATTTAAACCAGAATAGAACAGAGCTGTGTTCATGAAGGACGGTAGCATTAGTCTGTAATATTCAGTGCAGAGCAGTGAAGGAGTTGTACACAAATACACCCACACAATATTTGTTGGAGCACTGCACAATTTATCACCTTGCACTGAGAAGATATTATGTGTTAATTAGCCTGCTGATTACTCCTCACATGAGAAAAGACATTTAGAGTAGGTGTAACAAAAGTCATAAATATATGATGTAATTCGGGGGAGGGCTAGAGTCATTTTTTTGTTTCAACCTGGAACCTCGACAATACTATATCCCTTGTGATGATAATCACTGTGTTTGCTTCCTCAGATCTATCTTAACAGCAGAGGACTCATATTCTCTGTTGGACTCCTGCTAGCCTCAGTATTCGTCACAGTGAGTACCACATTTTTTACACTTAACTGTCCTGTCCTGCTAATTCCCAGGGGCTAAAGCACATTCATCCAACAACTTTGAAGTTTGGAATCCAACCATAGGCATAGATTTTTAATATAGGGATGATATTGTTGAGAGATATGATAAAAGAAAACATAACTCAGCCAGCTTGTGGAAAAGGACAGGAAAATTATATAAATGTAAAATATGTACAGCGGTTATATTTGGCTTCCTGGATTTCACCTTGTTACTCCCTGTAAAAGAAACACTAGGGGACTGGGGAATGGGGAATATAACTGCCTCCTTGGTGGAAGGAGAGCTTTCAGGTGAATGCTTCGGGTGGAGATGGGGCTTATGTAATACTATAGAGCAACACATGCACAAGACAAAAAAACATAACAGGGACCAGCTCATAAATAAAAAGCTCCATAAGGCTACGAGAGGTGAATTACTCCATTATGAAAGGGGTGTTTTGGATATGCAGCATGCTGCAGAAGAGTCATGTATTAATAGTAGCTGGCTAAACTAACTTGCACTCTTTGTTCCATTCATTTGTTTTGAATAGCTTACATTGCCATTAGATAGCAGTGTTTGTTTGGTTTTTACTCTTAACACCATGACTGTTTCAGAGCAATTCACAGCAATCTCCTGAAAAGTGTTGCCAATAATGAAGTGCCTTAAACCTGCATTGTTTCTAATGGCCAGCAGGGGGTGACTCCACTGGTCGCAAGAAGCGGTTGGACTCTAAGTCTGCTGTATTAGTTTAATTAGTCTCATTGGCTTTCCAAACTCGGGTCATGGGGGGTTGGAGCTAATCCCAGCTGACATTGGGCGAGAGGCGGGGCACACCCTGGACAGGTCGCCAAACCATCACAGGCCTAACACATATCTGGTTGTCTTGAAGTGTCTTGGTCAGCATTTGGCTGTACTAAGACACACTGTTAAGAATCAGCTGTTCATTTTAGTACTTTGCTAACCAAGCTAGCTAGCTTGCACTAACTGATAACTTGGTTCCACCCTCTTGCCCCAAATTTAGTTACTTCTGGCTCCAAAAAACCAAGAGGTAGGTGCTAGAATGTATCCATTGAACGTACTTATGAGCATACTACAAGAAAATAATAATCTACTTTATAATTTATCTTAAAAGTAACCCAAACCCTGTCTTTTAACCTTACCTTAACCTTAACCCTTCATAGCTAGCTGCTAAGTTAAGTATTGACGCTTGGGCAGTATGCCAGTTACTTTCAATAACTAAGTTCAGGTGTACATTCTAGCTTCTACCAAACCAAGATGGGGACAGCCAAAAACCAAGATGGCGAAGACTAAAATGCCAAAGTCAAGGCTCGAAAACAATAGTCCACATACCAATGGGTAACATCAGGATGTCTACGTCCACTTCTTTTGTACAGTCTCTGAAGACATATGTAAATAATGGCAGATAACATACTGATACTCAATGTACCTGCACCCTTCCATGTTCCACCCCTCCAGGACCAGCCAGTCTCTCCCATTGGTCTAACCTCTGTCCACTTCAAACATGCTCATAAAACAGGAATTGTTTAAAATCTCCTTTTTGTATTCATTGTGTACTATAGTTAAGGTTTTGTTCCCTTTCACTAATTCTTCTCTCCTGTCTGCAGGTTCTCGGCGTCCATTTGAACAAATGGACTCTGGACTGGCGGCTTGGTTTGGCCTGCCTCATCTTGTATGCCATCTTTCTATGCTTCTCCATCCTCATCGAGTTCAATGTCTTCATCTTTGTCAACCTCCCTATGTGCCCAGACATCCACTGACCTCCCTCATCCTCCTCTTCTTTGTCTTCTTCTTCCTCTGGTTAATGGAGGACACCACACCTGGCTTCCAGTTTCTCTGCGCCTTGAAACCAAGTCCTACCTTTTATTTTTTCAAGTAGAAAAATAGAGCTCGAAATGATTTATCTTTGGTGCAATACACACAAGACAGAAGACACCGGAAGTTTAGTTTCTTTGGAGACCATACAGGAGGCGTGAAAAGAAAGTCCCAGCAGCAGAGATTGCTGCCATTTATCTAATGAACTGACAGGTTGGCTGGAGTGAACTTACCTGTATTAACACCAACAGTGAGGCTACTGTTGGTGAAGAAGCTGCTACTGTTACTGACTGACTGACTGACTGGAGGAAAGAGGGAAATCCTGCGCTTACAGCGATTTTTAGCTGGATTGTTTGTTACTCTTTGTACAAGTTTGGATATAAGCACACGATTAAGGTACTTTTAAGTAAAACTGGCTTTTTTCTGTATATATTTGGAATTATATTAGTACTAATATTAGCTGATATATGGGATTCTCTTATGCACAACTGGATCAGTCTTGCCGAACTGAATGATCCAGGGTCATTGACAATGTTGTATGTTTTACCTTAGTGATTTGGTCTGCCAGCAATACACTCAAAATGCTTCAAGATGTCTCCCATGCTCAGTACCAGCCAATACAGCATGCTTGTACTGTACTAGCCACAAGTCAACTCTAGCTTTGCACTGACGGAGAGAATCTAGATATTTAACACTATTCACATAGAGTCTATTCTTGTTTGTCTCTCTATAGGCATAACCCAGTACATGTGGGCTTTATTTTTACTTAATATAACCCACACAGGAAATGGAACTGCCTGGAACTGACATCCAGCACTGTCACTTTATTGATTAGAGCTATTATTCTATTATTGCAAAGCGTCTACAGGTACTCTAAACATATAACTACTGAATTTAAAGTTCCCACTAGACGGTAGACCTCCTGTAAATATTAAAGAAATAGTTTTTAGTCTCTGAGTTGAGTATAACATTGTTACTTCTTAAAGCCAAAAGTATTTTTAGATTAGGAGTAAGAGTCTTAGATTTGGACTTAAGAGTCAGCTCGAGTGCACAGTGTGTGTGTGTGTGTGTGTGTGTGTGTGTGTGTGTGTTTGAGTGTGTGTGTTTGTGTTCATGTTTGTGAGTCCCCATTTGTGACCTCTTAAACAGGAGTCCTCATGAGGGAGCAAAATCAAGTGTGTGAGTGTGTGTGTGCACATGTAGCTGTCACAGTCTCGAGGGGAACCAAGGACACCACTGTTACTGGGAAGACATAATCATGATTTATTTATGAATTAATTTATTCAAAGATCATGTCTAACCTCCAGTTTCAGCCCTTTGGATCATGTACAGTGTATTTAATGGAACGTTCTCCGCTCATTGACGACGGAGCTGTACAATGTACTGTACCTAATATATAATCTAAGTACTGGAAACTGACTTGATGTTGTTTATATTTAAGAATAGAACTTTATAATTTATAAGTTTTGTATAGTTTGGAAAGATATTACAACATTTGTATATTGGTACAAACACAGTGGTTTTTGACGATGATGCACGGGGTTGCCTCAGAAATGTCCTGGATTGGTGACTGAAAATGCAATCTTTGTCTCTGGTCCTAACACGGGTGGAATATATTGCTAATCCGCTTGTTGTATTAGTGATGAACCATGGATGTGAAAGATTCAATTCCAAATAAAAAGGAAGTGCGTACTGACGGCACACCACCCCCTGAACTTTCACTATTGTTTCTCAGACACAGTGCTTTAACTCTTGTGCCATCCCTTGTATTTGAGGCTTCAAAACCAATGCTTGTGGCCATTCTCCTGCTTGTCTTTGAGCCAAAAAAACCCACCTTTGTCAACAGTATTGCCACTCTGTTTCAGCATGTGTTCAAACAAAATGTGGAAGATATGTATTTTTATTTTTACCTTGAAGGATTCTTATTGAGAATTCTCTTGTTAATAGAGTTGCTGATTAATTAAAGCATCATCTGTACATGTTGATGCTCCTCCTGCAGCCACAAGAGAGTGCTGTAGAGCTGTGTTACATTATCAGAGATGGCTGTTATTTGGGGTATATTTTCAGGTAGGCTACATATAGAGATAAATACTGGTCGGTTTGCATGCCTCTTTCATAAATCAAATTATTTTGTGTGTATTTTAATGCATTTTCCAAGATCAAAAAGGCACTGTCTTGATTATGCTGTACATATCAGAGGGATATAATGTTAGAAACACGGATGTTGGAATAACTTCTGATGAGCAGTTATATTTGAAATATATACTGTATATAGAATGTAGGCCTACAACAGTTAGTTTTCAGCTAATTAATGTCGTTTTATGCTCATGTCTTTTGAATTGTTTGTAAATCCTCATTTTTGTTGATGAGGACCTCTGGGCAGAGCTCAGAGCTACAGAGAGATGAAGATGTTGGCCTTGTTCCCAGTGGTCTTCTTGCAATAAACTGATTTACATACACAAATCTTCCCCATGACTTCATCATTAACTACCCTAGAGAGAAGAAAAATCCTTTTCATTATTTATTTACAGGATATGGTACCAATTACTGATACTACCTTTACTGATGGTACAGACTTTGCCTCTAATATTCTTACAATCATGGTGTGCATGTGTTAATGGGACATATTTTGTTCATTTATTAGTTCATACTTGTATTTTGTTTCCACTAGAACATGTTTACATGCTTTAATATTCCAAAATACTTTATTTCACTTTATTTTTCTCATACCCATTTTATTTTTCTCATCTGTACCTGCTCTTTCAGTGTTTGTGCACCCTCATTACAGCCAGGGAATGAGTGTAACAGCACTGTAGCAGCACTTTCTACCAATAGTATAGTTGTGACATCACTATCTTATGGAAGTCCTGACCCTTCAGAGAGTCCAGTAAGCCCCCGTGAGTCCTCCAATATGACATCAACCATTGGTTTGTGGACTTCAGTTTCAAAGCCTCAGGTTTGGCATTTTGGCATGCGCCATCTTGCTCTTTTGGAGAAAAAAAAAGGATGGAAGGATGCTATGTTGGTAGCTAGTGAAATGGAAATTCAATATTTTTGGAGATTTTGCTGACTTTACTTTTGCTTCACTGAGCATGGACGTCATTGCATGTCCTTAACCGTCAACATATTCCTGAGAAGTGGTCCCGTCCGAGGAGGGGCTTCCTTATCTTTACTTACAGAAGTTTTGGCTTGTGTGATAAGACGTATAAAAAACCTTGCTTTAACCACAAGCAGCTATCAGTTTGCAGTAGTTGCTGGTTTGCTTTGCGTTACACTGATCCCTTTAAACAAGTTTAATAAATAAGTGCAAAGACTTGGTTGGTGTCCAATATTGTTATTTCAGATTTCCCATGATATTAACACTAGCGCTAGCTAGCTAGCTTAGTTAGCAAGGTTTGTCTATAATTGAAAATGAAAAGCCCACTCCTTAGAGTCTTTTACTACTAGTCATTTATAAGCAACCAAAATCTTACAAATAACTTTGATGAAGTAAAAACACACCATAAAAGGGTCAATTACAAGATAGTTACGCCCTGAAGCATGCTTTGTTATATTGTCTATTTTATTCTAAATGGGACCATAATTCTCACAAACTTTAATCTCTTTTTACAACCAGTGGAGTCTCCCCCGGCTGGCAATTAGAAGGATGCAGGTAGGCACTTCTTCAGTGGCTTCGCTTTTCAGACCGAGGTTACCACTTGGGCCCACTCTCCAGCTAGAACAATCCTTGAAGGCAATTTCTGAATACAGGCTGTCATCCATTTCTTCATGGATTGAGCATTTTGATAGACCTGCAATATAATAAAGAAAAGACATTTCATGTTTTACATATAGGACCTTCATCAAGTTTGACTATTTGACTGTAACATGTTTTAAATAATTAGTATACATTTTAAATATATAATACATATTTTATAAATTGTTATTACGGATCCCACAAGTTGACAAAGCATTTGAGGCCCTTCTTGGTGAGCTAAAAAGACAAAAACAAGTATGCTGAAGGAGAAGAAGCAGGAATAATCAGAATCAGAAACACTTAATTGATCCCCGAGGGAAATTTGCTTGTTACAGTTGCTGCTGTATAAGAATAGAATAGAAAGTAATTCTGTAAATAAATAAAGGTGAAAAGGTAAAAAATAAATAAAAAAAATAAGCATGCTACACTTAATATACAACAATATAAAATAGAAATATGAAATAAAGAATAATTTTGAAGTAGGTAGAGATATGTAGAAATAGAATAAAATAGAAATATGGAAATATAGACATAATTTGAAGTAATCAGGGATATGTACAGATATGTATATATGTTTTACAATATGGTGACCCAAAACGGGACATATAAAAAAAATTCCATCAACGTTTGACTATATGTAATATGAAAGGGCTTCATCATAATGATGGACCCACAGAAAATTATTATTATCATATTAATATTATTATATTATTTAAAAAAATAATCAGCTTTTAAACATGTTTCACTGCTTTATTTTGGTTTTATAAATGAATCACGTTGTTTTGTGTCTGGTGGAAACATTAAAAGGTACTTTGCAGGATGTTCACCCCAACAACTTAAAGGTGATAACTACTATATCAGTGCTGTGCTTACAGCTTCTTCGGCTGACCCCAAGTGACCAAATAAATACGTTAATAAATTATTTGTTTACCATGAATAAAACTATTGGTTACAACTTAAAAACATAAAAAGACGTAAATTTTAACTGTAGCCTTCATTGTATTTTAAGGTAACTATAGTTCATCAACCCACACAAAACGGCACATTATACAGGTATATTAATATTTAGTTAATATTTAATAACATTATTTATATCTTGAATATTATACAGCAACTGCACTGTAAAAAAAAACAACCTGTTGTTTTTACGGTAAAAAAAACGGCAGCTGTGGTTGCCAGAACTTTACCGTAATAAATATGGTGTAACTTTTTTTAATATTACGGTAAAAAGATATTGGCACTGTTGATTTCAAATTTAATTTTGCCATTTTATTCCATTTTTCACCATATGAATAAAAAGTTTTTCCCTCAAAAGAAACGCTGTTCTGCCATATAATTGACAAGAAAATACTTTAAAAATAATAATATAAATGAATAAAACAACAATAATAAATAAGAACTTTAACACATTAAATAACATTAAAACTAAACTAGACACAAACAAACATCAAACATAATTACCACATGAAAGACAAGACAAGAAAATACTGTATTAATGCTGCATAAATTAAAGATTTTACCATTAAATATTACAGTATATTTTTGTTAGAGATACGGTGTTTAGTACACTTAACAGTGAGAAAATGAATTTTTTTACAAAAGAAAAATGCAAAAATTACAGTGGTGCTTGTATATATATTACATTAAATACATATTACAGTGTATTACAGTGTATTATTACAGTGGACTAATGTTGTTGTTTTTTTAAACGGGAAAAAAATACTGTTTTGTCTGATACATTTACGGTGTTTCATTGTTACTTTTTTTTTATTTTTTATTTTTTATTAATTTAGACAAAACACAACTGAATTAACTCGTTTATCATTTTACCGTAAAATCTACAGATATTTTTTTTACAGTGTGTGTATTTCTATTGTAGGTCAAAACTTTCTACACAATAATACTTAGTAGTTTGTCATTCCACCATTTATGAGGCAACTTACACATGCATGTTAGTTACCGTACTTGCTTAAAAAAGTTTACCAAAAAAATGCTTTGGATGTTATTTGACGAAAAACCGCCCAAAATTTCCGAACAAAAATGAAAAGTCAAGGTAAAACTCGTCATTCCCTCCTCAGCCAATCAGGTCGAGGCGTCATATTACCACTTCTCTCCTCTTTGTCTCTCACACCTCAGTGCAGAGATCCAAGCCCGGTGTCTGTCTCAGTCCGACATTAAACCATGTAACCGAGTGAGTCCGGGGACAGTGGGGCTCCTCGGTGTCACCCGAAAACCAAACAAAACGACAACAAAACAACGCGGCGGCCATGACTTTTGTGCACGGAGCATAACCGGACTACAATACCGACTCAGTGGCGTTGAAGGAAACGACTTAAAGGTGAGTTATGTTGTCTTCTTGCAGCGGTTCACTTGTTGACTGGACGGTCAATTCTGGCTCTCACCAGCAGGAAAAGTTTGTTTACATACTTACTCCAACTTTCATGAATGTTTTTTTTTTTTCCTGAAATGTTGTTGTTGTTGTCTTTCTGCAGAGAGTTAAATACCTGTGAGTAGAAATGTTCCTGTTCGTTCTGTAATTGTAGGAATATGAAGTAAACTCATTTTATTATCTATAGTGACTCTGCAGAGACTTTGGAAACAAAATGTTTACAGTGAAAATTCATTCCAATGGGTCAAACCATGTTGCTGTGATAGCCCTCTTTAAGAGAGGAGAATACAGCTTAATAAAGATGATTCAAAAGCTCTGGTATGAGGAAAAACCTTCATAAAACCCAAGTCAGTTTTTCTTTTAGTACCTTGGGAGTCCTGGAGCTGGAATCTCCCACAGGAAGCACAGGGAGTTTTCTGCATGTTGAGTTATACAGATTGAAAGATATCCCTCTCTTATCTGTGGCAGTGTATTTATTTAATGGTGTTTGCTTAACGGTCACTCCATTACTCCTCCAGAAGCATTGCTGGACTTGCACAGGGCTTGATCTCTCACAGCAGCAATGTTTTTTTTTTTTTTTTTTTTTTAAGTTCAGTAAGTTCAAGTAAGATTGTGCTACTTTTTGGCCCAAATACCTCAAGCATTTCCTGACAATATAAAGCTTCTCCTAAAAGTAGTAGACTACCTCATGTGTGTGATGTGCATGGCTGCACATCACACACATTTCAAAGTACTTCGGAGTACTGGATTTTACTTTGAAATCCAACTTCCAAACCCCAGGCCTCAGGTGTACAAAAATGAGAAGAGAGGTTAAACTTTTAAATTTGAACTTTAAATATGACAAGACCCTCACAGGCGTTATTAATAGAATCACTTTTTTATTAAAGGGATAGTTCAGGATTTTGGACACTAAGTTGTATGAAACAATTGCCAGTAGTGTAGTGGATGTAAGGGACAATAAAGTTTTGTGAAGCATTTGCTTTATTTCTTTATCCAACTAAATGGCATTTTTGCCTTAAAAAAAGGCTTTAGCAATGGCAAATGAGTGTTTTTTTCAGCCCTTTGTTGAACAAAGAGCTCCATCTAGGCTCCGTAAATAAAGCAAATGCTTCAAGAAGCTTCGTTGTCCCTTCACTAATGAAAAGCTATTAGCCTACTTAGCCGGTTCCCACTGGCCTGTACGCTGTACTAGCTGCAGCACCATCATTATATTTGCTGACTTTTTCAAGAAACTAGAACATAGTGCTAAGTGAAATTAGCTTCTGATATGCACAAGGATCGTTGTTTTGTAGTGGAATGGGTGGACTCTTCGTGTTCACATATTTTTGTGGAGTAAAACTGTGTAGTTTGGTGACCTTGCCAGATGGCCGGAACTATCTATTCTAAAATCTGATACCGGCCAGAACTCCGACACCAGAGCTGTTCTTCACTACTGGCAAGTATTTCATATAACTCAATAACTATCATGTTAAATGCAGAATGAGTAGGATTTGTCTGTTGCTGTTTATAAACACAAAATTGAAATTAGCCCCTCCTCCCCGGCTCAACGACAGCTAGCTAATTGGCAAGTAAGTGGAGATTCCCGAGCTTCCGGCTCATATGACACAATATCAGCCAGGCCACACGCAGAAACGTCCCAAATGAAAACAAAAGCCAAAATACAGGCAGACGGCAGAGTCTCTGCAGATACAGACACAGCCAAGGGAGAGGGATTCTTTTTCCAGAAGAATTCTACTCATTATGCCTTTAATAACTGAAATAGGCAAAGCATAAATAACTGCATCCCTACTCAAATCTTAATATGCTGATGGAATATTAATTTACAACAATGCATACCTCAGATTTTGATTTTTACATTGTCAAAGTTTTGACAAAAAAAAAATCAGATGCTGATTAATACTGCAACCGAATCCTCCAAATAAGAGCTGAATACATTTAGCATCGTTCTGTGGCAGCTGATGGACTCTAGCACTGAAATATTTTGGGCTGAGCCCTGTATTCCAAATAAAAATAAACAAAAATATAAATCAGTGCTTAAAATAAAAACAAATAAAATACCACTGCCCTTATCTCCCAGAAAGTCAGGCTACCCTCCCTTCATTAACAAGAAAATGTGCAAAGACCTCCTTCCTAAATTCATTCATTAATATTATTCCACTATATTAGAGCCCAAAGTTATAAGAAGGTATGAAAGTATGTAGGGGCAACATGTTGCAGCATCTCGCCATTTCCTTTCTCAGTTCTCAGAGGTGAACTTTTTTCCTTTAGAAATATGTAAGACCCGTCTGAACCTGACTAACCACTTATCATCTGCCACTGCAGCTTAGTTCTTGTGCAGCCCTCTCTGTTTTTTTCTAAATGAGCAGTGAGCTGATGTTTATCGAAGTAATAAAGGGGCAAATTTCCTCATTTAAGCTGCTTTGGAATCTGTTGGAGAGATTAGCTTCACTGAAAAACCAAGGATTTTGGCACAAAGAACCCTAGTTACATGCTGCTATGTTGAAATGAATCAGCAGTAAGGTATTTTAATTAAAAATAACTTGTCAGTACTAGGTTAGGGTTATGGAGCTGATAGTGTTTTTGACCTTTTAAAAAAGACATCTGCTTTCTTTTAGTGCTTTGGTTTTAGTCGTTCCAGAGAGATGTTTCAGATTTTCCTGCTTTTAACACTTTCTGTAATTTTCTATTTTAAAGTTAACTCTGGTCTAACCACTTCTCTCTCCGGGTATAACTGAGAACTTTTATAAAAAGTGATGTCATCTCGACTGGACAAGGAAGCGGCCACTCAAGTTACCGGTGTGAGAGTAAACTGTCCCTGTGGGGGATGTTAACACTGAATGCTTTCACAGGAGTAACACTGCTGTCTGCTGTAATCCTGCTGCAGGGCATGAAATCAAACACTCCCTTCAGCTGCACAAACCTCAGACTGGAGCTCTGACTTTCCTAGCGTTGCTAACTGAACTGACTATCAGCTTTATGTATTAATTTAAACTATGTTGGTGAGTTTTACAGTACAGGCCAAAAGTTTGGACACACATCAAAACTATGAATAAACATATATGGAATTATGTACTTAACAAAACAAGTGTGAAATAACTGAAAACATGTCTTTTATATTCCTCAAAGTAGCCACCCTTTGCTTACTAGAATATAAGACATGTTTTCAGTTATTTCACACTTTTTTGTTAAGTACATAATTCCACATGTGTTCATTAATAGTTTTGATGAATTTACAATGTCAATAGTCATGAAAATAAAGGAAAAACATTGAATGAGAAGGTGTGTCCAAACTTTTGGCCTGTACTGTATATCTGCCAAAAACCTGCAATAAATAGTGTAATTAGACAGTATGGCTTCTTTCATCCCTGCCAATGTTACAGTCAGAATAGTTGCAGACTGGGTCAGATTAACCAGCTAGGAGACCGTATAGTGGCTAAGATTAATGGACTCATTTTCTCACTTCAAGTATTGGAAATACATCTCCCATCATGCTTAAGGGATGGAAGCATAATATAATGTTGCAATGGAGTTTGTTTTGAGCTACACATTGAGGCTTGTTGCTCTGATACCACAATTACAGATCACTGGATTACTTGTGATTAGGGTTGCAAAGGGGTGGAAAATTATTCCAAATTGGAAACTTTCCATGGAAATTATGGGAATGTTTAGGAATTAACTGGAAATTAGGGGTAATTTAAACTAACTGTACACTGTAATAAATTATTCTCTAGTCATTTCATTTTACTTAATATATTTGATAAAATGTATTAAATATAAATGCGTCCTTGATTTTGAGGAAGTTGTTTAAGTAACTTTAATATAAAAATGTTTGAGATAGAATCTACTTATTTTGATCACATTAAATATAATCTTTATGTGTAATTCTAAATCAAGAGAATTGTGAATTAATCCAACACAATAGAATTAGTCTGTTTTTAATTGACAGGCACTTCCTGTTAAGTTGTTATTAACTCAACTTGTAATGTAGTTAGATTTAATTAATAATATTGCGTGCAATCTGTTGCCTCAATTTTATTGAGTAGCTATTGTTTATCTTTTTTTACAGTGTATCATATCCAGATATTAATATAAACATTTTTGTTTTGTCCTAAGCAGACATCCTTGCAAAATAATATAATTAAAAAACTTTTTCATTGAGCAACAAAAACATGAATGTTATGTTAAATATTACTCATCCATGTAACAACATGTAAATGCTGAATTGAACATGTAATGGAGGAATGCATAGTGCATGTAGAGGGCATGGCCTCAAGATATTCAAGTGTACTTGCATGAAATGTGGTTGTTTTAGTCAAGATTATGCCAAAATATATATTTTACCAACCATATTTAATTTCCCTGTTAAGGGCCAACTTTCAGTTCTTAAATTCCTGGTTTATTCCAGTTTATTCCCATAAATTCCCACAAATTCCCATGGAAAATGTCCAGCTTTGAAAATTCTAAATTGCAAGTTGCAACCCGACTTGTGATTCAGAAGAAAGCGTCCAAACATAATTATTAGGGAAGATGTGAAGCTATAAGAAGCATCCTTTCGTTTTGTTAAAAATGAAGAACATGACTATTTCTGGCCTCCATGGGCCTCTTATGGGCCTCTTATGGGCGGTGAACTAGGTCAGGGAGACACCTTAAAAACCCTATAATTTTAGTCTATTTTATGCTTTAGTGGTGAATATTCACGGGGAAATTTACGATAAATCAAAATACCACAATCTAATTGCTCCATAGTGAGCATGAAGCCTGTGGGGCCCGTGAGGGTCTGGGGCAGCATGGTTGGTAATCCAGTGTTGGTTACAACCAGGATTGGGCTGAAGTCATTTAGATCCACTTTCCAGTGTATGTTTACCCTTTGTTTATCTTCCATATCTCCTCCATGACTCAAAAATAACAGGCACTGCTGTAATCATTGTAATTGAACTATTTTCAGATCCAAGTTCCCTCCCTATATGCGCTCTTCTTCTTTCCTCACTGTCTTCCTTTTTAATGTCAAAAAATAGAAGTTATGTAGAGACATTCCCCACCTCCTTCCTGAGCTGGAACCACTGGCTTGATCCAGTGTCTCTGGTGCTAATTTAAAGGGGAGTCACCCCGAGGAAACATCCCGGACTTTTCTGGGTTGACCTTTAATGTGGAAACTTGTGGCTGGGCGGTGCTGGTGCCTGCTTCTCACCAGGATTTAGTCCAGTGACAGTGTTTTTGTCGGTGATTTTAAACGTTCACATGTTGCTATTGCAAGACTCCTAAAGCTGTGATTAGAGGTTAGGCTGTTGGTCAGGTTGGTGTTTGACTGACAGATGATTCATAAACATTTCATGGAAGAAAAAAAAAAGTAATCCTAACTTTCTATTCTTGAGTAAAAAAAAAGCTGTGAGTGATCAAATTCCTTCTCTAACCAACACAACATGGGCCAGCCGGTTCAGCTGAACTTGCAGAGAACCACTGACCCAAATTCTACTCTGTGGCCACACTCACATGTACACACACACACACACACACACACACAGACACTCTCACGCACACGTACATACAGAGATTTGTTGAGCGTTTTTTTTAAAGAAGTGCCATGCATTTTTTAGTAAATAAAGTAAATAGCCAAAGTCAGTGAATTAAAATAAAATTCACTCTTTTTATCCCTCCCTCTGCCCTGTGAACACACACACACACACGCACACACACGAGTGCACACACACACACTATCATCTGGTTTGCCTCAGGGCAATAACATGACCCACGTGTGGGAGTTGTTTTCTGGAGTGGGTTTATGCAGCTGCCTGCAGCTCCCACCTCATGCTCTGCTGCTCTGAAGACAGCATGGAGCCATATTAGCCAAACACTCCTTACTGACTGTCCTCCTCCAAAAAACCACCCCATGTGTTGTTGTCCAGCAGCTTAAAATGCCACATATTTACCTTTGTAGGTAGTGGCACACTCACCGGCCATAGGATGAAGCAGGAATACAGAATATACAGACGTACCAATGTCAACTGAGGGAGGGTGAGATAGGTGATGGATGGGCCCAACAAACACAAGACTTTGACCCAGGAGACCAGTTTATTGTTATTTCAATGTTAATGATGTGTTTGAAACAGTGACGGTCACCTCAAGGTAGTACATGTTGATCTCCTGACACCAGTAGGGTCACTTGATTTAAAAACGCTCCCATGGATCATATTTGAAGGTAGGAACAAATGACCTATGTGGTGGTGTGGTTTAGAGGACTTGTTGCTTTAAACCAAATACAGGTAGATTTTGTTGAATTGATTAAAGAAGGGACAGACAGATGGTTAGAGAATAGCAACAAATGTGGATGTTTTTGTTCTGATTTAAAAGGCAATGATGCCCAATTTAAGATATATAAAGAACAGTGCATTATTGAAGCTTATAGTATAATTCACTGCAAGAGTCCCTAACAGGGTTGCATGCCTAGTTAGATCGAATGTCCAAATGGTTCAGGTCATCGTTTTCAGCAAAAGAAAAGTACAGTTGCTGACTTTTTCAGGTTCTTAGGAGAACATGATGTCTGTCTGGTAGCAGTCATTTTTGAACTTTCAAGGCAACAAATTAAAGAAAATATAGTTTTCATATAATAGTATGGAAAATGAAAATAAATGGGAAAAACTCAACAAAAAAACCAACAACATTAAACTGGACCAAAATAAAATAGGTTAAAAAAAAGTACAATAACTCAAGTGAAATCAGGAAAGCTTCACTGATAAAATCTTTTTTAAGAGGAGATTTAACAGTTGAAACTGATTCAGCCAGCCTTATTTCCTCTAAACCATGCAACCACATAGGATGTTTGTTCCTACCCTCTAATACAACCCACAGGAGCGTATCCTCAAAAAGCGCTCCTGCTGGTAGCAGGAGATCAATTATAGAAACTAGAAACTAGTGAAATGTTTCCTGAGTGTGCAGTCTGCCTGCAAATAGATATTTAAGAATTTGTTTTAGTATTTTAGCAAATGTCCTTATTGTTGGCTTTTTTGTTGAGTGTATAATGAGATTGATATAACTCTTTTCATCTAACTCTCAACAAAAAGAGCCACAAATAAGAGTTTACTTATGAGCACTACATATTATGTAAATATGAACAGCCATACATGTGTGTTGTTATGGTTACTTATGGCCAACAACTAGTTGACAACTTTAACAACACAGCCAAACATCAAGCAAGTGCAACAACACAAGACAGAGCAAACCAGTTAATATGAATTATTATTCCAACAGCAGGAATGTCAGCTCTGTCTGGCAACCTCTTGCTCGGTCACACCCCTTTTCTTCTTAGCTACCTCCTTCATTCATAGTGAAAGAAACGAAATATTCGCTTGTGTGCGCAGTCTGCCTGTAATCTCATTATTGGGTTTCTTGCTGAGTGTGTGATCAGATGAAAAGAAAAGAAATTAAGGAAATGATACTGAAGAAGTGCCACTAACAACACACATGTCTGTATTTACTACCATCAAACACTGAAGCTATTCATCAGCAGTGATAAAAGACCGCACAGCCCCACAGCTAGTATGACACCCACTGGGAGAAAATTAGGGTGCCACCATCAGAGTGGGATTTACAACAACAATACCACAAAGCTTAATGAAGTCCTGCTGTATCTCTGTGTTATAATTATGATGCAAAACACAAAGAAGTCTGTGTATGTGTGCTGAGGGGGTCGGTAGGAGGGATGGGTGGGCTCGTATTGTGTCTCTTTTGGAACGAGATAATTTATTAACGCATGTTTGAATGTTTTGATATTTAACAGTTTCTGTTAAAGACTTATATGCTAATTTATACATTTTAGTATTAATGTATGTGTGCCTGTATTTGTGTGTTTACCTTTTGAACAGTGTGTCTCTGTGCTGCAGTGCCAGGGGGCTTTTCTGTAGTTCTCCTTTCCTGTGGGAGGGACACACGCTCAGATGTGTCTTTGTTTACTTGCAGCTGAGGCTCTTAAACACACACACAAAGACACACACGCAGTGATCTGTGTGCACTGAATAAGGAAAAATTGACACATGTGATTTGACTGTTTTGGTGTTGGGGTCAGAGGTGGTCAGCCAGGCTTCAGGACATTCCCACAGCTGGTTTGCCAAGTAGAGCTGCGACCAGGAGCTGCCCTGCTGAGAGGTAAATTTGTTTACAACAATATCCAGTAAGCTCTCTGGCTCACCCGGGCACAGAGGTTTATGCATGTGGGAAATAATATTTACCTTACTGTCAGAGTTTTCATTGGCATGGCCATCAGTATCAGATCTTTTACAGGATCAACAGCAGAAGGTCACAGAATCATCACTAGCTGATTTCTCGGAAATGTCCTCAGTGGGAACGTTTTAGTAAAGTTTGTTTTTTAATTTTCCCTCATACTGTCTGGCCCTCTGTGTCTGTACGTGGAACTGAAACCATCATGCCAGGGTATCAGTTGTACTATGAGACAGTCAGGAAATGGGGCAGTCTCAGAGGAGGTCACCATATCTCTTCTTAGCTTCCTCCGTGTACAACATCTGCAGACTCTTCGTCTCAGCCATGATGTCCAGGCTCCGGTTCAGGCACAGCATTTTACAAGGCTTGCAACAGAGGGGTATTACTAAATAAATTAGTATTTATGATACATTATTTTTTGGACACTTTGGGGCAGTGGAACAAGCTGCAAACACAAAAATGACATATCATCTTATAAAGTTCATAATTTGAATTAATATGACTCATATGACTTTGATTGTTCCCTAGCTACCTCTTACTTTGTTTATTGTTTTTTGCTGGGCAGGTAGCGTTTTGCTGCTGCTGGATTGATGAAATTTTGTTGGACTACATAGTCTCTAAAAATGTTGCTGCTGGCTTTGCCAGCCTACATTGACATCAAAACAAGACTGGTACAGCACATTTTTGCTGCTCGTCTTGATCGCTTTGGACGGGGATTGTGTCCTTGAACACTCAACGTAAGATATTAATGTTAGACTTTGTTGTAAGCTAACGCTAGCCTGCTAGGTCTAACTAGCTACCTAGCATAGACTAACTGGTATCAATCACAGTGCAGTTTAACAGTGCAGTTGGTCTTGTTGATCACAATAATCCAGTCCCCAGTCCCTGGCTGAAGTGGTTCATGGTTTGAGACCAGCAGCAAGAGTTGGTGCCACTCTGGAACCAGTTCTTCCTAGGTGAGAACCGGTTCTTTGATTAGGCACCAGTAGGTACCACTAACTGCCTTAGTTGAAAATGGGTATATGTACACCTTAAAATTCACCATGGCAGTGTTTTTCTGGCAAAAAAGGTCAAAGCATCAAAAGCTAGATAGGCAATACTAATTGATTGAAACATCATTGACTGTCAGTTTATTTGGCCACCAGCCCAAACCTAATAAAAACTGGATTAGTGGCCCAAAAAGTGGTTGACCATAGACCCAAAACAAAAAAACTGCATTCCATGTATTAATTTGAATTGTTTATATGACAATATTGGTTAATTAATTTCAATAGGTTTCAGCTTTTTGGCACACTAGATCATTCCTCTTCTCTATAGAGAATATTACGTAGTATTGTCTACCAGACACATATTGTCTGCTTGTTTCTGGAGACAAAAATGGAAACCAATGTGTCAGGATTTATAGCTGAATTAAATTTTTTCCAATAGTACAACTTTTATTCAAAGACAATGGCACCATTGCAAAAAAAGCACACATGACCCAATTATATTCTTAGCTGTGCCTTGTTAAACACTTGCCACAGTGGACAGGAGTTTTACAGAAGTTTCCTCTTTCTAAATGTGGCAAATAAAAATATTCTCTGCATTTAGTAACAGTTTGCTATCCTGACTCAGCCCTTTGGACTTTTTTCTCAACGTTTAGTTTCTTTCCTCCCCCCCAGCCTGTGATGGTGGGGGGTGATAGCTTCCTTCCTGTGTGAGATGAAAGTGCATGTGGGGACTGATGGACAAATGGAGCATCTCCTGGCTTGCCAGAACCATGAGCCTCTGCCAGGAGGGGAAGGGCTGCCCTAGTAGTTTTAGCCTGGCTGGAGAGAAAGGGGGAGTCAGAAAGAAGACAGGGGAGGGACTAGTAGACACAAACAGAGACAAAGACGGAGATAAACCCTAGCACCAAAACCATAAACCTTCTGTTATGTGGGAAAGAAGGGTAGCTGTGCTGGAACTTAGGACAATATGGAAAATTAATTATGTATGTATGAGGGCATGGGAACAAAATAAAGGGAAAGGGGAGACATTTGAGAGAGGGAGGTAACAGGAAAGACAGGTATTGAGAGGACAGAGGTTCAGGCCAAAAATAAGCTGAGGACTGGAATGAGATAAAAAGGATTGAGGCAATTATCTGAGATGAAGGGGTAAGGGATAGGGGGAGCAAAGATAGAGGAGGCAGGAAAGGAGAAGAAGGGGTGACTGTGTAGTTAGAGGAGAGGGGGAAAGGAGAAAGAGAGTCTCATGAAAGCATTCCAGCAGACCAGCACCTCCATAATACTGGCTGTGGCCAAAGCAGGAATTTCCTCTATTTGCACCACAGCTGAAGTGTCTGGACTGAAGCTTATTTTTGACCCACAGAGCTCCAGCTCCTGCAGACGCTGTCTCAGACGTAAACATACACCCAGATGAAAGACTGACCCAGTCCTGTGGACAGGAAGACAACATGGCCTCCAGCTCACTGCCTGGGACTCCCCCCAGCGGCCTCACAGACAGGAGCGGTAGCTTCTTTAAGGTAAGGATGGATGGTTGGATGGATGGATGGATGGATGGATGGATGGAAGGCTTTCCAAAAATAACTTTGAATTTTATAACAAAAACTTCCTGTGTACCAAATGTGTGTTTGTGGGAAAAGGTGACTCAACACTTGGTGTTTATAGCAGGGAAAAAAAACTCACGAAGGTTAGAGTGAATCAGTAGCATACTGCCCCACAAAACCAAAACCTAGTGACTACATCTTTGCTCAAAATGTCGTCATTAAAAACAAAACTCTTGAATGAAAAGGTTAAATCAAGATGGGCATGTTGATCAACCTGCCACTGTATTTAATTCTTTCACCTGTTTTTAGATCAACAAATTGTCATTCTAACATCGTAACATTTATTCAACTGTAAACACACTTTTAAATGTGCATATCTGTCACCTAACGAAAGACTTTCCCCAAGTCCATACAGAATGTATATCTGAAAAATATAAGATAATGAAGAGGCACATTTTTCATAAAAACTCATAAAACAACAAACCCACAGTGTGGTCTGAACATTGTGGTGGTCAGCTAGAGGTAAACATGCTAGCCGAGTAAGCTGCTAGCGTTAGCTTGTTGTAGCAGTCTGTTGAGAGTGCCTGTATTCATAGCCTCCGACTATAGTGATAGTTATTGTTATTTAATTAATAACATTGATTTCAATATGAATATTAGGCCTACCAATATGAGCTCATGCACAGTGTCAATTCTGATGGTAAGTTCATTGATTAGCTCAGAAACCTTTTCTTGTTCATTCATCTGAGAATTAATGGACTAATGCATTTAAGAACTATTTTACCATGCTGAGAATTAATCATTGCTTCATATTCACATAATATTAGCTCTAACTGAACATTTTCCAACATATTTTCAGGAAATGTAATTGATTGTATTGATTGACTAAACATAAAATAGAGCTGCTTTTTTTCGACAGTTTTCCTTCTGTTTCTGTTATATATTGAAGGAGGTCTGGAAATGAAGAATGCCAGCTGCACTTATTGGCAGTCTGACAAACACACGCAGGAGTAATAAAACTCTCCTTCTCTCTCTCTCCCTCTGTGTCTCAGTGTCTCTCTGCCCCCTTTCATCTCTGTCTCTTCCCTCTTTCTTTAGTTTTCTTTCTCTTCTGTGATCACTCACTATTCAAATACTCACATATTGTCATCCCTGCTGCTCAACAGTTCTCGTTCTCACACCATAGTAGCACTTACGGCACTTTTTTCAGTTGGTTCCACTTGTGAACCTTTCGAAACCCAGAAACTCTAGCACCAACTTCAAGCATTATAACAACAATGTTGGACTACATTGTTTCTCTACAAACGTTGCTCCTGGCTTTTGAGCCTACATTGGCATCCAAACACAACTGGTATGACACATTTGTTCCGCTTGTCTTGATTGTTATGGATTATGTTCTTATTAACACTTACTGTAAGATGTTAATGTTAGCTTTTGTTGTAAGCTAACGCTAGCCCGCTGGTTCAAACTTGCTACCTAGCAAAGGCTACCTGGTAATGATCACATTGCTGTTAAACAAATAAAATAAAATCAATGATACACGCTTTAGTTGGTCTTGTTGGTCATGATAACCCCGCCCCCAGACCCTGACGGTTCGTGTTTCGAGACCAGGAAAAAGTTGGTGCTGCTCTGGAACCAGTTTTCCTGGCTGAGAGCCGGTTCTTTGTCAGTTCAATCGACCATCTGCCCTAGCCTAGTGTGAACCCTACTGGGCAGCTCAACTTCATATGTGCCATTTAGTAGCGGGTGATTAATTTATATCTTATTTACAATTAGGATTTTGGTTTCCAATAATTACAAAAACAAAATAATCTAGAAGAAGCCATTATTGTGATGCACCTTTTTCAATATGATGGGGGTTTTTTTTGGCTGTTATAAATCCACTTCCTGTACAGTAGTGTGCTTTTTTGCCTATTTTCGCTGAGGTACTAACTGGAATATGTTGAATATAGTTTTCTATTAAATAGATATGCTTAATAGTTTTCATTAATTTTTATAATTTGAATGTATGTTTTGTGGTTTTTAGTAGGTTGGGTTATAGAAGTGCTTATTATTTATTTAAATGTATATATTACTATATTATTATTTATGTATCTTTTTTTAAGTTAATTTATATTTAAAGAAAAAACAGTTTTTAAAAGTTTATTTAATATAAGGTGTCAATGAGTTGTCATGTTAAAAAAAAAAAGGCAACAGAGAGTAAACAGAAATCATCCCAGCTCCTACTGGGTTCAATAACAGCTAGTCTTTCTTACAGGAAAATGAATCATGTTATTTTCTCACTGTCATCAGTGCTCCTAATAAGTATAAACAACATCAATGTACAGTACAGTAGATGCCATAGGTAGAATAAACTAGTATTTGTTCTGCTGCTGAGGGTGTCATTATTTTGGTAAAAAAATAATGTCTCATATTGAGCTGCAAGTTAACATTATTTTAAAGCCATGAAGTGGATTTACTCCATTTGACTAAGGACAGAGGAAAGATAATTCAGTGGAGACAGACCCCCATAAAACCAGGTTTGATCCTAACAGCTCTTTCAAAACATGACCCAAAAAAACATTTCACTGCACTTCCCCAGACACACGCACAAACGCACGCACGCACACACACACACACACACACACACACACACACACACACACACACACACACACACACACACACCTTTCTTTTTTTGTTTTTGTTGCACAATCCATGTCGCAATCCATGTTCAGACTCCATAATTTTGAGCATCCTATTACATATAGAAATACGCTACATATGTAAAGCAGCTATAGTGTTTTTCATGGCAAGCCTCATGACAACAGATCTAATTTTAGGGTCAAATTCTTGCCCTGCTGTAAAAATGCACTCTGTGTCTCAGAAACAGTTTAAAGCTTTTCACCTGGTTGCATGGCTCATTGAAGATTTGTGATAAATTAAGTGTTATGTGCAAATGAACAAGTTAAACACACTTTTGAAGCTAAAAAAGGAAGCTTTGGACCAGGATCAGCTGTGAACTAAGCAACAAACACTGACAGTTGTCTGGCTTTTAATTTCCTTTGCAGTTTTTTCCACCCTCACTAACCCAGTGAAAGCACACTCTGTATGTGTCTGTGTCAAAACCAAACACATAGTTTCCCGTTGACTCCATCCATGGCTTCAACAGCAGTCCATACAGAGAATCACTTACCTCTGCACTCACACACACACACACACACAGGCTGACTGGTGTGTGTCTGTGCATGAAATCTGCCCCTGTGCTTTAGTCTATCTCTGCATCCCTGTGTTATGCTAAGTGAATGAAATCAATAAGGAAGTGGAAAAGGATGAAGTAGAAGAGGTTCATCAAATTCAGTGAAGCACAGACTTTTGTTGTTGAGTGCTTTCTTGGATGTCAGTCATTTTCCTCTAAAAGTCATCAGTGTGAAATAAGGCCTGTACGGGCGCCACCATCAGAGCTCCACAAGGCACTCTGCCCACAGTCAATCACTCAGCAGCTCTCATGTTCACTGACCTTTATTTTATAGCTCAAGAATTTCCCATGTCTCTCCTCTGGCTCTATTCCCCCATTTTCATTCATAGAATGTGATCTCTTAATAGAAGGTAATAACTATCTTTCTGCTCCGTTCCACAGTCTGATTAATAATCCTTTATGGGGTCCTGGGGCAAAAATGAGCTCCCACTTGCTCACAGCCTGTTCTGGAATTTACCTGCGGCAACAAATGCCATATTAAATGCAGAGATTTACTAGGCCATGAATCAGTTGTTGAGGGGGCTAGTATATAGACTGCATAAAAGAAGTGAATGTACCCAGCGTGACGTCATAGATTGGTTTGTTGACTACCTTTTAGAAGCCTTGAGTTTGACATTTTAGCTGTTTCTATCTTGGTTTTCTGGAAACGCATTGGGTCTTCTTGTCACCTTTGAAAGAAGCTAGAAAAATGCAACCCTAGAGTTCTTAAGAAGTTAATTAACCAAATCTTTCACTAAACCACGCAATTAAACATACGAGACCTCAGATAATCCAAACTAAATTGAACAAAATATATTATAAACAATTCTAGCATTGGTACCTCATGGCAAATGATAAAACACCACCTAATGCTGGTGCTAGCTAGCTAGCTTGGTTAGCAAGGTGAATCCATAATTAATGGTAAACAGAGTTAAAACAAAATGTTCTAACTGGAAAAAGTGCCAGCTCCTTAGATTGCCTTTTGTACAATCTGACTTCTTTTTTTGCAACCAGTGGAGTCGCCACCTTCTGGTCATTAGAAAGAATACAGTGTTGAGGTACTCTCGCATTGACTTTGCTTTTCAGACCTGGAAGCTATCCCCACTTCTTTTATTCGACCTATGGGCCAGTTTCCATTCTCTGACCACTTGTCAGAGACCAGAGACTTAACGTATGTGCATATTTTCAGACTAAATTATTCCTGTTGACACACAAGGCTACACGGTTGTGTAGTGGTCACTCCACTGCTAGAGGGTGGCGTGTTCTAATCTAGCTTGCTGTTCATCTGTGTGGAGGTTACATGTTCTTTCCCTGTTAGTGTGGGTTCTCTCCAGCTTCTCTGAATGAATGAATGTTGACACACAGTAAACCCGGGGTTGGCGAGGGTTTACCTTAATTGACACTTTGAAGTCAAGCTTTCAGTCCCTTTGTGTGCGCTAAAGACACTTCTGTTCTAATTAGTACAATCAGATTTGCACTTTGTAACTGGAGAACTAATCTCTGTCAGCAGCTTGAGGGATCTATGTAGTTTGAGCTGACACTAGCTGTCTGTAGCATCTAGTTACAGGGTTCTCATTGCGTTTGACAGGAAAAAGCCACTTTGCTGTGTGAGAGTGCTGACTGTCTATCCAGTGCTGGTTGAATGTCTAGACTCTTAATAGTTTATGTTCTTACTTACATATTTCAGTGCTGCTGTTAACACTGGAGCTAACTTGTCTGCTCACGTTGTATAATAAAGTTTTAACCTGACACAAAGCTGGGGGAGTCTGAGGCTTTAACAGAGCTGGCTCCACTTAGTCCTGCGAGGGGGGAATTAAAGAGGCCTGTGGTGGCTGTGGTCTGGCCTGCAGCCCAGCTGGTCGAGGAAAGTTAGGAAAAGAATGCCTCCTACTGGATAAAATGTGCAATGTGCATGTGCATTGTTTCAGGTGCAGAAACTCTTCATTAAAAGCAGTATTTCTATGTAGTGCTTTGTGTTTGCACTACATGGGTGGAGTTTACCACATCAAAATAACTGACAGTATGACGTAGATTTTCCATGTATTGTCGGTAGTGGCATACTTTCCTTTGATTACTTCAAATTGATGGTCTTCATTATATTGTGCTCTGTTGCCAGACGCAACAAATATAATACGTGAAAAGGTCTTAGGAAGAAATGTTGTTTGTACAGTTTGACCCAGATTAAAACATTAAAATTTCTACATCTGCTCAGACATGTTTGAGGAGGCTCTGGGCCTCTGGAGTGCTCTGAAATGTGGAATGAGGGAATGTGGAAACAGGGGAAAAACAAAACAGCATGAAAGCAATTAGTTGCTAAAAGTCTTTATGCAACGGAGCAGTTTTTCAACTCTATTTTTAAGGAGTCCCTTTTGTGTGTGTGTGTGTGTGTGTGTGTGTGTGTGTCTGCTGATTTAGGAATAAACTTGGTCAAAAGGTATTCTCATATTTTTCACTAGAGGTTTTCAAACTGTGACTGGGGGAGTTGAAGTCAGAGAGCCAGAGATGTTGTTGGAGGTTAAAGGAACAGGTGCACTCAGGTGGTCTAAAAACTACAGGAAGTTGGTTATTATAGTGTGTCCAACTGTTTTTGTCTGCTTATCAACACAGTCAGCAGATCCAGCAGACACACACACACACACACACACACACACTCAAAACTCATGGAGGCAATTAAGGGACCTTAACTGCAATTTGTGTCCTTTTCAGAAATCAAGATCTCAGTCAAATCTAAACACACAGACATGAGACACATACTTTTAGATTCAGTGTAGTGTAGTTATTTCATTATTTTTATTCATTTATCCTGCACATCATTTAATTTATTTAATTAACCTACTTACTGTTTAATGTTTAAGCTTAAAACTTTCTGAACAATACAATTGTAATGATCCATTCTGTAGCCACCATGTTTTTTTCTCTCACTTTGGTAGACTTAGTTGATGACGTGATAAAACATTAAAGGCTACTCAATTAGAAATGTAAATAGAATGAATGGGAGGTATCAAACTTTGCCTACCTACAACGCTGATTACAAAAAAGTTGGGACACTGTAAAATAAGTAAAAACAGAATGCATCAAATTCAGAATTCAAAGTATACACTGCTCATAAAAAGTATTCATCCCCCACGGATGTTTCACCCTTTTCTTGCTTTGACACATGAAATCATGGTCAAAAAATTTGGCCTTTTTAAAAAGAATTTGCAAAAAAACCCTCTTTAATATCAAAGTAAAAACAGACTTTTACCAAATAAAATCAATTAATTAAAAATATATGAGGTAAAATAAATGATTGCACAAGTATTCATCCCCTTTTAAAGTAACTGACCTAATTCAACAGTCCGGTCGCTCAGTTTGTAGGGATAGCAAGCTCTAGTCAGATTTAAACAAGTGCCATACTGCTTCCATTTCTTAATGATGGTTTCGCTGAACTCTGTGGGATGTCCAGTGAGTTGAATTTTTTTTGTAGCCATCTCCTGACTTATACTTTTCAATGATCTTTTCTCTGAGTTGCTAGGAGTGTTCTTTTGTCTTCATGTTGAATAGCAGGAACAGTGATGAACCAGAGACTGGACCTCACATGTTTTTATACTACGATCACTTGACACATATCAACTGCACTCAAGTGATCTCCATTTCACTAACTGTTCACTGCTGGCATCAACTAGCTGGAACTTTATTGAATTACGTCAGTTACTTTAAAGGGGATGAATACTTACGCACGCTATGTGTAAAAGCAACAAAAGGGTGAAACATCCAAAATGAGTACTTTTTATATGCAATGTAAATTTACAAAAAAAACAAAAGTCTATCAGTTTGAACCTAAAATGTTTTTCTGTCTTTGTTTTCAATTTAATATATGTCATAAAGGATAAGCAAATGATCACATTCTGTATTTGTTTTGGTTTCGTACCAGCATTCCAGCACTTTTGGAATCAGGGTTGAACATATAAATAGTCCTTTCGCAACCTTTTCCCAAAATACTGATGCTTCAAAGAGTTTCAAATCTGATGCCTGCAGCGGAGCATCCAAAGGAAAAAAAGCTTGTTATAACACCAGAGTTTTATATTAAAATCACATTAATCAAGTGATGATTATCTGTACTTCCATAAAGACATTGCAAACAAGAACTTCTAATAGCTAATTCAGCATTGTAATTGTGTCAGTTTGCCAAATTGTAAACAAATATCAGTTTAAAAACAAAGCTTAAGTTGTAGCCTACAGTGTAACTCACTGAATGGCAACTCATATTTCCTTTTCATGCTTTCGTTTATTCCAAAGACAGAAACAAATGTCAAGGCGATTGAGCAGCCAACCACAAGAGTTATTCTGTTAGCTTATGAGTGTGGTATCAGAGATTGTGAAACACATTCCACATGTGTCATCAGTTTTTAAATCCTTGAACAGTTGTGGGCTGAAACTAAATACAGTTCAAAGACATAATCCTACACTGTCATTATTAGATGTACTGTCATTCCAACCATTAATTCTGTTGAGTTATTAGTGCCAAACAGATTTAAATGACAACTCTTATCTCTGTCAGCCTGGAAATAGTCCTTCAATAATCTTTCAAGACCTCCCGCCCAGATTGGTCCAGATGTTCACACACAGCTGTGTTTTGTGAGTGTCACTGCAGTACGACGGAACATTTCACTCTGGATGTTGATGTGGGTCATTTTTGTCACAATGCTTTGCCTCCATGTTTCCTACCAATAGGAAATGAGGTCCACACACAGGAAAAATGACGGTTATCCTGCCTTTTGTTTGAAATGTGACTAGTACAGTCATCTGTCTGTTAGTTCTTGTTTCTTAAGTAATGTTTGAGCAATGCTGTCAGTTTCATTTACTGCCATTCCCTATCCTCTTCTCCTTCTTCTATTCTCTCATTAGTCACATCCTCTCATTCTGTCTTCTTCCAGCTGATTGACACATTTGCGTTGGAGATCGGGGAGCTGAAGAGAGAGATGGTCCAGACCTCTCCAGCAGCTGACAAAGAGCCCATGGATCTACAAGGGTAAGACTGGTTTTCACACATCTTCATATCTTCCAAACCTGACTTGTTTTGTTCTTACGTCTCTGTTGTGGCCAGAGGTTTGATATTGTCAGGCTGTCTGTCCCATTGAGACTTTGTCAGGCTGTCTGTCCCATTCTAATGAACATGATATCTCAGGAACGCCTGCAGGGAATTTCTTCAAATTTGGACTCAAGGATGAACTGGTTAAATTTTGTAGGTCAAAGGTTGCTGTGACCTCACAAAATAGATTTTGGGCTATAACTTCGCCAGGCATTGAGAATCTCCTGCATAGCATAGCTTTAAACAATCCAAACTCCATTCAGAAAAGTAAAAGTATTTGAAAAGTTGTTTCCTTCTCATTTTGCAGACAGACCTGACAAAACATTAATTTAGGTTTTTTTTTACACATTGGCATCATGCTGTAGTGATTTGGTATACTTTTAAGCCATTTATTGGAATTAGGTCAGGACAAAATCAGTTTATTTTGGGAACATACAGATGCAGTAATGCTGTCCAGGCAGTCATCTAGACACAGTTCCTGGAGAAGGCAATGAAATCTGTCAAGCTGTATGCACCTTCAGATAATATTATTAATCCAAACACACAACAGCATTGAGGTTTTCTTCCACAGAAGGTACAAAGCAGTAATGGTTATTTCAGCCATAGTAGATGACGGAAAGTAATGTTAATGGAGGTGCTGTGAGTAAGGAGAGATTGTGATTTCACATTTGGGCAGTTACTGAATTGGTGATACTAGTCTTGGGTAGGGATGGGTACCGAATTCAGTACTTTTATAGGTACCGACCGAATTCCGTCGGTACTACCGAGTACCGATTCATGTAAAATCAAACGGCGTTACCTTTAAACTGATCATTGATTTCACTGCTCATCCTGGATTTTATATTGTTTTGATAAATTTTTTAAAGTTTATATTTTGAGAAATAAATATGTTGAATTGAAAAAATTAGATTTTATTATTAAACAAATTAACATTTATCACCACATAAACAAACACAAAAGTACCGAAAATTGGTACCGTTGAGTACCGGTACGGATTCCCAGGTACCGGGTGTCGGTACCGTATCGGTTCAAATGTGAAAGGTACCCATCCCTAGTCTTGGGGGCACACCTTGAAACTATACTTTTTGTGGAGATCTTTTGATTGTATAGATCTTTTTGGAAGCTACAAATTCCAAGAATCCTTTGCAACAACATCAGTATTTAAAGCCTTGTCTAATGTTCGAGTCAAACATGCATGGGAATTGCAGCTTGACTGGTTGAGGCATACAACCATGAGGCAGTAATTCTAATTTATTCTCTATAATTCCTATAAATGTTATCTTGATGAGCCACAGCATGTCTTTAAGTTGGTTTTGCATCCAGTCATCTATTTATAAACACTTTTACACATTGGTCTTCACTGTCACCAGCAGATGGCAAAAGTGTTTTAATATCTGTCCCTCTCTGCTGTTCTCTTGCAGGCTCGAGAGTGAAGTGAGTGGTGTTTACCTGCAGTCCACCCACTGTGGCGGGGTGGGAGGTGAAAGGGATTCTGGGTACGACTCCCTGCGAAGGAGAATGAGCGTGTTGGACAGGCTGACTCAAACCCACCCAGTGTGGCTACTTCTGGCAATCAGTGAAGAGGAGGCCAGTCGCATATTACTCCAACAGCCACCTGGGGTGAGTGGTTACCATCCTGGGATACAAATGTGAATGTCTTTATTAGGGCCACGGGGCAATCGCACAGAGCACTGGCTATGCAATAGCTGTAGGGGCCAGTGGAATGTTCATGTCAGAGTGTGTGACATCATCGCTCAGAGTGTAGAGGGAGAGAAAAAAATGTCAAAAAATAAATTTGAAAACTGCGCTCCAGGCCGCAAATTCCACTCTACAGAAATTATTTATACATAGAAACGTAGGAAAATGTGTCTTCTCACTCACAATCCTCTGGTAAAGCTGTGTTGAGAAATGCATTGAGGAAACCTTTCAAATTACAGTAGTGTTCAAAATAATAGCAGTCCAATGTGACTAACCAGATTAATCCAGGTTTTTAGTATATTTTTTATTGCTACATGGCAAACAAGGTACCAGTAGGTGCCGGTGGATGAAGCCAGCACTTGTTGAACATGCATTTCTCTTTGAAAGCCTGAGGAAAATGGGTCGTTCAAGACATTGTTCAGAAGAACAGCGTACAATGATCTCCAATGCTTTAAAATGGAGAGCAAAACCAGAGACACGTGGCAGAAAACGGAAGACAGCCATCAAAATGGATGGAAGAATAAGCAGAATGGCAAAGGCTCAGCCAATGATCAGCTCCAGGATGATCAAAGACAGTCTGGAGTTACCTGTAAGTGCTGTGACAGTTAGAAGACGTCTGTGTGAAGCACACACATTTTGAGGTTAAAGGGCATAGGTTGGTGTATAAATGGATGCTTGAAAAGGAATGCTTGTTGTAGGTGTGCTCCTTGTATATAATATAGTATCATAACATTACTAGTATTAATTGTTTGAAATCTCTGAAGAATCTCATCATAGTGTACACACACCGGCAGTAGCCCCCGTGGCCCTTTCAGAATTTCCCCAGGGGAAATTTTCTAGTTTAATTGTTGTTTAACATAATATCATATTTCATGATGTCTGATTCCATGGTACAGGTGTTCCTGGTAAGGAAGTCAGCTGTTCTGCAGAAAAAGGTGTTGTCTATGCGCCTGGCGGAGGATGAGTCAGGAACTCCCATCAGCCACTTCTCTGTCAGAGAAAGCCAGTACAGTAAGTCACATGTTTGTCATTGGCATTATTTACATCAGAATATAATAATTTAGATACTGTCAAATTTCCAAACTGATTTCCAAATTGTGCAGCAATCTTTGCTATTTGCTGCACAATCAGGCATTGTACAGACTATGTTCAATAAGCAACGGTTCAGCGAGGCATGCTTTTTTTAAATTGAAATTTGCAGAAGTTCTATGAGCGTCGATAGGTCTCAGAGCTCAAATTGTTCTCTTTCACTTTCCTTTCCGATTATGTCTTGCTCAACCACAACCACCTCTGCAGTCACACTGTACTCTAGGTCACAGAGTTAAAGATGTAATTTCCTGTCCGCCTCCGCATATTGTGTCTAAAGATAAACCCAAACGTAAATTAGAAATAAGAGTGCGTGACCGGAGGGTTGTCAGTTTGGCCCAACTGTGTGTAAGCAGCATGTCTGTGTGGGGTTTGAAAACATTTTAAAGATCCATGTTGCCTATTACACTGAGCCAAATTGAAATACAGCCTTTTTTGTTAACATTTTTCTTGTGTTGACTCAACAAAAATCTCTATTTTTTTTTATTTTCTATGCACACAAAATACTTTTTTCTCTCAAATGTTGTGTGTTTTGTTGAAATCTGTGAGCACTTGTTTTCCAAGATAATCCATCTACCTGACAGGTGTGGCATATCAAGACTGATCAACTGATCAAACAGCAAGAGTATTACACAGGTGTGTCTGTGGCCACTCACAAATCAGTCAGCTGTTGTCCTCTTTAAGTTGGAAAAAGTTTGGCGTTAATGCATTTATCTTTAGCAAACACCTGGAGCCAAGTGTGACTTTCACAAAACTTGGTCATGGTCACATGTTTGTTTGCACTGCTTCAAGAGTACATTGAACAGGTAATTTGCTGTGTGTGTGTGTGTGTGTGTGTGCGTGTGCGTGTGTGGCAACACTTGCCCTTGAAAATAGCAAAGCTGTTGACATATAATGCCATACATGTAAAATGGCTTTAATCAAGTGGTAAACAATAGTAGATTAGTCATTTATTTGTGCCCATGCTTATAAAAATGAGTCCTACATTGTGCTGTGCTTCAGTTTTTGGAATTGGTCATGAAGCTGTTACAGTGCCAAAATGTGATGACACACCAGCTGTGGATTTTCCATGCTGAAATGACAGTACACATGGGAGGGAGGGGAGTGCCTTTGGCCTGGTTTGGCCTTTAGATGTGGGTCAGCTGCTCTCCAGTTGGCCTCTCATACTAACTGCTGTGATAAGTTAGCCCTGTGCATGAATCATTTGACTTAACTTTTAAACAATGCTTTTATATGTAGGGATTGCACGATACCACTTTTTCAGGTCCAATACGATACCGATACAGCAACCTTAAGAATCTGCTGATACAGATACCAATCTGATAACGTCTTTCTTTTCCTTTTAACAACTGAGCTGTTAAAAAACATTTTTTCGCAATCCACTTTTCTTAACCTGACCAAACTGAAACAAGTACTCTCCTAAAGGAAGATGCATTGCCCACAACAGTACCTCAATATAAGACATATAACAATCCACATAACTGTTCACGTCACACCTGCTGCTCTCCTCTCTCTACGGCAGGTCACACAGAGTTTAGTGAAGCATCTATGTAACAGTTTAGGCTTATGGATCAGATGAGATTGTACTTTTTTTTTCCCCCTACCAATACCTGATCCAGTGATTTTGGCCTGATACTGATGCTGAATATCGGATCGCATCCCTATTTATAGGGAAATAATCACCAATCCTTTTATAAAGGAATACCTCACCCAAAAAACTTTTGTATATCAATTACTCACCTTTAATTCTTGAAGAAAATTAAGTTTTTCTCACATAAACAGAGAAAATTCTTGATGACTTTAAAGTGATAGCTTGGATATTTTGAAGTGGGGTTGTTTGAGGTATTTTCCCACAGTCAATGTATATTACCTGTAGTAGACGATGGTTTGGAGAACCTGATACGCTCCAGACAGGAAACCAATGAATGTATTGATGCAGACAAAACTTAAACCACCTTAATGAAGGGCCACCCTAAAGAAGTTATACTCTTTTATGTTTAAGCTATATTTAAAATATGTCCACCGATTGTTGTTGCTATCCACAGCCGTTTCATTTGGCACTATTTTTTTCTAATTTTCCATATGTAAATGTCCAGTAAGCATCTACATCTAATTGATTTTCAGTCTATAATTTGTAACTCAGTCTTTACACATTTACATTTTTTTGCAGCCTTTTCTCTGGAGGAGTCTGGGATCAGCTTTGCAGATCTGTTCCGACTGGTGGCTTTCTACTGTATCAGCAGGTAAACGACCAACAATTGTCTTTCTGTCTATCCCTCAATCACACCCTCAGTTTCATCATTTTATGACGAGAGCGTCATTCAACAGTTGAAACTCATGATGAGAATAATGTTTGTTGAGTAAGTGGTCATTGTACCCGCTCACTTCTTGTTTTTAGCTTGTGCCAGCAAGACACAGACATGACTTACTGTTAAACAACAGAACAGGAAATTGAGTTGAACTGCATGCAAACCCTCCACAAAACTGGATTCTATTAGAGAGATGACCGTGAATCCAACAGACCTACATTTTATAAAAGTGGATTATATGATTTTAGCTGAATTTTAATTTGCAGTCTTAATCCAAACACATATGTGTGGATTTAAAACTTATTACCTATGGATTTATAATGGAAACAAGCCTCTTTCTTGAGGCCATATCACTGTCAAATAAAGACTGTGCACACACATACAAATACATACATTCATAGAAAAATATGGGAATGAGAAGAAAATTAATACTGATAAAAAGAGGATAAAGATATGTTTAATTTTTACAACAATATAATAAATAACAATAATAATGTCAATGTGTAGTATTATATTTGAATTAATTACTACTAATGACAAATATACAAAAACAATATGAAATTTATGTGATTGTGTCATGTTTCTGTTTGTTTCATATGTCCTATGTTTTGGCATGATCATAAGCATACTTATTTTGTTGTTATTACAATTATAATCATCAAAATTATTATGATTATCATTATTATTAAGATTGTTTTATTGATATTATTATTATTATTATTATTATTACTACCTACAACTTGTAAGCATACATCCACTCGTGTTCTTTTTATGTAGTCAACCCGTCATACACGCAATTACCAATTTTATTATTTTCCAAATCTCATAATTTTTTTATATTCACTTTTCTTCATATCTTTTTTTATTCATTTATTATTATTATTATTATTATTGTAGTTGTTTAAAACCAGACAACTTACCTATTCCTGGTTGTATTACTTCCTGGGGAAAGTTTTGTTAACTGGCCTGTATTATTGTTCCTTTCCTTGTCCTTTAATAATTGCAATAGTAAATGTACACTGATGAATCAGCATTAAATTACATTCTCATTCATTTATACAGGTAAATTAGAGTAGTGCAGTTCCTTTCTTATATTGTATATCAAATATTCATAATTTTATGTCACATTTATTGCCTGTTCCTTTTCCCTCAGGGATGTCCTGCCTTTCGCACTCAAACTCCCAGAGGCCATTGCATCTGCTAAGACTCAGAAAGAACTGGAGGAGGTGTCTCAGCTTGGAGCAGGTAGCCTCAAGTATTGTTTTATTGTCTGAAATTCTGTAGTAACACACATCGCAAACATCCATACTGTTGGTTTGCAAGTTTGAACTATAAGTTAAAAGTTCAGATTAAGGATGTCCGGTAAGGACAGTTCTTTTACTTCACTCATTGCATTACAATGGTAATTATTTGGGCCCAAGCAACGAGTGGTGCAAAGGCGTTATTGTTCCTCTGGGTGCGAGACGTGAGCAGCGCGTATATACGTTCTATCGTGCAATCCCGTCCCGTTACGTGAAGCATATTCTGCATATATAGCTGTTTATCAATGAGTAGCACAGGGGCTCCACAAGGGACTGTTCTGGCTCCATTCCTGTTCACACTGTACACAGCGGACTTCAAATACAACTCTGAGTCCTGCCACATCCAGAAGTACTCCGACGACACTGCTATTGTGGCGTGTTTCAGGAATGGACAGGAATCTGAATATAGGGATCTGATAAAAGCCTTCAGTGACTGGAGTCACAAGAACTATCTCCTACTGAACACCTTGAAGACTAAGGAAATTATCATAGATTTCTGCAGGTTCAAGCCCCCCTTCTGCCATTGAGTACCTGTGGGGTGGACATGGAGGTGGTGCCAAGTTCTAAGTATCTAGGTGTATACCTGGATAATAAGTTGGACTGGTTCCTAAACACAGACGCTCTCTAGAAAAAGGGGCAGAGTCGCCTCTTTTTCTTCTTGAAGCTCAGATCTCTGGACATCTGTAGTAAGATGCTGCAGATGTTTATCAGTCTGTGGTGGTAGTGTGTTGTTTTATGCTGCAGTCTGCTGGGGAGGCAGCATCAGACACAGAGATGAAGGCGGTTGGACAGACTGGTCTAAAGAGCTGGTTCTGTGGTTGGAGCCAGGTTGGACACACTGGAGGAGGTGGTGGAGAGTACTAGAGTTCTTGAAGTACCCAGATCATCTGCTACACAAAACCTTTATGGACCAAAACAACAGCAGTGGACGGCTCCTCTCTCTCTGTTGCAGGACGGAGAGATTCAAAAGATCCTTCGCTCCTACAGCCATCAGGCTGTCTCATTCTAACAGAGCTAACAGACGAACTGAATTTCCCCTCGGGAATAAATAAAGTAATTTTGATTTTTTGATTGGTTTAAATCACACAGATATCAAATGTACGAATGTATATATGTTTTCAACGTATTAACCACATGTTTATTGATACATCAAGGCTTCCAGTCTGTCTGTAAGCCTCATGTTGGCTTTATGGGAAGTAATCGACAATGTTACGATATATTGATTAATGGATTTTATATCCCCGCCTACTGTAGTAAGGGGAATCTGCGTGTAGTGAGGCAGCAACACAAACAGACTGGGAGCGTTGAGCAATCAGGATGTGGTTAAGAAGTTCAATACACATACAGCTGGATATGTGTGTTACTTAAACAGCTGTCTGAGCAGAAAACGTTTCACTAAATGGCACAAAAAATACGCTATGCACATAAAGAAGGGGGGGGGGGGGGGGGGGGTCTTAATAGAATGGAATTATATTTGATCCCTGAGACGTGAGAGTGACAGACAAGGGGTTTATAATCTCATGACGCATATTAATACGTGTTTGTATCAAAACGACAAAAGCATACTAACTACTAGTATCCAAAATATTAACATTATAGACATTGCCATTAACTATTCCTGTAACACATTGCCCACAAAATCGCAAAATCACATTGACCAAACACTGCCAGCCATATCCTAGGTTTTGACCTAGTCTTGTTGGAATGTAGTTGAGAAGCTTGATGTCTCTTGTGTTCCTTAACTACAGACCTGGACGTGGGATTGATTAGCCTAGCTTAGCATAAAGACTTGAAGCAAAGGGAAACGGCTAACCTGGATCTCTCCAATGTTTAAAACACACTGACCAGCAAAAAAATGAAGCAGAGAACGAGCGTTGTTGATCTCATTATAATAGAGAGCTGGTGTTGCAGGGTGCCTGCCTGCTGCTCCACCTGCTCTAACATGCAGTCAGTCAGTCAACCAAGCAAACAAACAGATAAAGCAGCACAGGTTTTGTTTATTTTCTTTGCTGACCATTCAGGTCTGGTCTCACAGCAGTTTTAGTTGCTTCATCTCTGTCAGGTTATTCTTGGCTCAGCTGCTGTGAATCTGCAGTGAGTCAGCTTTCTACAGCAGAAGCCTACGACATAGCTCAGTGTTTAGTGTGGGGGAGAAGGGAGTGGCCAGTGGAAAGCTACAGTAAGCCGTGTGCTATCTAAACACACACATACCATCACTCCACATTTAGACATGTGTGAAAACACACAAGGCTTGCAAGTGTGAGTGCTAATGTAACGTGCAGTAAACTGTCATAACTACTCACAAATATGAAAAGCTGCCCTTACGTTTTCACGCTCGCATTCCTGTGAATGGAAGTGGGAATAAAAGGCCACACTGTGATTGATTTCTCACTGCTCTCCTCACATGTGAAGTGAAGGAGGAGAGGCCCAGCTCTCTCTCAGTCATTAAGGGAAACTCCCCTTCTCCACTGGAAAGCTTCTATTTAAAGACAAAAAAGCAGACCATCATATTATATGTTGTGGAATATGGGCACGCACATGTGAAACACAAACACATGTTACAAACAGTGCCAGAGACATTTGAAATTTGCAGTGACTTTGAACGAATCCCAGAGGGCATGGGGAGGGTTGTTTTTTTTTTGTTTTTTTTAGACCCTTATTAACTGCAGTTGTCATCATAAAAAAATCCCTCCTTGAACTTGTTTTCAGCCAGGCCAGCAGTGTGACTATCAGGATGAGAGTGTTGTCGATTTGTCAGTCCAACATTTTCATACAGACTGATATATCTCAGGAGTATTGGATGGATTGCTGTCAAATCTTTCATATATTTTGTATTATTCATATTCATGTCCCCCTCAGAACGATTTGTAACTTGGTAATTTTTCCAACGTTTTCCACCCTCAATAACCCGTTGTAAATATGAGGGGGACTATTGTATTTTATATTTCACCTGTGTACTGCTGCTTACTAATAGTATGTTGAAGTCTGTGTATTTTTAAGTTTGTTTATTTTTTAAGATTGTATATTTTCTTAAGTCTATATATTTTGCTATTTCCACTATTTTTAAATACATGTATACTAAATTTCCCTCCTGGGATCAATAAAGTATTTCTGATTAAATATGGAGCGCAATACAAACCTAGTGAAACAAATGTTTCACAGATAACCTGCCTTAATTACTGTGTTGGTGGCTTGTGTATATGCGCTCAATTGACTGCGTAATATTTACGCCCCTGTGATGTTTAGCCTTCAATCTGAACCTCCCAGAGACGTAATGGGGGGACAAAGTGTTCCCGGCTCTGTTCCTCCTTTGGAAGAACCGGTACAGACGGCAAGATGGAAAATATTATTTATTTGTGCCATCAACTCGCGTATAATAAGAAAGAAAGTGGACCAAAATGCAGAACAACTTTGCTTGAGTATGAAAAACAGAATGATGGGCAGTTCTTCCACCATTTTCATTTTAAATGTACTCGCCGCTGCCACCGTTTACTATACATGTACTGCTGCTGCTCTGTTACACAGCCACAATAAGGGCAAAGCTTCCTTGTGTGTGTTAATTTTTGGCATTATATGGTAATTGGGTTGGTTGGGAGAGCGCATCTCTCATGAGATCAACCACTAGCATTATTATTTTGCACGATTTAATCTGACATTTTTTGTTAGTTTTTTCTAACTCATTGCTATTCACAATGTGGAATATTTCTCTTAACGCTTTGTCTTTCTAACATTTTCTTTAAAGTCCTCCGCCCTGCTAGCAGTTTTTCCTCTCTCTTAAGGGCTAAGATGCTTTGTTAACAACTTTTATCTTTACCAGGCTCTAGTCCCAACTTGAAGACCTCATAATTTTAAGAATTTGCTTTAATATAGCCACGTGGAGCAACTCTTTGTACTAGGAAGCTTTGTGAATACGGCCCCGGGTCATTATTTGAAAAAAAGGCTTATAAAAACATATTTTTTTCTTCCTGTTCTCTGATCTGCTCTCATTTTAACTTGTTGTTAATGATTTTGCTACATATTATTTTCAGTTGCTTCCATTTTATTTTAATTGCTGTTATGCTTCCGGCATTGAAACTAATGGTCACAGATAAAGTTAGACTCAGCTATTTTTGGAATACCTGCTTTTATCTGAGAAATTACATTTTTTTTTTTTTTTTTATGAAATCTCTCAGATAAATACTAAATCAAAGGTATTTTCACTTCTCTTTGTACAATCAGAGTTTAATATATTGTGGCAGGTCAGTATTATATGTGGTATTTGGAGTGGGCTGCCTGTTGCAGGCTTGCTCTGCAGACAGACTTGCCAGTGTCAGGTGGTCATTGCTCACATGGACCAGTAGGAATACCACAGGCACATTTCAGTCTCCAGACACCAAGGTATTATAAGACATGAAACCTTTAGACAGGCTTCTTTATTGGAGTGTGACAGTTCCTATTTTTAGCCTGCAGGGTCAGTCATCACTAGACTTATCCTGCAATCAATGCTTAGATTCTTTGAAGTGGCATGATATGTTGCCTGTTTATTGTGTTGTAACTACATATTCATGCTAGGATAAAGTAGATCTTTTCAAGTAGTTATTGTAGTGTGTTAGCGCGAGGACTGTCCTGCCAAATAGCTGAAAACAATGGAATGATTCAGTGGAACAGCACACAGGGACAACAAAATGGAGCACATGTGTTTTCCTCTGTTGTGGGACACTTGTACTGTCAATATATAAAAAAGGAAAGGCAGAAAATCCTATAAATACAGTTTTCAGACAGCAATTGCTTCATTTGACAACAAAAAAGTGTCCAACAGCTACTCAGTTAGGGAAGTTACAGAGGGAAATGGAGCAGGAAGAAGGAGTGGAGGAACTGGAACTGTGTGCCGTGCGTTGTGTTTAGTGCCCTCCCACTCTGTGATTAGCTTGGGCCACTCCCTCTCTGTGTCTCTGGGTGTGTGCCGGCACCCAGTGAGTAGAGCCAAGAGACACGGGGTTGAATTCACAGCACTTCTGCCACGGGGAATATGAAAAAACACAACTGAGGAGAAAGAGAGGCAAAGAGGAAACTTTGGAAAACTTTGAGGAAACATTTCAACTGTTGGTGAGAAGTAGTTGAGAATGCTATTTTTGGTCTTGTTTATTGTTAACGGATCTTTTAATTTGAAGGCTCAAGGACATACCCTTTCTCTGAAGTGTGTGTGTAGTTAATGTTTAGTTAATGTTTGCCTCTGACTGTTTCTGTGTCTGTGTGTTACAGGCTTTTGGGACTCTGCCCTCTGCAGTCAGCATCGCACTTCCCCCCGCCCCTGCCGCCCTCTGAGCCGAACCCTCAGCCCGCAGCGAACTAACAGGAACAGTGAGGTCAAGGGGTCACAGCAGAAACACACCGGGGCTCACTGTGACAGTGCGCCCCCGACCCTAAGGTCCCGCGCCCCTCCACCTTCCTTTCATCTGCAGGGGAGACATTCCAGTGGTCCTCTGTGCTTCCTCAACCCCCTGTTTCTCCAGACTCATCAGCACCACCACCGCTGCGAGGACCGTCCGCCTTCGCGCGTTGTCCATTCCGATGACAACCTAGAGGATGTGGGGAAATCGTCCGTGAAGCCACTAAGCAGCAGCCAAGGTAGCGAGCAGCCCGTGGAAAAGATCAAGCTGAACGGCAAATCACGGCCCCCTCCCCCCTCGCCCCCCTCCCCCCCGCTCGATGCCGCGCCGGCGCCCTGCACCGCCTCCGCCTGGACCCCCAGCAGCAACCACCAGACCCAAGAGCATGCCAGAGGCCGTTGCTGTGTCTGCAAGACTACAACAGTCTCCCAGCAGGCGCCCAGCACCGGCTCGACCACAAATGGGCACCAAGCAGAGCAGCCCATCAAAAACTGCCAGCTTAGCAATCCCTGTGCCTTCAAACCCGCCACCTCCGAGGCCTAAGAAGCCTGATCTGGAAGCTCACCGCTGCCACATTGCCCTGGATGATGAGACCATCGCCAGGGCTCTGTCTCGGGCAAAGCTTCCACCCTGCCAGCCTCCACCTGCTGTCCCCGCCGATGTACTACTGGAGAATAACGCTGGGAGTCCGTCCACTCCCAAGGAGAGGGGACGCCAGAGGCTCAGTGACATGAGCATGTCTACTTCGTCCTCTGACTCACTGGACTATTCCCAGTCTCCGGGATTCTCCCTAGGCCTGGCCCCTAGCCAGTCCAGGCACCTCGATCATCAAGACCAAGTGGAGGACAGCAGTGAAGATGACGAGGATGGGGAAGAAGACGAGGAAGAAGACTACGGGGTCGGTCTGGAGACGGACCTAGAAATGCGCCTCCGTCCGTCCTTCAAAGCGCGGAGGCGAAAAGTCGGCGTGAGCCTAAGCGGCGGCTCTTTCATCCTCCCCAGGGCTTTGAAGGGACGATTCCGGAAAGTGAGCGGCATGCTCAGCTCCCTCATGACCCCGGAGAGACGGGCCGTGAAGAGGATCGCCGAGCTGTCCAGGGACAAAAGCTCGTATTTTGGTTCCCTGGTCCAGGACTACATCAGCTTTGTTCAGGAGAACCGAGGCTGTCACACCTCAGGGATGGACTTTCTGCAGACTCTCAGGCAGTTTATGACGCAGATGAAGGCTTACCTACGGCAGAGCTCTGAACTGGACCCCCCTATTGAGTCCCTCATACCTGAGGACCAGATCGGTAAGTCGGCCATAAATTTGTGAATCTTTAAAACCACGAACAGAACACTTGGGAATACTTTGTATTTTACCCATTTCTATATTCAGTCGTAAAAAAATCATAATGAACTTTATAATTATAGTTATGAACACATATTCATATTCATAATGATTTATATCAATTGTCGCAGTATGAAGCATTTAATGACTTAAAAAGACACATATGCCTAATTGTTCATGTTAGTGTATTATAATTCTCATAGTTTTAATATATTCTAATATTTTTTATCATTTGATACAACCACTGTTATAATGCATAGTAATGTAATTATAGGGTAGGCTAATCATAAATATGTTTATGATGCATTATAGACATGGGCTTGCAAAACTCATCCAGCATCCAGCAGGTTGTATGATTGTTGACGTTATAAATTATTACAAAGGCTTTAGAATGTGATTATTGTTATAAAGCATTATGAATATTTATGACTCTTTCAACTATAATTTCACACATCTACAAGTAGATTATAAAGCATTATACATGCGTTTATGTTGTATTATAGACATGGACTTCATAGAAAGTGCTACAAAATATATTCAGGATTTGTTGTTTGCATGGTGGGATCATGTGTCCTGACTTTGCGAAACATCTGCTCATGCTTGCGTGGGCACATGTGTGTGATGATTAAGTCATATCCCTCGCTTACAGCAGTCACTTCTTCAAAATGACTTAATTCATTGAAAATGTTCATTGAGGACCATTTTCTCTGGAATCAAACATCAGACGTTTCCATATTAGTCTTCCTCATTACTAGTGTTGAGTTACAGAAATGCCAGTGTGCTGTGCCCCAGTGAGTTATTTTTGGCCTTTGTTGGTTAGCAGAAGCTCACAGTCCAGTTGACGCTCATTTTCAAAGGCAGAAATTTCATTTAATTCTATGTTTTGAGTTTGACAACTCCCTAAATGTGTCCTCAGCACAGTGGTGAAAGTAAGTAGCAGCAACAAATTGGTCAGATTATCGGGCTCCTTGGCTGTTTTATTGAGGCAAAACTCCTTTACAGCTGCTTTAGACTGCAGGTTTTGTAGAACAACATCGTATGTCTAAAAATATTGTGTCATTAGAACTGAAATTTAGCTACCTCACTGCAAATAGGATCAAAATAATTCAGTTTTTTTCGAATGCTGTTGGACAGTAACAGAGTTGGTGATATGCTCCATGAGGTCATAGTGATTGTAATAATACAGTTTGCAGGCATGAGCAGCTCTATCAAAGGGACGTTTCATTCCTATCTGATTATTGTGGACTTGAGTATTTGCATGAATATGTAAGTATGTCTTTGCACTCATCTCACATCCCTTGTTCATTGTAAACAAAAACAGCAAAGCATTGTTCAGAGACAGAGAAGTGATCCATTCTGGTTGTGCAAACACACCACAGACGCACGTTAAGCGTCTCACGCTCACAAATGTTCCACTTGGAGAAGGGAAATGTAAAGGTTTATTTATACAGCAAGTATGAAGGAATAAAGTGTAATAGCTTATAGAATATGCACCAGTGAAAGAGTTAAGTTCATTGTTAGATGGTTAGAGCTGAGTCAAAATGATCCATCTTTCCCTGGAAAAACAAAACAAGACTGAAAACTAGAAACAGGCAGCCTGGCTGACGTCATGCTACAATCCCACTCAATGTTTTTAAAAAAAGGAGAAGTGCAGTTAAGCTGATGTCTGTGCTCCCATTCAGAGTGTTTACAGAAAGATTTAGAAGAGTACTGTTATGTTGTGGCTGAAAGTCTGACATCTTGGGAAAGAAATGTTGGACTTTAGTGCTTGTAGTAAAACGAGAGCCGAGAGTCAAACGTTTTTTTAGCAGCTATAGCCCTTCACATTTTGAATTGTGAGGTCAGGTAGATGATCAACTATTTGGCATGTGTACAGGGAGAGTATACAGCTGTCAACACACCCTAACTTATGGCTATGACTGGATTAGAACAAACAGGGGGAGGAAACGGGAAAGCTTGTCATTTCTGGGATGTAAATCATAAAACTGCACATACTTTAAAGTTTGCTTTCATGTACTTAACTTGTAATTTTTTTCTTTAGTTTGAAGTGTGTATGTCTGTTTGTGTGTGTACACTGTTCATCACAGCCTATCCTACAGTTTATTGCTGTTGAGGAAAGCCTTTGAATAGGCTGTAGCCTAGATAAAGCTCAATAACAAACATTGCCCAATATACAAAGGAAATGAGCCTTTCTGAAAGGAATTAGGAAGTCTGCAGTCAGAGTGTGTGTGTGTGTGTGTGTGTGTGTGCGCATGTGCGCGTGTACAAGCACGCGCATTTGTCCCTGTTTGTAACCTCCTAGACAGGAGTCCTCATGAGGTCGCAAAAACAAGTGTATGCGTGTGTGTGCCGAGATGTTGATATTAAAGTGTCCTACTGTTTGCCCTGACAGCCTCAGTACTCCTCCTTGTGAAAACACGAGGATCTGTCGGATTTATCCAGCCTCTGTAAACACCTTGGGCCTCCCTTGGTCTTGACTTCAGATTTATTAGTCTCAGCAGTGTGCAATAAAGAACTGCCAAGCCCTTACCTCAGGCGACCCATCTCTTAGACACAGTGTTTATGCTTGTGCTGCAGTGTAAGTTCAGCACATTCACCCTGTCCTTCTCTGGTGTTTTTCTGACTCACCATAAGGTAAAAAATGTCTCCACAAGAACAGGATTCTTGTATGTGCATGCTCTCTTGATTATGCTGTTGCAAAACATGCATTTGGTTCTGTGTAACTCATTGCATAAACCCTGCCTGGAGGCTGGGGATGCTTTTGCATGAATAGCTGTGTCAGTGCTGCCCGGGAACAATAAGACACAATTGTATAAATGTGACATGCTGTACATAGTTGAGGTAGGAAGGAAATTATTTGAAGCCTATGGACAAAGGTCCGAGGTACAGATGGAGCCATTGTAGAGGTCCAAGTCCAACTTTTTACTGCATGCTAGCTGAATTCATTATAAACTTATGAAAAGGTTCCAACTTGGGTTTGTTAAGATCAGACTAACAAATCTGCCATTCTATAACTCTTCAAACAGCCCGTGCTAAACTTTTAGGTGACCATTTAACTAAATAGCAAATATGTAGTCTATCTTGTAAAACCTGAATTTTGCCTCTTTGGATGTCAGACTTTGAGGTTAGTTATTTATTACTTTTGGTGCTTAAATATATCATTGGGATTACTATATATCATCTCAAAGTCTCTTATTTTTATGTCCCCTAAAATGTCTGTTGCTTTTCCACAGGCTAGAGAGCCACGTCATTACCTCACTGGTATTGATCACATTGCGGTTAACAAAATTAAATTAAATTAATGATAAACATTTGGTCTTGTTTCTCACTATAACCCAGGCCCTGATGTATGCGGTTCATGGTTTGAGACCAGCAACAAATTGGTGCCGTTCTGGAACCAGTTTTCCTGGCCGAGAGTGTTTTTTTGGGCTGTCGTAATGTGAAGGACTGGTTTGAGATTAGGTACCTGCTCTGAACCAGTCCTCAAACTGCTTTGGTCGATGATATGATACATTTTTGTTGTGGTTTTATGACAGAAGAGAGGACACTGAGAGTTGATGTTCAATGTACTGGTATTTTACGTGCAGATCTCTTGTACATTCAAGATTCCGAAAGTATTACAAGAATGTATCCATTCATGCTCAACCTGTCTACACAGAATGGACAGCTTCAAGTTTGACATTTAGGACGCATTACGTTAGTGCTCAGTCCAACAGTTCCACGCTGTATATAATCATGAAAAAAGCATTCCAACAGTCGAAAAGAGGAATATGTACACCTGTTCTTCTGGAAGGAAAAAAAACTCACCAAACACAGCTAGATAGACATTGCCAATTGATTCAGACCATCTATGATTTTCAATTCAATCGGTCCAAGCCTAACGCAGAGGGATCTTGGAGTCTTCGTATCAAAAAGGGGCGAGTTGAGGTGGTTCAGGTATCTGAACAGAGTGCCCCCTGGGGCGCCTCCCTTTGTAGGTTTTCTGGGCACGTCCAACTTGTAAGAGGCCTCAAGGTAGACAGAGTGTGTGTGTAGAGAGATTGTATATCTCGCCTGGCTTAGGAGCGCCTCGGGGTCGCCCAGGAAGAGTTAGAAAACGTTTCTGTGGAGGGAGTTGTTGTCTGGGTTGGGGTGTCAGCCAACTTTGTAAAACATACCGAATGTACTTTTTATTATCATAAAGTTTCTAGATGACCAAAAAGAGCGCTTTGACCTCCTTAAGTTGAGACACTACAGGCAAAAAAATGTTTTTTTTTCATGCACTGGTGAAGTTTGAGATTTTGGGCTGTTTTGCTTCCATAGGAACAGGAAAGTAGTAAATTTACCAAAAGTTATCTTTAGAGCATGTCTCATTTGCATATTTAAACATAAAACTTGTAATACAAAATTACTATCTTAATGTAAGTAATCAACTGGTGTATGTATATAGATATATATCAGCATGCAACCCCAAATCTATATACAGAGGGGTGTTAAGGGGTATTAAGTTTTACAGTAATTGTTGTGTTTATAACATTTGTAGTAGGTGACAGAACAGTTTCAGTTTTGACCAATGTGTCCTGTCATTGATTTTACACAAAAGACAATAATGCACATCTTATCTTCTACAGATCAGGTGCTAGAGAAGGCCATGCACAAGTGTGTCCTAAAGCCTCTGAAGAGTGTGATCGAGGTGGCTTTACATGACTTCCAGGTAAGAGATGAGTGGAATCAGTCTAAAAGATGACATAAGAAATATTAAAGATGAAGAAGCAATATTGATGATCTGTTAATGACCTGGCCTGGTCTAATCGACTGGATAAATGAACTGTACCACCTGTATGTGTGTACTGTACAGGTGAGCAGCGGAGCTCTGCAGCAGCTGAGGGAGAACCTGGCCCTGGCTAAGGCCAAGAGGCCTCAGGAGTTAGGGGTGGACGGAGCTGTGCCTCCCGACCCCGAGGCTATTGAGAAGATCCGCCACAAGTTTGTAAACATGAGGAAGATGTACTCCCCTGAGAAAAAGGTGTCATTGCTGCTGCGTGTGTGTAAACTCATCTACACCATCATGCAGGATAACTCAGGTATGGGAAATGTAAAAATGTTTTGCGAAAACGGATTCTTCAGATTCTCTTTACAACGATGATGTTTGACCACCACACCTACTGCTCTCCCTCCGCTTCCTACCAGGGAGGATGTACGGTGCAGATGACTTCCTGCCCATGCTGACTTATGTAGTGGCTCAGTGTGACATGCCTCAGCTGGACACAGAGATCCACTACATGATGGAGCTGCTGGACCCATCTCTGCTGCAAGGAGAGGGTAGGTCCTGTTGCTGCAATCCAAAGCTGTTTTCCATGACCATCTTGGTATAATATAATTTAAAATCTAATATTTTTTAGAATTTGTATTTTAAGTTAAAACAAGATTGTTAAAACTTCTTCATAAAAACGTAGTGTGGTTGCCCTTTAATAGCATGTAGCATGCCAAGTATTTTTAGATGGTAGAGCGGTCGCTCAGTTAGATCCCTGGCCTTTTCTTCTAACAACATGCTGTAAGCGTTAAATAACAGGGATTTTTTGCTGCATTAATCAATCAATAAACAATCCTCTGTTAATTGTGGTTTCATTTTTATTGTGATATGTTTGGAAGAGATTGATTAATACATTTTTGAGAAGTTATAGACTGTATCTGTCAATAATAAATCACAATCATTTTATGGAAAGAGGTAAAAAATATATATATTTTATTCCAACTTTATAAGCAAAAAATCCCTGGCCATGGCAGGATGCAGGCGATAAGCAAGGGCAGCCTCAGCCACCGGTTTATGAATTTGGTTTGGTTTGTCAGTGGGTGAATGCTGACCTGTGGCTAAGATTAGAAAAAAGCTATAGAAATGTAGTTTAAATACTATTTCACAAGTCATTGGTGTTCAAGTCCAAGTTGTCAAGTCAAATCTAAAGTCATAGCAAGTCCATGTCATGTGACACACAGGTTAAACATATCTTTGTTTAACCTGTGTGTCAAAATGACAATTTAATACTTTAGGTTTTAGTGTGACACATGTTAATTGATGAGGTGGAAATAGAGAAGATTTAGAAAATGTCAGGCTAGCTGTTTTCAGTGTCTTTGTCTAAGCTAGGCTAACAACATGCTAACATTAGCTTTGTATTTAACATACAGATAGGAGGTCTTCTCTTCACATTGTGCTCTCAGAAAAGACAGCAAATAAGTGTGTTTCCCAAAATGTTGAAGTGATCCATTTAAACTTACAGTAAGGTCAACGCTAATAGGGATAGAACACAAAAGGGGAAACCCAGAAACCCTCCGCCTACTTGTGTGGCTCATGTGAAACTTGAATGAATAGCCACTTCCTAAGTACCTGAGATGTTTGCCTTTTGGAAAATGTTTTCCTCCACTTCAAGTTATATAAAGTTGGATATTTCCTTCATGATGTCAGGTAGATTACAGTGTGGTGTGAGGTTAGTGTGTGTTCCAGTCCAGTCAGTACTGTCAGTTGCAAAGCAATTTCTATTTAAAGTAAGCTAACATTAGCCACTATAAGCAAGGCTATAACAGCAAAACCTCTGAGTGTATTGAATTGGGTGCATGTTTTACATGAATACAATTTTTAATTTGTAAAAGAAAAAAAACCCTTCTTTTTAAAGTTATATAATAGTGCTGTGAGGATTTACTGAGCAGGTCAGTATGACGCAGAAACTACTGTGTGACTCAGTAGCTACATCACAGACATTGCATTTGACAGAATTCAGTCTAAAAGCTCTTAGGAATGTCCCTAATCTGTTCAGTGTAGTCTAGACTGAAGACAAGACATGACTATTACAGGACTATTGCAGTTTCATGGTCAGCACCATCAATGTCCACCATTAAGACAATTTTACTATCACACAAATGCACAAGATGTTTTCCTGTAGTTGAGGCAATTTTGAGGCGTTTTTTAATTTTCTTAGCATACTAACACAGGTATTCCTTTAGCGCCATCTCAGCTGAGTGTGCCAGGAAGGTTTTGTGAGAGAACTTGAGTAACATAGACGTAGGAAGGAAAGTCCTTTTGGCATTCATAGGAAATTCCAGTCGGTGTTTGATTTGAATGAGCTGGAGCACGTTCAGAGGAAAAAGGAGACCAACCCCTCCCAGAATGAAATATTTTCCTATCAGCGTCAACCTGTCTGGCACGTACCATTCGCTCATTGTAACAAGCTCAAATGTATGTGCTGTGTTTCCCAGAGCTTAAATTAATTATCTAAAACCTAATCTTGTTCTGATTCATTTTGATCACTATTGAGGAAGTTGTGAATTCTTTGGTAACTCTATAATTCTCTCTAATGTCAGCATGTTTCATTTCTAGATAACTACCTCTGTTCTGTTCCTTTTTCTCCATCCATCCTCAAACACCTCCCTCCTCTTCTAACACTTTTCCTGGCAAGCCACGCCCTGCGCATAGAGGCTCAGTGGTTTGTGTCAGGAAAGGCCATTGGTCAGTGGATAGGACCTTAAAGGGAGAGTTTGGGATTTTGGGCATTAAGTTGTCTGAAATACTTGCCAATAGTGTAGTTGATGCAAAGCTATTAGCTTACTTTCTGAGCTCCAGTGTCAGAGTCCTGGCCAGTTGAAATTGTAGAATAGATAGTTCTGACAAGCTGGCAGGGTCACCAAACTACAAGGTTTTAGTCCACAAAACTAAGTATACACTAAAAGCTATAGTAATATTACTATGCGTTGTCATTTTTTTCACTGGCTTTTTCAAGAAACAAAACAGTGCCAAGTGAAGTTGGTTTCTCATATGCATGAGGACCATTGTTTTGGGGTGACCTTTTCCGATCGTAGAACTACACATTATGAACTGGCCATACTTCAGACACCGGAGCGCGAATATAAAACTAATAGCTTTGCATCCACTACAATCCTGGCATACAACTTAATGTTCAAAATCCCGAAGTAAGCCTTTAACAAATCTGGTACCTTGCTCAAGCGTGGACATCTGGCTATTCCTAGGCTGTGGTCAAATAGTCCAAAAATGACCTAATATGTCTTTTCCGAGCCGCTTTTCCTTGAGCTTGATCAAAAACATCATGCGTTTGGTGCGGTGCTCAGAGAATCAAATAACACTGTGACACTAGACTCGGTGTAATTATGCAGATGTGGGTCTATTGTATGGAAACTACAATGTTCAGAAAATGGACTACAAAAACGCGCCTAACAAGATACTTTGATACTCCTCGTGCGTTCTTACCGTGTAGTTTTATTCATGTAATATCTATATTTCCTATGTTCATTGCTGTCATTTAAACTGTTTTGTCTGTCTTTTTGTAATATTTAGCTTTTTTACTGTTTACTTTTCTATTTTTCTATTTACCAGTAATAGTCATAACAACCAGTCATAACAACCAGTCATAACGTCGTTTCGTTTCTTCTCCCCAGGGGGCTACTACCTGACCAGCGCGTACGGAGCCATGGCCCTCATCAAGAACTTCCAGGAGGAGCAGGCAGCCCGGGTTCTGAGCTCAGAGGCCAGGAACACTCTGCACCAGTGGCACAAGAGGCGCACCGCCCAGCGTTCAGCGCCCACTGTGGACGACTTTCAGGTATCACGCCTGACCTGAACCCACCTTGAACATCCAGGCAGTGAGTCTAAGTTGTACCAATTCCAAATAAATCCAATCTTGATGTTCAGCATTGGAAAGGTGCATGAAAGGCGCTGTGTTCCGGCCCTCGCCAGTGAAAAGGAATCTACGGTTTCTACTAACATCACAGCATGTGGATCAGGATCTGTTGTTACAGTTTTTTGTTGGTAAAGACCACCACCTAGTGGAACATTTAATAACTGCATGCTGGGTTCAAATTTAAAGTCTGATTATGTTTAATTTAAGCTGTGTTCTTTCCACGATTTGGAGTATGCTTAAATTTGACTATAACCCTTTAAAAAAAAATCCTTGATTTTTTTTTTTAACAACATGCTACAAAATTCCCCATGCAAACTGCAAATATTTTAATATTTGAAATGAAACAATCCCATCATCATATTTGTTTGTCCGCTTGTGTCTCACACCAGACGAGCTAAGCTGGCTGAGAACTAGAGTCGTCTGTTGATCCCTGCTGTGGAAAAAAACAAACATTAGATGTCATGATAAAAACATACAACCTAGATTCCAAAAAACACTGATACGTTATTGTTCATAATAAAAATACAGTCATTTGATGCCTGCAACACATTTCAAAAAAGTTCAGATAGGGGCATGTTTACGACTGTCACATTACCTTTTCTTTTAACAACATGCTGTAAGCGTTAAATAACAGGGATTTTTTGCTGCATTAAATGCAGAATAATCATATACACGGCCGCCCATAAAGTTGGAATGATTTTGCTTTCAGACACAATCCTCTGTTAATTGTGGTTTCATTTTTATTGTGATATCTTTGGAAGAGATTGATTAATACATTTTTGAGAAGATATAGACTGTATCTGTCAATAATAAATCACAATCATTTTATGGAAAGAGGTAAAAAAATATATATATTTTTATTCCAACTTTATAAGCAAACATGTATTTACAAAAAACCTGTTTTACACAGTCAAGTTAATGTGAACATATGGTAAAACGTGTCAATATACATTAACTGCAGTAGATTTAGATGTGATAATAAAGGCTTTGAAGGTCTAGAATAGTTCAGTTTAGGTGCTTGTAGTTTTCTCTTCAAAAGCTGTATGAAACCGGTGCATGTGATTTCTTTTTATGGCTGTAACTGCATGTTTTTACCGCCTGCATGCTTGATCCATCAGTCATACCTCTTTCATTCACTGTGGTGATTTGTCTGTACTGTCAAATGCTAACACAGGACTTTTTGTTTCTCTCTGCAGAACTATCTCCGTGTAGCCCTGCAGGAATTGGACACAGGCTGCACGGCAAAAACCCTGCTCGTCCAACCTTACACAACCACAGAGGAGGTGTGCTCACTTTGCGCTTACAAGTTCAAGATCCCAGACCCTGACACTTACGCACTGTTTTTGGTCACTGAGGACACCAGCCAGCAGCTCGCCCCTGACACACATCCTCAACGCATCAAAGCAGAGCTCCACAGCCGGCCCCGCGCACAGATCTTCCACTTTGTCTACAGGAGGGTGCCTAACCTTAACCTCTGTATCCCCGCCATCCTGCACAATGGAAACTGCCTTCAAGTTGAGTAGAACAGGAGAATGTAACAGCTTGCTGCACTTGATCCTAAACAGTAGTTATGTTATTCTGGGGACGCTTGTCGATGTTTGTTTTGTAGATAGATTTGAGAACAGGAAACCAAGCTGTATATTGGCATATTGATGCAGATAGAAAATGTATTTGATCTAATTTGATGCCAATCTGATTTATAAGGCAATTTATTTTTATGATGACCCACCGAGGGGTAGAATGGAATCTGGAAAGTGCCGTGTTTCCCTCAAACACGTCAAGACTGTGACTCACATTCGAGTTAGAAAGGCTAAGAATGGTAAGTTGTATGTTTAGTTTAAGTTAGCAGTGACAATAATTTGGATGAGGCCATTTGGGTCGTTAGTTTGGTGGCACGGCGACGGAAATTGTCAGATTGTGTACAGAGACAGGTTTGCAGGATTTTTAGTATGTGAAGTATCACATTGAGGTTAAATGTTTTTCCGATTGTTGGACATGTATGACATCCTTAAAGTATATGGGCTTATGTCTCTCTAATGGTCAGACTCGATGGAATTGACAGCTTGGCAACAGTCCTGCTCCATCCTCTCTATGGACTTTAAAAACTCCCTCTTCCATTAACAAACAGAGGAAGCTGCCAAGCTGTCACGTCACTTTGATCAAGAGTGGCCAATAGAGACGCGTCTTACTCTTTCAGCGTAGGTCCCGCCTACAAGTTTCAGCTCAACAAGAAGCAAATCTTTTGGATTTGAAAAAAAGCAGTTTTAGATCCAAAAGAATGAGCTGCATTTTTAATCAAAAATGTATTTTACTTCAATCAAACATTTTTTGGAATAATTTATCATTTTTGAATGCAGTAAGGGAGTTTTAATATATTCTGTTGGGACGCATTATAAAGACAAAATAACCTCATAAAAGCAGATGCATACAGTCATCCAGTTTAATATTGCATGTTAACTAACGTTTGCCTAACTGCTGTTCTCCCACGTGCCTTCACAAGGAATTGAACATACTGTATGCTACTGGAAGCTTTCAGTTAGCTTTCATCAAAATGACCCAGATCATAACTTAATGTTAAAACGTTGATTTAATAAGTAAATGAACTATTTTAAAAGTTATGATTTTTTTTTATTGGTCTTATGTTTATTTTCTGCAATTGCTGGTCAATTGTAGCTTGTATGCCTGTGTAGAAATATTTTTATATACAAATGTTTCATTTTTCATCACTAAAGATTTGTATTCTGATTTAATATTTCTGTACTGGACTCAATAGTGGACTTGGAATTATGCCAGTTATTTCTCAAAAGTCAATTTAAAGCACTGTTTGTAATGGAAAGCTCAAAGCTGACCGTGGAAATAAAATTATCTCCAAACAACTGCTGACTCCAACACATTTTTTTATTTCCTCAAAATTGTTTTTCATGTTCATTTTTAGACAAGGTGTCCATTCTTAGGCATAATATTACCCTGTAAACCTAGGAACAGCAGTATTTAACTGCATCAGATGTAATCCAGATAAAACAGCCTGTAAAATACACCATAAGGTCACACATATGTCAACCCAGTATAAGTGAATGAGTAATTTGCAGAGGTTGCAACAGGGGTCAGGACACATGGAAATAAGTAATATTTATGGATGATTTTTGTGGTTTGATGTAAAAAGTCATAAAATATTTTTTTGTGATTTTTCTTTTATTCTTTCTACAACCTCCCATTACATAACAGTAAAGCTTTATGATAACCACAATTTGTTATTTAACAGTAACATAACTTCATAAAAGTTTAATAATGATCTTGGTTATTATCAAGAAAACTATAGAAAATGTCTAGATATCAGCTCTTAAATTAAACTCTTTTCAGTTATTTTTGTTATTATATTTGTCCAAACAAATGTACCTTTAGTTGTACCAGGCACTAAAATAAACAAAAATTAAAGAAAAAGGGTGGTCTAATAATTTTTGACTGTACATAGCATGGTCTTCTCCCTCTTTATTCTGTTATGTATGACTATACTTATTTTATGATCATTAGCAATATGTTTTATGAGATGTAAATGAACACATGTAGGTTATGTATTGATAATGTAAATAACACACTTTCATTTAAGATACTCAGAGAGCCTCATACATGTCGTTTAACAGTATAATATGATGAGCCTCAATCTAGGTTAGGAATCAGGCTTGTAACCGAGGGTCGCCAGTCCGAATCCCAGGACTGATAGGCCAAGGACTGACGTGCCCTTGAGCAAGGCGCCTAACCTTATGTTTTTCTCACCAACTGCCTTGGCATGCTGACAAAATAAGTGAAACAGAAATAAATTGTGTTTAAATATCATTGTTACTTGTCGACATGTATAATAAATCAAGGATAGTCCTATTTATATATTTACCTTTTTTCAATTAAGTAATTTATGTCCTCCATGCAGAAGCAGAGAGAAAGTAGCGAAAACTCAATAAAACACAGATATCAGGAATATATATGTATATGTTTTTATATCAGCACATTTAACCTATGTCATAAATAAGAGTTTACACATTTGTAACAATGTAATTGAATTGTATTTTTACATGAAGCAAATCTGTGCAGACCTCTTTTCCTCTGCATGGTCAAAAAGTCAGCAGGGTTACTGCAGGGTAACTAATGTAACCTAACAACAGTAGGCCAAACTAGAAAATTTCCGCTGGGGAAATTCTGAAAGGGCCACGGGGGCTACTGCCAGTGTGTGTACATTATGATGAGATTCTTCAGAGATTTCAAACTATGACCTTTAACCTCAAAATGTGTGTGTGTGTGTGTGTGTGTGTAGCGAAAAATCGCATAAAGTTACCTGTGTGTTTGTGTGTGTGTGTGTGTGTGTGTGTAATTAAAATCACATGAAGTTACCTGTGTGTGTGTGTGTTCACGTGTGTGTTTGATGCATAATGTATTTATCTGTGAGGAGTGTGCGCACTTACGTGCATGTGTGTGTGACATCAAAGATGTCATCTATGGACCCTCATGACAAAAAGTTATTAAAAGAATTTTGATAACCTAAAGAATACTCAAGTTATTAAATAACAACAAAACAACAAGTTTTGTATAATAATGCACAAACTATCCCTTTAATCCTCATACAGTGTCTGAAGGAGGACTCTTAACTGATATGTATCAGTTAGAGGAGGCAGGTAGCAATGGTGGAAAGTAACTATGTACATTTACTCAAGTACTGGACTTAAAGTAAAATTTTGAGGTACTTTTATGTACATTTTATGTAACTTTATACTTCTACTCCACTACATTTTGAGGAAAATATTGTACTTTTTACTCCTCTACATTTAGCTGACAGCTTTAATTACTTTTCAGGTCAAAATTTAAAATGAAAAACATGATACATTTAAAATGATTACCCATTTTTATAAATTAAACCACTTAAAAGTTTATTAGGTAGTTAAAATGAGTGGAGTGGAGTCATTTCGCAGTGTGGTATTAGTACTTTTACTGAAGTAAAGGATCTGAACACTTCTTCCACCACTGTCTTTTTTACTTCTTTAATTTTTTTTTACAATTTTTTACATTTATTTACGCTTTAATTACGCTTCTGCGCATGCGCGTCTTTTTTAACGTAACGGGGCCGCGCATGCGCAGTAGCACAACAAAGCATGCGCTACTGCGCATGCGCGGCTATTTAAAATAAATAAAATAAAATAAAAAAACAAAAAAATTTAAGAAAATAAAGAAGAAAAAATAAATGTAAAAAAATAAATGTAAAAAAAATTAAAGAAGTAAAAAAGACAGTGGTGGAAGAAGTGTTCAGATCCTTTACTTCAGTAAAAGTACTAATACCACACTGTGAAATTACTCCACTCCGCTCATTTTAACTGCCTAATAAACTTTTAAGTGGTTTAATTTATAAAAATGGGTAATCATTTTAAATGTATCATGTTTTCCATTTTAAATCTTGACCTGAAAAGTAACTAAAGCTGTCAGATAAATGTAGAGGAATAAAAAGTACAATATATCTCAAAATGTAGTGGAGTAGAGGTATAAAGTTACATAAAATGTACATAAAAGTACCTCAAAATTTTACTTTAAGTCCAGTACTTGAGTAAATGTACATAGTTACTTTCCACCATTGCTACCTGCCTCTTCTAACTTATACATATCAGTTAAGAGTCCTCCTTCAGACACTGTATGAGGATTAAAGGGATAGTTTGTGCATTATTATACAAAACTTGGTACAATTATTGTCAATGCCCTCCTGAGGATAACCCTTTAAGGTTTTATTGATCGGCCCCTAGGTGGCACTGTGGTGGCAGTCTAATTTCATATTTGGTACCGTGGCCACACTATAGCACTTAAGGCAATGAAATTCATAGGGGTGGTATAGACTGGCCCCTGTAACGCAGACACCCCGACGGCAGTATGCCCCGACATGCGTGTACTGCGAGGGCCCGTTCAGTACTGCTTGCAGTCCTAGTCTTTTCTTGTCTTTCAGTGTGTCCGCAGAATGAGGAGAAAGACAAACACAGGGGCATAAACTGCTCAAAAAGGATCACTTGTTAGACCATAACATGCACCAACTTATTGGTGCCATTTGGAGTCCTTCTATTTCAGTTCATATTGTAGTTACAATGTTAATCCTTTATCTACTCTGTTTAAAGAAACATTTCCCCAAAATATGTGAAATGCCAAAAATCTATCTCAGAAAAAAAGTCTGTCAGCATTCCAAATAATTTTGTTATTTTTTATTCTTGCTGCTTTTTTCAACTTTATGTATTTTTAATGCAGTGCCTTAATTCTACACTACATGTTTTCTTTGGTTGCAGTGCACAGCAAGATAATCTGAAAAAAGTGAAGGAAATGTATGATGAATGTTTACAGTATTATGTACTCATAAAATATGTACTTGCAGTTCTTTTTATGTTCTATACTATTGAATCATATGCAGGAATTGAAGTAAAACGCAATTTATGCTACTTCATAATAAATTAACTTGTTCTTGTTCAACGCTGGTTCATTTCTGTTGTACCAGTACTCCATCTATTGGCCAAACATTGTCATTTCAGTTAATGACGCGTTCGACGCCAGCTGACATTGGCTGCGTCTGTGTCAGTACAGCACAGCAGGCAGCATCTCCTGTGTCATCGCAGTGAACCAGTGAACGCACCACTGAGGCAAAGGTAGGAGACAGCCTAGGTAACTTTCCAATGCAACACAATAACAAGTAACATGCTTCTTGTCAGCATCCAGGCATGTTACAAAGAGCTGATCATTTCAGGGACTTGTAATAGCTGTTATGTAAGTGCGTTATACTTCGAGCAACTGATGGGTGAATGCTTTGTGGCTTGATGTCACGGTTTTTGACCAATTTGACCATGACAAGCCGTGCTAAAAAGTGCAGAGGGATGTGAATTGGCATCGTAGCTGGCTGTTTGCTGGCTAGGCCTGTATGGCGCAGTTTCAGTGGTGAAATATTCCACCTGAGAGTCATGCGGGAATCTTCTCTGTCCAGCATCATCCTGCTGCCACAGAAAGATAAACAGTGCTGCGTAACCGCCTGCAAGGTGGATGTTGAGACATGCGGGCATCTCTAAAACGCCCTCAGCTCTGCAGTGTAGTGTTCGCTGCTGCATGTTTATTATGTCAGTCTCTGGCATACATTTCTTTTTCTGACATTTTTAAAGACCATACACGCAAACTTGTTTCGTTAGGAGGTTGAGATAAACTAAATAAGATTTATTTGGGATGAGAAAGTATTGTGTCCAATGAGAAGCCATCAGATTAGCAGACGAATGGGCTGTTGTCCTGTGATGTCTCTGAAAGTCCGAACAAATACAAACATCTCGTCATTATTCGGCTTTTTCTTTTAATAGCCTAAGTCGTGAAAAGAAAATAGTAGTTAATTGCCAAAGGACCTAAATATATTACAATAAGATGCAGTGTGTGATGAAGATGCGGTCAGATAAAAGTTTTTTTTCAACGCAGTTTGTATGGGTGCTCGTGTACGTGCCACGGGCGCGTGCCACTGGGAAAGTGACGCAAGAGTCAACCAATCGATGTCGCGAGCTTTATTGATTAATGATTGAGTTACTAACTAAGTTAGTTAGCTAGCGAAACGGAGCAGACGGTAAGGGGACAGCTCGAGCCAGTTTATTATTTTCTGACATACCAACGTGTAAAATATTATAATTTTGAATATAACGTTAAAATGTATGGTTTAGACTTTTATGAGAAGGGAGGTAGGCCTACTGAATTAATGAATGTGCCAATTCCGTCTAATAGCTTGCTTTGCTTATGATAAAATTGCGCAAAATGAAAGCTCAATAGCTAACGTTATGTCACAAATATCTTAATATCTTAATTATGAAATTAGTTCTGATAGTTGTCTGATCATCTGAACTTTGATGTGTATTTATCTTTTTTATCTAGCTTTTAAAAAAATACTTTTTATTGTTATTATTATTTACTTTTTTGCATCATTTTCTTCTTCTTCTTCTTCTTCTTCTTCTTCTTATTTCTCCTTTTTATGTAAAGCACCTTGTGTTGCATCTCTCTTGTATGAAAAGTGCTATACAAAAAGCTACCTAGTTTGTTGAAGCCTCTAATGTTTTAACGTTAGCTAAGGTTTATATAGATTAAGAAACTGCTCAAAAAGTCTCCCACTTTTGTAGTCCTTTAATAAGAAATGCTTGTTGTATGTATTTCGATTATGAGGCTAACGTGTTATTTTTGTTGACAGGACAGTAAAATGTGTTAACATAAAGAATTTGAGCAGCAAGGTACTAAAGTTTGAAATGAAAGAGACATGACTTCAAATAAGTTATTAGGAGACTCAATATTCTTAGCGCATAATAATAATAATCATAATCACAATAATAATAATAATAATAATAATAAGATGATATAAATGTTCTAACTATTTTTTTTAAACAAACCAAGGAGGGTTTATTGTTTATTAATTTATGAATTATGTAAATCATAATCCCTTCTTTGGAAGACCATTGTACAAATCAAAATTTCAAACACATCAAGGATTGATTCTTTGATGTTTAGAATTAAACAGCAAGTAAAACTTAACAAAGGCTCATGAATGAAATCAATGAAATTTACCAAAAGGTTAGGGTCATACTATATGAACATCAACAATTCCAGAAAATAATTAAAATTTAGAGCCCTTTTTTGCTTTGATTGCATATTTTATTGCAGGTAGCTTTAATCAATTCTTCAAACTGTTCATTTTAACCCTAAACCAAACAAGTTGAGAACTGGTAGCATAATTGAGCTCAATACTCCCTCCCAAAGAAGAACCTGTGTGCAGGTCTCTAATTAAATGAGATTGCTTACCTATGTTTGTGCTTGAATAATAACAACATTATAATAAACTTTAGTTATAATATATAAAGCACCTTTCCAAAACACGGTTTACAAAGTGCTTTTCTTTTTTTACCTTTAATTTTTATCCCACGATTTTTGTAACCCTTTATTTTTTTATCACCCAGTTTTTCCTATCGTGATCCTGGGCGCTACCTCGTCCCTGTCGGTCTGGGGAGAGCCCTGAACTGGCCACATGCTTCCTCCGATACATGCGGAGTTAGCAGACCGCTTCTTGTCACCTGACAGGGGGAAATTCCCCGGTAGGGGGAGGATCACGTTATTCCCACCGGTTCCTCTCCCCCCCATCAGGTGCCCCGACCGACCAGAGGCACTATAGCGACCAGGATCAATGCATGTTTTTGTGAGAGGTCCCTGTAAGGGGATCCTCGGGGGACACGGGGAGAACATGCAAACTCCACACAGAAAGGCCCTTTTGCCGACACCAACCAGTGCTACGGACACCGGAGACATGGAGGTGGGGACAGAGAGTGCTTTTCAAAAAAAAATTCAACAATAATCATTCATTAAAAATGTTAACCAAAAACAATAAGAATAGTGGCACTCAAAACAATATCGTCATCACACAGTTGTGTGGTCAGTAGCACTGTTTCCTCACAGAAGAGGGTTTGTTTGCATGTCCTCCCTGTGATACCAACCTTTTTTCTATTCAATATTTTTCTTAGTATTTCTGCAGGCCGGAAATAGGTCGAAATTCTGTAATTTGTCGGTGACATCACATTGATTTGAATTTTAGATTAGCTTTGTTCAGTTAGACTTGTGGAAACTCACCTTTGCTCCCAGCCACTGCAGATACAATTAGGAATGAAGTATGTAACTGAGAGGAATTTTGCTTTTAAACAATACAAACCTCTGCAAAGGTTAATTTCTGTACTGTTAATCAGTATGTACAATGGAAGTTTCCGGTTACCTGGTTTGTTTTCTCTTTGCACTCTGGCAACAGTAGCTTTAACATTCAATGCTGTTCGCCTGAGTGATAGTTCTCCACAGATCTTTGTCTTATTTAGTGCATGTTGTTGATTCTTGTTTGCTGGGCTCTCACAGTATCTTCCTAGGTGATCTGCTATGGGGAAGGAGAAGCTCCACATAAACATTGTGGTAATAGGACATGTCGACTCAGGCAAGTCCACCACCACGGGCCACCTCATCTACAAATGTGGGGGCATTGATAAAAGAACAATTGAGAAGTTTGAGAAAGAAGCGGCTGAGGTATGACTCATATTGTTCTCACTTAAATATGAAATATGATCTTTGATATCATTTTCTACTGTGTATCTGCACTTACTGTCCAGGTGTTCTAGTACAACAGTTACTTTATTGTTTCACTCTTTGTCTTGTCTAGCACATATGTCTATTTCTTGTCCTTTGTGTTCTAGGTCCTGTTACTGTATTATTAGGTGATTGTGCAATAACTTAGCATTCAGTACAATACTTTTTTATTGGGTTGCTAAAGCATTTGGGAAAAGCGGTAGTTGTAAATTTAGCTTCATCAGTAGCTGAGATAGATGTTTCTGGACCAATATTTTATTTGTCAGTTCCTTATTTTCTGTATTTTTCAATGTACACAAGCAATAAATCATTTTATAGTGTGACCAACCCAACTCTGGATAGAATAAACAGATAAACTGCTCTCATGAAGGAATGAGATAAATTATTATATAATAACATATTTTTATTTAGCTTTTGAACTGTAAAAACCTTCAATCACAGTAAAATGTGTATATACATAGTATAAACATCATGACTTAAATTTTTTATGAAGCTGGAAAACAGGGTCGGTGTGAACATTCAAGAAAAACACAAGACAATAAAATATAATTGTCCTGTATGTCCAAATGAAAATGCTGTTGTTTACTTAGAGATTGATTGCATTGCTTGAAAATAAAATTATGTTAAAGTTCCAATGTCCATGTCTTCCCCTAGATGGGAAAGGGTTCCTTCAAGTATGCCTGGGTTCTGGACAAGCTGAAGGCAGAGCGTGAGCGTGGCATCACCATTGACATCTCTCTTTGGAAGTTTGAGACCAGCAAGTATTACGTCACCATCATTGATGCTCCAGGACATAGGGACTTTATCAAGAACATGATCACTGGAACTTCTCAGGTAAAGGGAGACTGGGTAGAGGAGAAGGAAATGAGAAAATGCATAGGAGAAAGAGAAAACCACTGGATGAGGAAAAGTATTTCATTAAGAAAGTATAAAACGGTTTTGAGTGAGAATAAAACATGTGATAGTAAAGAACTTGATGTGACTGTACACCTGGCAAGGATTGGCTCTTGAAAGCCTTAATATTTTCCTCCCCTCACCTCTTTCAGGCTGACTGTGCTGTGCTGATCGTGGCTGCAGGTGTTGGCGAGTTTGAAGCAGGCATCTCAAAGAACGGTCAGACTCGGGAACACGCCCTTCTTGCTTACACCCTGGGAGTGAAGCAGCTCATTGTGGGCATCAACAAGATGGATTCCACTGAGCCCAACTACAGCCAGAAGCGCTACGAGGAGATTGTGAAGGAAGTCAGCACTTACATCAAGAAGATCGGCTACAACCCAGACACTGTGGCCTTTGTACCCATCTCTGGCTGGAATGGAGACAACATGCTTGAACCCAGCCCTAATGTGAGTCTGCTATGAGACCCAAAATGTAATGATGTGTTCACAGTATTTATAGGTATATAATAGGGTCATTGTGTGCAAAACTTCATTGTTCCATTGACCCCCTAAGGGCCGTCATTAGGTCAGTGTATATGTCTGTATACATATCTGCTTTCCCAGACACCCTAGCGCCAACTTCAAGCATGATAACAACAATGACCGACCACATCATCTCTATCATCTCGCATCAACAGCTAGATAAGCATTGCCAACTGATTTAAACCATCGTCGATTCAATTGACCATCGGCCCTAACACAAAAAGGACGAGATGTCCTCGCATAAAGCCCGTATTTTAAGAGTTATACCTTAAGTTAGTGTTAAATATTTACCTGTTGGTAAATACATTTCACAACAGTTTTTGACAATTCTTCTGTTTTTTTGCTAGTAGGCGAAGTTGTCAAGGAGTCACACACTTTCAAAACAATGTCACTGGAGAGAGATGGTTTGTTTTCCTCCCCGAAAGGAGTGGGGCTCAAATGTGCTCTGTCTCTATACTTTCACTTGACCAAGATTGTCATTGGTTGACTCCAGTCTCACTGTGGTAGACAGGCCAGTTGGATTGGAGCTGCCAATTCAAGATACATAACACAGATACATAACGATGGCAACTGCTCACTGTCTGAGAGCACCTAAATTAATAAACAGAAAGGTTCCTGCTTACTGTAAACCTTAAATATACATGATTGCATCACTTTTACATCCAAAAAGCTGACAAGGCACTGTGGCACTGTAGTCACCTCACTGTGAATGGTAAAGTTAACCCCTGAGCTCCACAGATGACCTGGTTCAAGGGCTGGAAGATCAACCGTAAAGACGGTAATGCCTCAGGCACCACACTGCTGGAGGCTCTGGATGCCATCCAGTCTCCGTCGCGCCCCACTGACAAGCCCCTCCGCCTGCCTCTGCAGGACGTCTACAAGATTGGAGGTGAGGATGGTGTTGGTGTGGGTGTCTGTCAGGGTGATAGTTGGTAGAACAAGCGTTCTACATAAGTGTCCCAATTATCAAGTTCTTTCTTGTAAGTGTCAGTGGTACCAGATTATATGATGAATGTATTTTGGGAATCAGAACACCTTGTGACAAAAAGAGAAGAACTGAATTAGGTCCAGAGAGAATTCCCCCTGGCTCATTATGTCCTAAAGTCAGTGTCTGTCCTTTTGTCCTTTTATAGAAATGCTCATTCATGTAATTGAAGCTCAAAGAATCAGTTTAATTCATGCAGTTGTTTTACTGGGAGTTGTTTCAACAGATTTATCAAGTTGCTAATGTTCCTCTCTGCCAGGCATAGGGACTGTACCAGTGGGTCGAGTTGAGACAGGAGTCCTAAAACCTGCCATGGTGGTGACCTTTGCCCCTGTCAATGTTACCACTGAGGTCAAGTCTGTGGAGATGCACCACGAGGCCCTGAACGAGGCACTACCTGGCGACAACGTGGGCTTTAACGTCAAAAATGTGTCTGTCAAGGATATTCGCCGTGGCAATGTGGCTGGAGACAGCAGGAACGACCCACCACAGGAGGCAGCGAGCTTCACCTCTCAGGTTAGCATACAGGGTTAGCTTTGCAAAGTATACTATTGCTGCAGAAAGTTAACATGTTAATGAGTCTCTGCTGTTGCACAGGTGATTATCCTAAACCACCCTGGTCAGATCAGTGCTGGCTACGCTCCTGTGCTGGACTGCCACACCGCACACATTGCATGCAAATTTGCAGAGCTCAAGGAAAAAATTGACCGTCGCTCTGGTAAGAAGCTAGAAGATAACCCGAAGTTCCTGAAGTCTGGAGACGCTGCCATTGTGGACATGATCCCCGGCAAGCCCATGTGTGTGGAGAGCTTCTCTGAGTACCCACCACTAGGTAAGTTACCTTTCCCACTGCAGTATTCCTGTTTGTGGGTCAAGCCGCAACTCTAATATGGTTTGTCATTTCACTAAAGGTGAATAAAAGTCAATAAATGCGGGAAATCCTGCATAGTATACCTTAACTTCTTCTTAAAGGGACCCAAAATTAAAAAAAAATGTTTTTCTCTAGAGTGGTATTTATCAATCTAGATTGGTTTGGTATGAATTGCTGAGTGTTGGAGATATTGGCCTGTAAGATTTATGCCTTCTCTCAAATACAACCCTGATTCCAAAAAAAGCAGGAATGGGTGGGGGAAAAAATGGAAAGAATGTATCATGTTTATCAGTGAGAACATAAAATAAGTTGGCCCTCATTCATCCAACGAACATAGAAACCAGCGCAGATCTGAGCGTATATATCGTCTTACCACAGGGTTCACCTGTGATTCATGAAACATTTGTATCTCGCCTATCACAGCGTAAGAATGATTGGCTGTTGATAAATGAAAACAAGCGTCCATGCTCTAATATATACTCAGGGCTTAAAGTATTCTGACAGCGTGTCAGATCTCTGGCGTGTGGCGTTTGAGTGCTAGGGCCGGCCTCGATAAAGCTGTTATTAACCAGCGAAATAAAGTTATTTCCTGATTGTTTCACAGTGGTTACATTCAGCAGGTATAAGCCGTGTTTCCATTAGGGGAAAGAGTGGCCGCTGGGAAAGTCTCAGGCCACACCCTCTCAAATGGAACCTCACTCAGCGTGTCTCCATTACAAAAAATGGCCCCTGAGGGATTTAAGAGACTCCGTAGGTGATGTATGGTTTTTGATCGTCGTGTAATTGCTTAGCAACAGTTTCGAACGTGACGTCACATATGCGACGGATTAAACACGAGAGATGCAACTGTGGCCTCTGTTGCTAACTGTGCACAACGTCCTTCGCTGATCATAAACAAACCAGCATGGCTAACTCTGCTCAGAATAGCCGCTGATCATAAACAAACCAGCATGGCTAACTGTGAACAGAGTAGCCGCTGATCATAAACAAACGGGCATGCTAACTGTACACAAAGTGTCCAGTCAGTCAGTCAAAACCCCCGACCCACCTCTCCGCCCTCCTCCGAGACACTACTTTGATTTGTCACCATTAAAAAAACAAAACACTGAAGACTTTAATCCGCTCCAAACACCAATACAATATACTAAGAACAATTCTCTGACTCAGACATGTTGACTTATCGCTAGCCGCTTTCATAGTGCCATCCGCAAGTGTCCCTCTATATTGCTGGACAGATCTGTGCCTGGCTTTTTACCTTAGGGCGTTCAAAGTGATCCCGCAAAGGCGTGATATTCGTGCCTTTTCAAAGTGAAGTCCGATGGCGCGGAACAAGGACAGTGGGAGGAGAAGATAGTGGGAGAAGACGATAATGGGAGGAGACGACAGTGACATACGACAGAGCAGTAGCAGTGCTGCACAGTAGCACAGTGCTAATAGGCTACACAGTTAGCTCTGTAGCAGTACAGTATGTATGTGCTGCAGCAGCATGTGTTCACTTAGCGACCTCCATTTGTTTACAACAAGCACCTGACACTCTGTGCACAGTTAGCGATGCCAGTTTGTTTACGATCAGTGGCGGACACTTCATGTACAGTTAGCATGCTGGTTTGTTTACAATAAGCCACGGACGCTGTGCACAGTTAGCAACGGCAAAACTGATTGTGCTGCTTAACAGTGATTCGATGACTGTTGAACCAAGTGGGAGGCGTGTTAAACTTCATGCCCATCATCAAATATTCCACCTTACGGGGATGGCCTTCATAGTGGTCCCGCTTCCAACAGACCAACCAATTTTCTGCCTCTGTGACTACCTCTGGAGGCGGAAAATTGTCAATTGTCAATCAATTGATCCCGGCATCCCGCTTCGGGTGCGTTCATAGTGTAGACGAGACGTTCCAGAGCCGTAAATGTCCCAGCATGAAACGGCACTATGAAAGGGGCTGCTGACGAATTTGGGTACACAAGCTCAGACCAGACGTGAGATCTGATCGTACCCTCCACTCACGTCCAAATTGATAAATGCTGAGCCTTGCATGAGATGACCGTACGCCCACTTTCTGTTGTACGCTTGTTTGATAAATGAGGGCCATTGTCTTTGTACAGTTTTCAATTGAATATATGTCAGAATGGAAAGCCAGTTATCACATTTTATTAATGTTTTAGATAACGTCCCACTGTTTTTGGAATTGGGGCTGTATAATGAAACTATATGGCACCTCAACAGTCTCTTTCCAGAAGACATGACCCGGGTACTCAAGATAATCCACAGACCTTGTTTCGAGCACTTTAATGAAGAATTTATACTAGAAAGAAAAATAGTTCTGACATGAAACTGCATGAAAGTGCCATATTTTTCCATTATATTCGAGAAAAGGCAGACATCTCTACAGCCATAGAAATGTATTTTTTCATCATCCCTCATCAGGGAGGTTTGCGGTCCGTGACATGCGTCAGACTGTGGCAGTGGGAGTGATAAAGGGCGTGGAAAAGAAGGCCCCCACCAGCGGTAAGGTCACCAAGTCCGCACAGAAGGCGCAGAAGGTCAAATGAACGTTGTTCTGGGCTGCTGCCCCAAACACCCACCATGGCAGAAGACGCACTGGCACCCTGCACCTTCTGCACACTATAGTCAGTGTATGGTCTATTATCACAATGCATCGCAAAAGCAGGAGAAGGAAAAAAAATAACTCCCACACTGTTAGTGATTAAAACGTTACCACACTGTTGTATGTAGGTTTCATTGTCAGATTGTGGCAGAATATAATTGCTTTACAGGCTTTCTGGTAATGTACTGTTGTAGTTCAAATAAAGCTGCATCACATTAGTAATAAGGCAGATATGTTCCATTTCCAGGTCTTTGTTGAAGTAATGCTCTGCGTCCTAGCTTTAAAAGAGATATGCTAACTAGCCACAGGTAGATTGCATGTTTCCTGTTTGCACCTTAGAGAAACAAGCTATATAAACTCTTTGTCTGATACCTGGAATCTTCATGCCTAGCACTTTGCTGGGTCTAAGCTTGTAGCAGCTCTGTTAAATGTTAGGTACTGTTTAGTTCATACTCTGTCATCACTGTTATTTGTGAGCATGTTCATGAAAGTAAAGACGTTTAAACAGAATGTCTTTTTTGCTGGTATCATTTCTAACTGGGAATTCCAACAGGAAACAAGGAGTGAGTGGCATGTTTACATTCTGCCAACCAATCTTCCGTTTACTTAATCATTATCTACATAGACAGCTGTTAAAGCCACACTCATATCCTGCTGTATATGTATTGAACTTATTAACCAAATCTACATTGATTGATCAAGGCTCTTGGTCTGTCTGCAGGCTTCCCTCCACACACTACAGTGGCAGAGGGCAATCTGTCTTTTTGGTGGAGTGGACAGCAGCTGCCTAACCTGAATTCATCTGGATGACTCACTAACAGCAGAAATTTACTGAACCAAAACAGTTTTAATGTTGGCTCCATGGGAAAAAAAATCAACAGTGTTTGTATGTATTGATTCATTGAGTTTATAACACAGGAAGCTCACAGACTAGAAGCCTTGATCAATCAATGACATTGAATATGTTCAGAACATATATAGTAAGATATTTGTGTGATTTACGCAGCAGTTTTTGGAGATTACACTTCACTAAATGTGACACAAATAGACTTAAAGTGTAAAAAAAAAAAAAGTTAGTTGAGAGTCAGTGGAAAGATGTAGTAAACACTTCTGGTGAGGATTGGCTGTGACCACTGAAGAACTTTACTGCTTCAGTGAATGATGATGACAAAACAAAAAACAAACTCTTCACAGAATTTCCTTTATTGATGAATGAGAGTAAACGTTCACTTGCATTTTCATTACATTACAGGCTTCATAAATCTAACTGAGATTATTACGAGTGTCTAAATATGTGCACATAATTTAAATAAATTAAAAGACACGAGACAGAATGTTGACATGTCAAAAGGCCCGTTTTATGCCCAGTAGCAAAATTATCTCTGAATAAAAAAAAAAGTAAAATGCCTCAAGTCAGAACATTTACAAGGAGATAAAATGAAGACCGTGCAACCATTTCTGTTCGGAGGGATCTAATGCACTTTTCAGGAAATTGTAGATATGAAGATGAATATGTACCACAAAAGCAAGGCACCGATATACTGTATGCACTGCACATTTTGAGGTGTTTTTACTTCCAATGCAACCAGGTTGAACCATAAATAGTGATTTGTCTTAATGACATGGCATTCATTCTCAGTTATAGATAGGTTTGGATATGACAACCTCTTCATGCAAAATATACTTGAATATCTGAAAGTAAAACCTTGAAAGCAAACTGACCCCAAGCCTCCTTCACATATATTCTGGCCTTTGATAATGGGTCTTCATTGAGGTACTGCTAGCTATTTAATGGATGCTAGCTAGGTAATTATTCACCACTGAGGCTTTGGATGCTTTTTGGGTAGTATTTACCTGCAGCTTGTGGCGCTATAATTATTTACCTGATTCTGTACCATGCAACAGGAATACATTCTGCAGAGAGTCCGCTTCAAAGAAGCAAAAATAATCCCACATTACGCTGTATGGGAAAAAAAGCAAACATTGACCATGATTTAACAAGATATTCTTCTTTCATGTAAAAATAGGGTGGCAAAATGCCAAATGCAATACAAAGTTTGAATTCTGAACATTTCTTTCAGTGTATCTGTTTCTGAACCAAAACAAAGTGCTTTGCTAAAACACATATTCTGACAAAATGTCAAACTGTTTTTTAAACCAAGAAATGACATTCAAAATGTGTTTCAATCCATGGCTGTCATCAGCTGGAAAACTATCCAGCCGGTGCATAATTGATCTCAAAACCAGCAACAACTGCTCCTTGTTCCTCTCTTCTGAACTGTACCTACAATCCTCCACAGCTGTGTGCGTATTCAGGTGTGTACATGTGTGTACAGTATGTGCTTTGAACATGGTGCACCTCCTACATTAGCTGACTCTTGTCAGAAGTGACCTTGCTAAGAAACAGCAACACTAATATTTCTTGTCTGGTCTTTCTAGCTGTACTCTTCAATAACAATGGTTGTCAAAGAGCTCCGTAATAATAATCTAAAGAGAAAATAAAAATAAAGGACTAGACCTGTGTTTTTGCATGTTTTGGCCTATTTACTACAAGTCACTTGGACATTTTTTCCCAGAAATTCAAGTAATTTCAGTTGTAGAGACTTGAAGAAAATATATTTTAAGCTGCATAACCACAATGATCATATGATATTGACAAAAATGACCTGATATTCACTCATCCAAAACATTTCAGGGGTCTGCCAATTGATTTACCATACGGACATTATTGCAAAACCATGAATGCCTGAAATTGTAGGAAGAATACATTTAAAACAAATAAAACAGATCGGCTTAGATGTTATTGTAAGTTTGGGCTGGTGTAAACATTTTCAAACGAGTTTGACATTTAGCCAAACACCGAACCGGACAAGTGTACCAAATTTTATCACTAGGTGTCCCACTTGAGCACTTCAGCAGCCTCTCCAAAGTGTAACATAATGAGACTGACAACTCTGGTGTGCCAACAACCAAAAGGTAGAAGAGGAAGAAGAAGAAGCAGAGCTACTATGTGTTGGATTTAGCGTGTGACGCCGTTGGCACAGATTGCTGATGTAGGCAGTTATTTCATCTGCCAGAATGTGTCATAATAACAAATGCCGGTCCAACTGGTTCAAACTGGTTTATGCTTGTTCACTAGACAGGATCTGCAAAACCATATCTACAAGACTCGTAGTTTATGAACTAAAACTTTTATGTACACTGTTATGGTCCTTTTGCGTGGTATTATTGAAAACGTGGGCAACCAAAGTCATTGGTTGAGGATAGTAATTTATATGATTTAAGGATACAAACATCATCTGCTTTGTCAAAAAATCGACAGGATCGTATGGAAATAAAATAGCAATAGTAACATGAACTGAAAATGAAAAGTTTGGCAATGGTGAGTTAACATTCACTCAATATAAAAGCCTGTCATGTGATTTGAGTGACAGGAAATGCATCTTGTATATGTGGGCACGTTTAAGGACCAGTGTGTAGGATTTAGAGAATCTATTTGCAGAAATGGAATATACAATCTTGATTCCAAAGAAGTTGTGACGCTGTGTAAAAGATAAATGATAACAGAATACATCAAATACAAAACAAAAGCTTATCAGTATGAACATTAACCTTTAAAACCCACCTGCCAGGGGAGGATATGGGGTAGGGAAAGGGTTAGGATTAGGATTAGACAGAAAATAAATGAACTTTAGAACAGAAGAGCTGTTAGACCAAAATGCATGTATGAGACATCATTTAAAAAGTAACATCTTCTGGTGTCTGCAGTTGTACTTGCACATGCCTACAAAAACAACTGAATCATCAGTTTATACAAACAAAAAGTTTCTTGGTCTAACCCTACCCTACCCTTCTAGGTTAAATATTTTGTCTTAGTACAGTTTTCAATTGAATGGGCACGGATTGAATGAACAAAGGATTAGAGAAATGGTCACATTTGGTTTTATTTACATTTTAGACAAAGTCCCAATAATCTTTGGAATCGGTGTTGCACTATTCATAACTATGCTTTCATTTGTGTATTATCAAACCTAGAATGAGCCGGTCATATCATCAATAGTACATTTTGTACCACCATGTTACTACAGTAGGCCCAGAATGGACAAATCGAACACTGGTTCTAGAGAGGACCATTTGCATTTTTACATTACTTGAAGGCCATCGCAGATACGCTCTGAAAGGGCAGGGTTAGCAGAGGGGCATTCAGTTGGTTGCAATCTGCAAACTCACTGCTAGATGTCACTTAATCCTACACACTGTAAGTATTAAGTCCCATTTTTTCATTACTGATAAAAGCTGTGAGTGGTATTGTCAGAGGGATTTTTCAAGTGTTTGTTGTCCATGCCTTCTTTAAGTGTAAACTGTATCTTGCTAATCTCAGTACCTTAGACTGAAAACATGCAATGCTCATGCCTTGTCTCAGGGTCACATATCAACCAACCGTCTTCCAGGACCAAGTTTAGTTGACTTTGTTTAATGGCAAAGCTCAGGTTTTGGGAGTCTGTGCTCCCATTAGACAAGTGTTCATTTTTTCTCAGTTTTGTCAATCACACTAACAGTAAGTCATGCAATGATATGCCACATGTGATCATCCTCTATGAAAATACTGTGATTCTTATCAAATGGATCAACATGAAAATAAACAAAAAAGTTCCCACTTTTATATTCCCAACCTCCCACTCCCCTCCAAAAAGGATAAAAACCGTCTTTGTGAGTTGACATTTGTGTGCCTTCTGAACAGTTTATTTTAGCCGCACGTGTGGCATGTTCAGCAATTCTGTGTTGCCAGCAGAGGGTGAGGATGTGTGACCGCTGGATAGGTTGCGGTTAGAGCCTTGGGACCCTGCCCCTGCTCTGCCCTCTGTCCTCAGGAGCTCCGAGGAGTAGGTGTGGGCCTCAGTAGTCCCGAGTGACAGGAAGTCAAATCCCTGTGCCTCAAGGTCCCTGTCGCTGATAAAGAGGTCCGTGTCACCCCATCCACCTCCACCACTCCTGCCTATACCACCACCACCACCACCTCCTTCTCCCCCAGGGTCTTGGCTACAGCTGTGGAAGCCAATTGGGGAGTCACTGCTCGTACTGGGGCTTGGAGATGAGAGGCTGTGGCCATGGTGGGCATCCTGGACAGTCCCTGGTGCTGCCTGCATCAGGTCCTGCACTGACATGGACTTGCCCAAGCCTCGGTCCATCTGGCTGGGGCCAGAGCAGCAGCCCATGGCTGGGGGCACCAGGGGCTGCAGCTCCAGGCTCATATGTCTCCTCCAGGAGCCCTCCTCCTTTGTATTTAGCCTGCCATTGCTGTTGGTACTACCCTGTAGTTTCTGCCCCAGTCTCCCCAGAGAACACCCAAGGCCAAGGTGATCCCCAACACTGCTGTCCTCCATCTGCATCCCTAAACTTCCACAAAAGTCCTCCATGTCAGGGGACACTTCTGTGGATGTTACTCGTGGCAAGTTGCTCAGCCCCCCACTTCGACTGGGAGGCGGTGGTGGTGGAAGCCTCGCCAGAAAAGGAAACCCTCCATCTCCAACTCCTCCACCCCCACAACTGCTGATACTATTTGGGGTGAGGATGGACGGAGAGCTCCCGACAGCCTCATCAGTACCACTTTCAGGGGTGATGGCCTGAGCCTGGGGATGATGATGGTGGGGATGGTGGGGATGATGAGGATGACGATGGTGGTGATGATGATGGTGATGAGGCAGTGGTGACGGGCTAAAAGAGGAGGATCCGAGGCCAGGGGAAGAGGAGGCATTGAGATTAAGGTTGAGCTCGTTAGGTGGTCCCAGGATGAGATGGAGTCCTCCCTGGGAGAGCTGGGAGTTGGTGGAGGAGTGTGTGACACAGCCACCAGGGGGAGGCCCCCCGCTGCTGCTGACCTGGGTGGAGCAGGACAGGTCCTTGCTGAAAACTGAAGAGTGATAGTCAGATGTTTGTTCTAACTCGAACAGGGGCAGAGAGGAGAGTGTGAGGGCTGAAGATGAGCCTTTGCGCAAAACCTGACGATATATGTCGAGCAGTGAATCGAGCTTTGACTCAATAGACTGAACCTGTGAAGGGAGAAAGGGGAGAGTGAGGACATACTTAGCTGAGAATGTTTGGATGTGATTATTACATTTTTCTTATTATTCTGGTGGCATCATAGACTGCATAATTGAATCTCAGCACCCTGAGGTCACCCAGGTTTGTACGATAGGTTCTAAATACATTTAAATACATCCTTTATTGGAAGCTGAAGTGACATATATGTGGCAGACAACACCAAAACTGGACAACAAGTAGACTCATTTTGTCATCAACTTACAATTAAACTTCTTTTGCAACCAGAGGGGTGCCCCCTGCTGGCCATTAGAAAAAATGCAGGTTTAAAGGACCTCAATAATGACCTCATATTTAAGAACCAGAAGCTGCTGCTTGGGTTGCATAAGGGGTGAGACTGGGAGAGGAGATATCTAACAAAAAAGTGCTTTTTTTGTTGTAGTCAGAAGAACATCCTACTATGTCTTGACAAACAACATTGTCAAATATTGTTGCAACTGTGATGTGACATTTGTTGCCTTATCACTGTCACTGAACCAGTATTCCTTGCAGGGAATGTAAATGTTCATTAGTTTTCACTCTGTTGGAGAGTTAGAACATACCACAGTAAACGAAAATATAAATGTTTCACTTTTGTTTTCTCTCCCAGTTTCTCTTTATTTTAAGTTGATAAGGTCCTTAAGGTTGTTTTATGCACATAAGGCTTATATTTCTCACATTTTGTGTACACATTTGTTAAAATCTAAGTTAGTGAGTACTCTCCTTTGCCAAGATAATCCATCCACCTGACAAGTGTGGCATATCAAGAGGCTAAATAAACAACATCATTATTACACAGCAGGGTGGGAATTTCATGACGGCCGTCGTGGCCCCGCACTTTGGCCTTGATGCCCAGTTAAAAAATGTTCAATTTACGCCAAGATGGCCTTTGCGCCCCTGTCAAAGTTCCAGTATAAACACAACACTAGTGACTCCTAGTGGTCAAACCCCGACCCACTCTCCCTCCTTCGAGACATGCGCTCATCAACACATGGCTCATTTGAATATTCAAATGAGCCATGTGTAAGCTAGCGGGACAAGCTGTTTTGATATGTTGTAACTGAAGTATGTGGTAGTATTTGACAGGACTTAACATTTACGTTTTTTATAGAAAGTACTATTGATAGGTAATTACCATTGTATTAGCCTATTTATAGTCTACTCTCTAACGTTACATTTTTGCGTCATAAAAACTAGCGATAGCTAGCTAGTTGGGACAGCGCTAACGTCTTCCCTACCTCAGGGACAAGGGGTCGACATTTAGCTGATGTAATTGCCCCTAAAATGACGAAATTCCAAGCCTGTTACACAGGTGTGTGTTCATATTGAAAAAGTAATTTATTTATTACACAAATCACTATGGCTTTTATATCATTAGGGCTATGGATATGCATTTCTTTGGTCAGGCAGGATTCATCTGTGAAGAGAACACTCCTCCGCAGTGCCAGATGTCAGTCAGCGCATTTACAGTACATGTACAGTTTAGTCGCTATGCTTAAAATTTGATTTTGGCATCTAATCGGACTTCTGTCCTTGTCCCAGTTTACATGCAACTGAGAAAGTTGAATAACTAACGGAAATGTGTCCAATAACCCATATAGCTCTGTCGTGATGCAGTGGTGAAGACCCTGCTAAGGCTGACGAGTGTGCAGTTCAACACATTTTAAAATGACATTTTATTGTGACCAGCACAAAGCACACCTGTGTAATGCTCATGCTGTATAATCAGCATCTTGATCTTCTACACCTGGTGGATGGATTATCTTGGCAAAATTTGTCTTGGAAAAATAAGCCTTTTTTGTGCACAGAAAAAGTCTGAGATCTTTTATTTCTACACACATTTTAAAGCCTTTCATATTTGTTCAGTGTAAATAAAGTTAAAGGTTTTTATTCAAAGCTAGGCAAAGCATTTTAAGACTCCAGCTCTGTACATAACACAGACATGAAACGGTTATTGGTCTTTTCATGGAACTCTTGAGTTTCATGTGCAAAATAAGTGTAAAAAAACCCTCTGTTTACCCTTTTAATCCCCATAAAATCATATTTTCTACTGATCACATAGCGTGTTACAAGATATTTAATCCTCTTGACAAATCATATTTAAAAGTACATATAATGGAGTCTTTGGCAGGTAATATTAGGCATTTTTATACCAGAGGAACATGATTTTAAAGCCCCGTCTGACTTGTTAGTCCTGAAATTTCTGCTGCAATAATGCATAAAGTTGGCAGTTCATACACTATGAGAGAATAAAACAGGAGGCGGAACACGGACCTGCCTCTCCACCTTACAGACGCGACCCAGCATGCTCATGTCCTCTAAAATATCTCCATCAGATAGCAGCTTCTCACGAATCTTCTTATCGAGGGGAATCTGGCCTTTCCCGAGGATTTGGTCCACTCTGGAACACACACACAAACATACAAACACACACACACACACACACACACACACACACACACAGACACACAGACACACAGACACACAAGCACATGCAAACACAATAAGACATTAATGATAGAAAGAAAAAAGTGACAGTAGAAATCCGCGAGGCAACCCACAGAAAGGAAGGAAGGTTGAAACTGCAACAGAATAACAGATTACCATAAGCACATTTTCTTTTCTAACAAATACAGGCAAAATAGATTAGACTTCCTCACTGGATGAGAAAACATTACCAAACATGTTAAGATGGCATGTTACTGAATGTGTTTCTTGTGTATTAAACCGGTAAAGGTTTGCTTTATCTGATTCTGAATAAAATACTTTGTTCCTTCAGTTTTATAGCAATTGTGTTCACAGTTGGCACAGAAACACTATTCTTTCTCAGTCCAGTGAGGTTCAGTCTGATTAATCTGGTTAATAAAGTCCCTTTGTTAATGAACAGGGTTAAATTAAACAGAGGACAGCCAACGCAATGCCATGCAAATATAACACCACCAACATTTTGGAAAAATAAATGATTAAAAACACCAAACCAGACTTAAATCTAAAAGTGTGTCTTTCATAAACATGTGTTTTCATGTTTTACGGAATATGTGTGGTTTACCAATTGATGTGGTCATAGCAAACACATGCACTGTGACAGAAAGTGTTTTAATTGAGCAAATAAACATGTATGTTTTTGTGAGCCAACACTGATCAGGTTTCAATCCAAATGTAGTGCGAATTTATACTTTCAGAAAATCAGCAAAAGAAAGTAATAAAACACATTTTATTATGGCAAATATAAGTAGCTGGAAGCATCAAGATGAATAAACGGTGGTGCTTATTTTCCAATGAGGTGCCATTAAACCATTGCAGAAGAAGAGGAAGAAGTCCATGAAAAGTTTCTGAGTCCTATCTCAGTATGAACTGCATGCACCAGGTTCAGTTAACAGTCAACACCAGCAGGGGGCAATGCTACTGCTGCAATAGCAGGCCGTGAGATTGAGAATTTAGTTTGTGTGTGTGTGTGTGTGTGTGTGTGTGTGTGTGAGTGTGCGTGCTCGTGTGCATGCGTGTGTTTCGGCCTGTCACAATGACCTATTTTGTTGGATGATTGTCATTTTAGGATCATTTTATGCTACTGATACAATGCTAATATTATAGTTACTGGTGTGTTCAGTAGTGTGTGTGTGGGCAACCCGTTATTATTGTCAACTTGTCTTGTATGGACGCATGGTTTAGGTCCCCTCTGGGTCTCTTTTAATGCACTGTTGAAAATGTTGATTCATTGGATCTTATGCCAAATCAATAAAAGTGTATTTGGTTGTATTCATTCATTAATCTTTGTTTTGTTTTTGTGGGAGAGGCTGTCTTGCGCTCACTGTGCCATAAAGTGCCAGGTACTAAGGGTTTGATATCATTGTTGAGGAATGCCGGTACCACCAGTTACTGTAGATGCAGGAGACAGTTGGAGAGAAACTATGGTTGATAATGGAAAAGATTGGTTTATTAAGAAAAAAAAATAGTTTGGGGGAAATAATTGTAGGTGGAGAATTTGAACTTATCTTGCTGAAGGAGGAGAATATAACATGGATAAAAGTGGATACATAGTGGATTTAGCTCAGTTGCTCCATGGACCAGCTTGGTTAAGATGTATCCTGCTGGTCCTGCTGACATCTAGCCGAGCTGAAGGTCTTTCTCCCACAACTGAAGATGCAGACACGTACAACTATGGTTCAAGCAATGCCAGCAATGCCATCTAGCTGGTTCTGATCCTCGATGGATAGTTCTACAAGAAACTACAAGGTTTTACTCCACAAAACTAAGTGTACACTAAAAGGTCACACATTCCATCACAAAACAATGATCCTCTTGAATATCAGAAACCAACTTTACTTGGCACTATTTTGTTTATAAAAAAGTTCGTATTTAGACTGTTTTCATTTTGATTCTCACAGATTTGTGTCAGTCTCTGAAGAAGAAGATGATATCCGACACCAGAGCCCAGAGAGTAAGATAATAACTTTGCATCCACTACACTACTGGCAAGTATTTTATACAACTTATTGTCCCAAACTATCCCTTTTAAATGCCGGTATTTGACGACCTGGGAAGGGCAATGGCTTGTGGGTGATTGTGCTGGTTGATCCCAGCTTAAGGTGACACTCCACAGAGAGTAGATAAGAGAACAAAAGCAACGCTACCAGAAATTACAGTAAAACAAGTCCCTGCATAGTTTTTTAAGTTTGTTTGGCTAAGCTGCTGTGAAAAAACTCTTAGGTGCTGCGCCCAAGCCCAAGGAATCATCTTGGTTAAAATATTGGTGGAATTCAAATGTAAACAAACAAGCATGTAGGCACATTACTGAGGTCTGCAAAAAATGATCAAGGTCATGTCCATCGTATAATAACGTGATAACTTCATTATTGTGACAGGCCTATGTGCGTATGTTACAGGGGATGTTTCTGTGTGATTTTGATTAAATAGGTTATAAGGAAGACCAGAATATTTAATTAGATAACACCAAATACCCAGACCAAACTCAAACCAAATATATGACATGCAAATATAGCATGAGTTTCATTCATGGGTTTCACTTCACTTCCACATCAATCAATTCAAAGAAAAGTAAGAGTATTTTAAGGGACAAAACAGCTCCTGAATTGAACGAATAAGAAGCGAACTGAATAATGTCATGAGAAGCATAGGGGGCATTCTGACCCCTGAGTGGAGTTCTTTCTGCCCTGGCTGTAATAAACAGGCAGGGAGGGGGAGGAAAAGGTCTTGGCTCGGTTGCTCAGAGGCTGTGGGCCTACTATTATGTCCAGCCTGAGAGGGAAGCAAAGGGAACAGGCACACACGCATACAAACACACACAGAGGTACACATGTGCATACACGTACGTTACAACATCAGAAATGCACACACACACACACACACACACACACACACACACACACACACACACATATACCCATGCATGTATGAGGTATGAGTTCAGCAGCAGCCATCAGTGCGTACACACATACACACACATACAGACCAAGATACAGTTGGATCAGTTACAGTGTGGTCAAATAGCTCTCGTTAGGCGGCAAAGGAATGAAGTCTGACTATTGCCAGCAGTTGTCATGCAGTGTGTGAGGTCGGTGTACCTGGTCTGCAGACTCTTGATGCGACACAGCATGTCCAAATGACCGGCAGAATACTGCTCAATCACATCCTTGACATCATAAGGACGCAGGGTCTCCTTAAACTTCTTCTTGGCTACATGAAACTTCATTATCCTGCAAAAACAGGAGAGAGATTCACACATCAGCCACAAAGGGGAGCTCATACACAGTCAGTACACATGACTGTAGCAAATGAAAACACACCAAACCTTACTTTTATTTTCCTGGTTTTTCTCTTCACACCAATGCAAACCGTCAGAACACCTGAACAATCACTTTCATTGAACATTATAAAAACAATGAGGTTGTGACTGCTTATTTAAGCTGTGTGTATGTACAACTATCACTCTCTGAATGTATACACCTGTGGAGCCTCAAGGCAAAATTTAAATGACAGGCTGACTGTGCGAGTTTCTGAGTGGAAAGAGGAAGGGATCAGAGAGCAATACAATTAAGCCTGGCTTCAATTACATATTTCTAAATAACATGACATTAGGTATGGAGTTCGTGCATCATGACTGTGTGGGTCTAGTTTGACTGAGTGATGGAAGATCCCACCAATGATCAGATTTTAAACAGGATGCAACATGCAGATTTAGAGATTCATACTTGCATAATGTGTTTCCTGATTTTTTTAAAGCTTGCTAAAGTACATTTAGCTGCTGCCCCTGTCCACAGCAGTACATTGTTTAGCCTCTGTGCCAGTATTCCTGCCAACCGCCATCTACTGTCTGTAATACACAGACTATGGATAAATACCTCATACAGCCCCACTTGAAAATCTGAACTATCCCTTTACCTTCAGTGGATCCATTCTGCCATAAACAAAGAGTGACGGATCAGAATGAATCTTTAATATATTGATATAAATGTCGAACTGAAGTCAAACTCACAATATACGGTAATCTTAAACACAATCTTTTGTTTAGATGTTGGTTTACATTCTTTTAAAACAAATTTAAATGGATAGTTCAGAATTTGGGACATGAAGTTGTATTAATACTTGCCAGTAATGTAGTGGATGCAAAGCTATTAGCTTACTAATAGGGTGTAGAAATATAACTATGCGCTGTTTTGTGGTGGAATGGGTGACCTTTCAGTGTACACATAGTTTTGTGGCGTAAAACCCTGTAGTTTGGTGACCCTGCTAGCTTGCCCAAATTTTACGATCAGAACCGGCCAGAACTCCAACACCGGAGCTCAGAAAGTAAGCTATTGCTTTGCATCATCTACACTACTGGCAAGTTTTTCACACAACTTGATGTCCAAAATCTATCCTTTATACTATCCCTTTACCAGTTGAACCATCATTTGTGATTCATGTAATTATATGCTTGCTGGTTCATCCAAACCTTACAGTATTTGTTATGTCTCTATCCAACTGGCTATGTTTCTTTTAGGACCGATCAAAGCTCAAACACATGATCTATCACTTAAGATAGCTTCACAGTGTTAATGCTCCCACTAACCATATTTCCTGTCCCAACAATGTATCCAATCACATGAACTCAAGATGATCTAAAAATATATCCTCCGGCCACTTTAATCCCCTGAGGACGTTCTATCAGGAGAGCAGCTAGAAGCACTCAGGGTTTGCTTGCATGCAAGCTTGGCAGTTGAAAAATGCAGTATTAGTTGGACTGAAAGAGGCTTTGACCCACCTGACGGCTCTAATGACACATTTGACCGAGGGCAGCAAGTCCTCCACTGAGATCTCACAGTGACAGCCTTTGTCATCAAAGCCATCCTCCGCTGCCATGTTGGAGTCTGCTGCTTAAGAGAGGACACAGAGAAAGAGGATTATTTCTACTTTGTTCATTGATTATCTGATTTTATTATCAGTCTTCCCTGCATGGTTTGTAGATATTTTTCAGGGGATTGTTCCACTTGTATTGCAACTAATTATTGCTGAATGAATGTTTTTCTTCCTTCATGTCACTTTCAGATGCAAAATTATGTAAAAAAAAAATGGGATTGGTGGTTAAATAAGCTAAAAACACAATATGGCAGACTCAATTTATCACTCTCCTTTTAGGTGTGTGTTTGGACTCCACCAACTCCTTAAGGAACTATTGAGCTGCTTAATGTTCCAGTATGTTCACCAGCTAGTTGCTAAATTAATCTGACTGCTGTTTGGTGTTGAGCAGGTGGTGTACAGTTGGTTTATTTGAGATGTTTCACTGAAAGCAGCTGCTTGATGCTGCAGGATGATGAGAGCAGAGTTTGTGGGCCAGAAAACCAAAACACAATGAGCTCAAAGACACTAAAATGCTCAGTAGGCCTGCAGCATTGGATGGCAATCCTTGGTGGGTTTATGACAAGTGACCCTAAAAGTGAGATTAGGTATTTTGTAAATTTTGCGTCCACATGGATCTTCATCGAAGTTTGATTATTGTGATGCAGTGCAGTTCATTTAAAAGGCAACTATTCTGTTCTTATAGAAATGTAAGGCTAAACTGTGCTTTAAACAGCAGACTAGTAGTAAAGAACAGGCCTCTGGGGTGCCTGCAGATATATTGCTAACAATGCAACTTTGTGACAATGCAGTTCTGTTTATGGATCTCCTGAGTTATGACACCCTGAGGAGGGAAGCAGAGGGTTACAGTAAAAGAGCTGGACTGCACGGTTGAGCTCAGTTTAACCAAATGCTGCAAAAAATCCTTTGATTAATGTCTCCTTATAGGTCACAGCATGTAGGATCTGCATGTTCACAAGTGTTCATATTTTATACAATACAAAGCATGGCCAAAGCTACTGATTAGACCGGGATAGTGTGTCACTTGATGAAAAGGATAAACAGTGCCGAATAATGATTATTGATCAATAGCTCTTCTTAGAGCTTGAATAGTTAACCTAGCTAGCTCCTTTTGATATATACAATGTTAACCGAGTGTTAACTCACACTGCTCTCCTACTAGCCATGAGTTAAATGTCTATTGCAACATGTGACTAATGTTTACATTTTAGAATGAAGCATTGTATAACTATACTTCCTTGTTCTGTTTCACACTTGCACCTTTTACACTGGTGTTTGGTCGATTTTGAGGGGATAAACCTGCAAACTTGAGACTAAACCTGCTCTGGAGCTGAACTAGCAAACTCTAGGCTTAAGTCAAGATAAGCCCACTCTGGAATGTGCCAGAATAGTGTCAGTGTGAAAGCTTTCTTAGCTCCAGGCTAGCAACGCCCTAAGCCTGGGGCTAAGTATAGTGAGGAGAGCCTCATAGAATCATAAAAAAGCAGTTCACATGCACTTATAATGAAAGGGAAATGTTTCCCCTCTTCTAACATCTCAGTTAGCCAACATGTCAGTGACAGTGAATGATCAGACGGAGCGTGACTAACCAGCCAACCAGTTTGGTTTTGGCTAGCTTGGTTATTGATTCCTCTCCACCAGGAGGCCTCAGCCAGCTGGCCGGCTCTGACACCCCATGTGGCTGCTGGAGCTCAACACCCCTCCCTTCCATCAATCCATCAGTCCACCCACCACAAACACCAACTGGCTGTTACCCAGGAGGGCCTGCCAGGCCGGCACTGCTAGGCCAAAGGAAGGAAGTGCAAACAGCCATTAGCATTCCTCCACTCAGCTGCCTGAATTAGTGGGCAAAGCCAGTTCTGGTGGGTTGGGTGGTCGGCCAACACACCTCAATTAAATACATGTAATGATATGGAGGGGCTCCAGTTATCTCATGCTTAGACTTAAAGGAATAGTTTGACATTTCCATTCACTTTCTTACTGAGTGTTTGAATAGAAGATTGACAGTGGCAACAACACTCAGTTACAGTGCTTGATCAGATACCCATGGTCATAAAAACACAACTTTGTAGCTTTTGCACTCATTTATGTTTATTAAAAACAATAAGATGTAAGGTATTAATTAGTGAGCTTTAGAGGAACTAACAGATGTTTTGGCCTGGCGGCCCATTTGCCAACATTCAACCTACAGAAAAAAATGAATTTGTACCAATCACAACTCAACCGAGTACTGCTAACTAATCCACAGTTAAATTAACCATGGTCTGGAAGTGGAATTATTATTAAGATTCTCTTATTAGTCTCACAATAGGGAAATTCAACCCCTGCATTTAACCCATCCTTTACACACCAGTGAACACAAACCATGTTAGGAGCAGTGGGGGGTTAGATGGAGGAATAATTGAACAGAGTCACTCACCATCAGTGGTGGAGCGCGACTGGCTCTTAAGGCGGAGTGAGGGTCTGAACCGCGTGCGGTCGTTGAAGCTCCAGCTCTTCTGTACCTTGGCAGGGCTGGTGCCCTCTGTCCCAGCCTCAGCCACCGGAGACCGCCGATCGTTCACTGAAGACGTCTGCCTGTTCTTGATGCTCTGACCTCGGGGGCTCGCCATCCTCACACGCTCCTTGAAGCTCAATTTCTGACTGGAGAATAAATGGGGATGAACAGTGGAACAGAGGGGAGTTGGAGTGAGGAGAAGAATGAGAAGGGATGATGTTGTGAAGAGGTGGAATGACACATAAAGATATGTTAATTAAGTTTTCAGGCAACACCAACTTAAAAGATCCAAAGGCTTTCTGGTAAAAAAAACTGGTCCATTACACAATCTTATTGTATCGCAGTCATCATTCAGAACTTTATCGACTAAACGTGGAGGACTGCAGAACAAGATGGAGATGCATGCATTGCAGCATTGCAGCAGGTGCTTTACACAAAATGCAAGCTCAGGTTAGGTTTGACTGTGTGGAGTAGTTTGTGCTTTTTATGTGTTCCCTATATGGGCTACAGTGTGTCATTCCATATGACCAATTTGTTAGCATCTTGTTAAATGAGACATTTAATGTCAAATCATCATATTAAATGACTAAAGGTTGTTATACTTGTATTTGTGCTAACATTAAAATACAACAAATCACCATGAGATTTATTGCACGTTAGTTCCGTGTAATGTGTCATGAAAGTGTGAGGATTTGGAAGAAAATAGATGAAAATTACTTGTGGGAAGGAAACAGGAAAATTAGATGAAGAGACAAGACCAGTAAGGGAGAGGTTGATTCTTTGATGGTGCAGCTATTTACAGTATGACAGCATGCAAAGGCAGTGCACATGCGTCAGGCATGGTTCATTTTAAAAATAGTACAGTATATTGGATTGAACATGAGTAGTTTTACATCAAATAATAAGGCTTATTATTTGGTGATATCCAAATAAAGCTTCATGAACCATTGGTTGTACGTGTTGACCCGTGTGTGTTCAAGAAAAGTTCTTGAGAAATGACAATTCAGTGCCACCTAGTGAGTTGGAAAATGGTTCATGTCGCTTCATTCGGCCATCACTACTGTATCTTTCTTAATGTCAGCAAATCAAATGAAAAGACCAAAACCAATAATCTGTTACTCTATCTTCCTAACTTTTCAACCTTCCTACTGAAGAAGTAATCCTTTACAAACAGGGTACAAGAAACAGTTTTGTTATTCAGAATGGCCCAGTTATCTCCTACCTACAGCGGTAGGTTTTATCAAACAATTCTCAGACAGGAGTAAATGGTACTTTTGTAGGTGACAACCTTCAGATGCGGATCAATACACATATGTCCTAGTCAGCAGACCAACATATGTGGGACTGAGTCAAAATAAACTACATTGGTCATATTAATGGTTATGAACATGTCACCCACTGCAACAGTGTGGCTCACACTGTATGGCACAGAGTAGGAAGGCATTGGCTACACAGTAGTCCTACTTAGGATCAATCCATTGCTGGTTTTGGTCTTTTTGTTTGATTTGTTTACAAGAAAAATATAGAGTATCACCAAACTTATCTTTGATAGTGGATATAAAGGCACATGATGTGTTTGAGTAAGCAGGACCATAGTACCATCGAGTTTGTCTATGAAATACAGGGAATACAGTGTGATATGTAGTTGAGGTGTTACACCAGGAAAAAGAAAAAAAAAATTGTGTTCTTAAATTATTTTGAGCCCTCCAGTCAGGAAAAGTACATTCTTTCGGAGTATCTGCTACTGACGATGAAACGTGGTACAAATATTCTGAGAGCAAAATGTAGTTAAAACCAAAATCACAACAGGCAGAAGTAGCGCATTGCTCAAGCAAGGTCAAACAAAGGCAGATAGTGTATTACTGTAAAAGCGACTGGTGTCTCCCTGCAATATTTAATTACTCTGCCCTCTCTGAGGCTGCACAGCCTCCTACAGTACAGATACCCATGCACCAAGAATTAGTCAGCATTCCCAAATAAAAACGTCAGGTAAGCAGAAACGCTGTGTACCTAAGTTTCCGAGTGGTACGCCTCCTCAGTAGCTTCTGTTTATTACTATGAATTTTACTAAAAAACCAAGGGGAGATAAACATACGGTGATGTGTTACATGATGCAGAAACAGAGGAGAGAAAATATTTACCTCTGAATGGATTGTAAGGTAAAACAGAGCGCCTTTTTACACTGATTTCCCCTTGTCTTTTTTACTCTGTCCCTGTGCTTCTGCTAAATGACAGTTGAATGCTGACATGTAAATGCAGTAATCCTTTGTAAGGCTGCATGTACTAAGGCTACAAAGTATAAAGTAATACAGCAGAGTTTCTGTTGCTGCCTCAATTTGTCGACCGCTGACATTTAGAAGCAGCAGAACGGAGGCAATTGAGCTTAGTAGAGGAAAATGAACATCTACAGCACCATTCGAAAAAGGCTGCAATTTGGTGACTCACGCACTTCATGTCGATGTCCCCCATTTAACTGTGAATTCAGCTGGGCCATGGCAACAAGTGCTTGAGTCACCAGCATGAGGCCAGTAACCTTTAGACAGACACTCGCTGGGTTCACTGAGGGTGTTAAGATGTAGAACTTTGTTCCAATTTTTCATCAATTGTTGAGTCCTATAGAGCTGTGTTTTATCACTGCACTCCTGTGCAACCTGGTCTCACAGGAATCCGTGAATTAGCCACGGATTTGCTTAACTCAAAATCCGTGGAATAGCCACGGAATCACTCAAATTTCCGTGAAACTGACACGGATTTCGCTACAATGCAAGTTAATGACAGTCATATCCCGTGGCTATTCCAACATACAAAGTGATTATGTACATTCACTGAGTGAATATTTAGAAAATAAAACATATATTTCTCGCTAGAAATGTGATCAAAATCCATTTTTATGCAGAAACTAAGTCAAAATATAGATTTTTTTTCACTAAAAATGAGAGAACTGTCCGCCATGTTTTTTGTTCTGACCGCCGGGACCTTGAAAGTCACGTGACTTGGAACAAACCAATAGCCACGGGATATGACTGTCATTAACTTGCATTGTAGCGAAATCTGTGTCAGTTTCACGGAAATTTGAGTGATTCCGTGGCTATTCCACGGATTTTGAGTTAAGCAAATCCGTGGCTATTTCACGGATTCCTGTGAGACTAGGTTCCTCCTGTGATACATTTCTTTGAAGATTAATACATAAATATAGCCAACAAAAAGAAGTAAGGCCGCTACAGTTGGACCATACCAAAAAATCAGGGTTTTTAAAAAAAAAAAAAAAAAAAAAAAAACAACATAGGTGGAGGCCGGATCGCTCCGTCCTCGTTTTTAAGACATGCTTAAGATTGGTGGGATGAATTCAGCTCTTTCCTGCTTCTCTAAGTTTTCAGTCCATTTCATTTATTGACTTTTCACATTATTTGGCTTCTTCTGCAATGTGGTATAGTTCATATATGAGACCAGGCTCAAGGGAAAAACAGTACGGGCTCACAGACAAATGTTTACTCAGTCTTTCATAACTGCAAACACAACATATTACATCACTCAGCCCTCACTGCCCTCTATGCTGTCCTCCCCATGTGATTCTAAAAATGCATTAGCTAAAATTTGGCAACATGAAGGCAGCCTCTAACAAAATATTATTTCTAATAAGAGCATAAGATACCTGGCAAGAGGATGTGAAAAAATAGAGAAAAGTATGCGTGTGCATGTGGGTATGTGTGATTGCTCGTATTTTAAAACCTCAGCATGTGTCTGTGTGTCTTTTGCAGAAGTGATAAAAGAGAAAGATAGACGATAGCACCAAACGGAAAGATAAAACAATGAGTCATACAGAGAGCTTGTATAAAAGTCACTTTTAGAAGGTCTCCATTTTATTACTAACAATCTTTTAACAACTCCTAATATTACTCTCTCTTGATGACAGGGCAGTTCATACAGAAGTGGAGCAACAGGAGTCTTACAGGCTATAATGATAATAATATATATATTATCCAACATAGGGCTGGTATTGTTTAAATTATACTCTGAAATATACTAAGAGCAGACTGAGGGGACCTAAAGAGAAAGGCAGTATAACACTGAGGGTTAATAGAAGTCCCGAAGCAAACTGACAAAAATAGCAAACCCCTGGTTTGAGCTGGGGATGACTAGACCAGAGCTTCAAACAGAGAGAATAATGTACCTATTTTCTCCAGGAGGCCAGAAACAGGACTAAATGGATGCTAATGTTGCTGTGTAAACAGCCAACTCTTTGCTAACACTTTCACCCTAACACCCTAAATAAGAAGCCATTAAAATAAAAAAATAAAAGGATACACAGGGAACTATGCAGATATTCAAATCCACATTTTTGTACTTGTACTTGTAAGATTTTCATAGTCAGTCACTAACAATATCTAAGTTTGATACCCAGCCCTATATAACATAATGGAAGACAGTGAATGTTCAGTGAAACAGCAGTTACAAACCTTGTGGTCGACTCTCCCTGCTCCTTCCTGGAGTTGACAGATGACAGGAAGAAAAAAGATATATTAAAAAGCATATTTTAAAAAAACCCCAACAACTTCAGTGTCAATTGTGCTTCAAAGGCAATACCAGTGCTTTTGCGTGTTTTAGCCTCAGACTTTACATCTAAGCATGTGTTTCAGATTTTTTTTCCCACTGGCTTCCATTAATTTTGCGTAATATAAAAATGTATTAACAGGATACATTTTTGGAAGTTGATGAAGTAATTTAACAGTGGCTGACAGTATGAAGTGGTTTTCATCAAAGTAGCATTTACATTATAACTACAGACAACTAATTAATTTATGCATTAAAATAAGTCTGCATGACATTAAACATAATTGGTTTATTTATTCTGCAATTTAAGATCCATGGTTGTAACAGTTTGTAAAATGTGTTTTAATGCATATGGCTCAAGAGGCAGATCCAGATACAAATTGGCAATGACAAGTCGATAGCACAAATTTGATGCCAATTTGGGTTGACTGCCTCTTTTCCCCAGTGCAATTTGATTTTTTGTTTGCCAAGTGTTGTTGTCATCATTTGCTTGTGTTTGACAGAGGTAAGTATTGCTATTAAAGAAGATTAAAACTGCGATCACCATGACCGATATGGATTATCTTCTACAGCAGAAATGGGAAAGTATGCCTTTTGAAGAAAAGCCCGATGTTAATGCTTCGGTGTTTAATGGCTTACACAACATAAGCAAGTTTCAAGAGTAGTGATTTAAAATAAAAAACTATGCTGAAGTCAATCAATGGATGCCTGAAACGGTATGTTAAATATTATATCACCTGCATTCAAAAATGGTGGTCAAAATTTTAAGGAACACATGAATATTAGTTTAAGAGCTAAAACCTGCAAACACACTGGTATGGTCTACTACATGAGCATTATAAAAAGATTTTTGCATTCAGGACTTTGTCAGCAACTGTTGCAGAAGATCTACAGGTAGCAACACATCAATCAATAGTAAGCATTCCAGGGAAAATGGACCTTAACAAACAGCAGGCTCACTACAGACATGCAGGTCAATGTAGACTGTACAGGCCAACTAAGGAAGCACTTGCAACAAGAGATAGTAATAACTGAGTGACTGAAGATCTCTTCACTTAATCACTTTAAGCTGTGTCTTTGTAATCACATATGTGTTTTTACAGTTCATTATCACTATATAAACATACTATATGCCAACAATATTTCCAGGCTCCATAGATGGGTTTGTGGGCAACATCACTGTGACATGCACATACACACTGAGGGTAGAAGAAAGGAATCAGCACCTAATTGGCAGATTAGGTATGGAATTGTATGGAAGCCCTGAAAGGCAAGGTGAATTTTTTTTAATCTCATAAGTACGAGATACTATCTCTAATTTTTCGCGCATGGACATACAGTAGGCTACCAGTCGAAGATTTCGTCAACTGAAACAGTCTGCTACAGTTAAAACACACAGACCTCCTGTGTAACAGCCATGTCCAGACGCATCAGCTGTATTGTACAAACAATGCCCAGGTGTAAATGGGGTGCACTTATATAGCGCTTTTATCCGAAGCGCTTTACACTACGCTCATTCACTCGTTCACACACACATTCATACTGGTGGCTGAGGCTACCAGGGCACACTGGTGCCACCTGCCACCATTGGGAAATCATTCACACACCGATGAACGCAGCTTCAGGAGCCATTTGGGGTTCAGTATCTTGCTTAAAACTTTGACATATAGGCTGCCATGGTCGGGGATCGAACCACCAACCTTCCGATCAGAAGACGACCTCTCTACCAACTGAGCCACAGGTGTGTATTTAACTATTTGTTGTTACATTTATTTTACAGATGGCATTTCTTGCATCCAGGTGCATTATATACACATTAGGTCTGTGGAAGACGCAGTCTCTTCACATTGTGATTCCATCTGACCTTACATCTACACTGTTTAACCCAAGTCGGCACCTATGCACAGTCCTATTATGTTTTACAGGCATTTGTAGTTAACTAATCATTTTGCTGAATTTTTACTTCCCTTTTTCTATCGTGCGTCAGGCACTTCCTTCAAAACAGCCTAATTAAGCCTCAAAGTTTGTTGGCCAAAACAGTTTATCTCGTACCTACGAGAAAAAAAAATCACCTTGCCTTTCAGGGCTTCCATAGAATTGTGTAGTAACCAATTTGAATTACAAAAATAGTGGCTGGAAAATGTTCATTATTATCATCATAAAGAACAGACTGTTCTCGGCCAAAAATGGCAGCTTATTACATCCCATTTACAATTTTTGTGCGAAGAGGCTCCTGTTTACATCCCATGTGAAGCCAAAAGTTAACACTGAGTTATTTTAACTTTTATATGTAACTACATTAGCACATAATATCATCATGCAATACGTCACATACTACGCCGGCCCTTCACCATATAACATAACCACGTCATGTATTTATTTGAACCCAAATCATACTTTTCCTTAACCCAACCAAATACTTTTGTTGCCTAAACCAACCAAGTAGATTGTTTACAAGGTGAAACACGTGTTTAAACCTGCAGCTGTGCAGCCATATCACAACATTAAATAGTATGGTCATATATATCATATTTTATGAGAGTCAATGGCAAAAAACCTATTCTGTTGTTTTGGTGGTTGTTGCCCAATTAAGGAACACACCCAGTTAGCTCAGAGAGCAGAGTTAGCAGCTAGTGATCTGGTCAGAGCCATGGATGAGGTGCTAGTTAGTTTTAAACAGAAACTGGTAAGACCTCTGGCATACACCAAATGTCTGTCATGTTTACATGGAAAACAACAGAAAATTCATATATGATGATATACTAATATAATTATTACGATAATACACGGTTGCCCATTTAGTTGTAACCATTTTGTTTTCAAACACTCTGTTAAATGTGGTTTCATTTTTCCATTGTGATATGTTTGCAAGAGATTGACTATTAAAGTTTTGAGAATATCTGTCAAGAATCAATCACATTGGCACAATAATTTACCAGCAAGTTGCTGTATTGCTAAATATTAAAAATATCTATCATGACATTATGGCAACACAATTTCTATCCCTCTGTTGTATGCACATTCATTGTTTGCAATTAGGAAGCCCGTCCCATTGTATCTCCATTTATAGATTTTTTCAGCTACCAAAGCCACTGACTGATGTATATGGACTGTAGCTCTAAATTACTCAGGGCGTCAGTGCCCAGTGGCTGCTCAATCTGAAGAAACTGAAGTGCTGCAAATTTGATAAAGGTTGACTGGCTCATTGAGGCCACAATGGCTGTCATAAATGAATACGCGGAAGAGGGCAAATGCTTAAATTGCTGCCTCAGACCCTCAAAGTGACATCAGTGAAAGTCACTGGTCCATTGAGTCTTTAACTGACTATGGTCAAATACAGAGAGCCTGAGTCAGTGGAATGGTTTGGAGGGATAAAATGTTTTTTTTTTGTATTGTTTTTTTAATAATAGCAACAAAAGTAAAGGGTTGTTTAGAGATGTCTTAGAAGTCAGCATTTTCTCTGATAATTCAAGCAAGCAGAGATTAATGGAGCCTGGAAATGATCCGTCTATTTGGTGGCTGTGAGCCAGTTTCTTAAAAGAAAAAGAAAGTGATGGAATCAATGCACATGTTCAATAAATACAGCAACACAAATACAATAAACTATGGGCTGAGAATGGCTGCGCTTGCAAATATTGTTTTAAATATCGTTATCTTGAGAAATTGAGAAAATTAATGTATCTTGAGAAAACAGGCTTTGTTATCTTGAGATGAGATAATTATGTTTTTATGCTGAGATAACAAAGCTTGTTTTCTTAATTTAACAAGCTGATAATCTTATGATCTCCAGATAATGGCATGAAAACAATAAATGTGAGCACGGCCTTTCTCGGCTTCCGTATTGAACAATAGGACAGAGCAGAAAATAGTGAAAAGCCTGAATCATTTTGAAAAGAAAACCTAAAATGTACAGAACTGAAGTGTAGGAAGAGATGGTTTGAGTGGCACAGACAGTAAATACAGACACCAGCTGCCATAATTGTACCTACTTTGTAGGGCTGCAGGTATGCAACGCCTTCAAGTGAGGCTTCCAGGTAGCAATGGAAACCGAGTTCTCATCAGCCGCATAACTACGCCAAACACACTGCATGCAGAATACACAAAACCAGGAAGAAGAAAAGGTACAACAAGAGGAGACCCCCCCAACCCAAAAAAAAAAATTAAATACAACAAAAAACAAAGCAGAGGAGGAAGTCAGAAGGAAGAGGAGGATGAGGAGAATAGAAAACAAATTAAAAAGTTGATTAGTGAAAACCAAAAAACAGGTGTGTCACACGTCTGTGGCTGGGCGGAGGTCAGGCATGGATACATGCCTGTGGGAAGGCAGGAGGCTCTCATAGTGCCGCCAAGTGGCATCCAGGTAGGGCCTGGTGCTGTCAGTGGAGTAATAACGCCATGCAGCCTGGTACAACATGGGGACGGACAGGATGCAGAGGAGGAGACAAGAGGGGGTCGGGGTCAGGAAGGGGAGATGGGAACATAAGTTGGGAGAGATAGGTGGGGTGGGGGCAAAGAGGAAGAAAACGTGGAAGGAAGTAGGTGAGAGAGCCAAGGAGAGAGAAGGAAATGTACAGAGAAATATATGAGGATGACAACGTGAGGTCAGCACACCTAAAAGTCGGGGTCAAACAAAAGGTGTGTGAAGTTCAAGCTGGGAAAGTAGGAAATGTGTGAAGGAGACAAGAGAGGGAGGGCAAGAATGGGTCCGCCAAACTGATGTTTCTGGCCTTAAACACAGTGTAAACACAGAGTCTGGAAGTGGCAAAAAAAACTCCCAGGGGTTCAGAGAGCTTGTGAGGATGTGAGGATGGGGTGGCACAGGGCTGGACAGAGTGAAGGTACGTGCTATGTGCTTTTTACTGGGTAGTTTCAAGATTTCGGAAAGTCTACGGAGGAAAAGAGGAAACTGGAGAACGATAAAATCATTTAAACACATTATATATTCTGAAGGCATTTGGTATCTTAGATGCAGTGGTATATTATTTTGAATATCAACAATAATTCATGAGAACAATGCCTTTATTTTCCGGCCCAAAAACAGTCAATGTGTGTCAGGGAAACAGAAGGAGGGCAGGCTGTCTGGTTTACCTGGATGAGATAGGCAGCTGGGTTTCTCCTTTTCTCAAAGTGCTTCTGTCTGTGCTGCTCCTGGACCTTCAGGGCAAAGCCTGAGCCCAGAATACCCTGGTGTGATATTAATAGGATTAAATACTGGGTGCATGCCAAAGAATCAAGTATCACTGAGTTGCTGAGAAAAAAACTACAACACTAATGAGATCATCATTGTAGCTGAATGAAAAATGACATTCTCTACTGCTAAACATTAGCATCTTAGATAAGATGACACTGTTTTGTTAAATTGAGAGACTTTAATGTGAATATGGCTGTGTTTAAGGTATGGGGCTGGAGCTGGCAGGAAACTGGAAATACTGGAAACAGCTAGCCTGACTGTTTCCAAAGTTAAAAAAATACACCTATGGAAACCGCAAATGCTGAAAAATGACCACATTGTATTCCATTTGTTTAATTTATACACAAACAGAATGTAAAAACAAACATTTGTGGTTGTATGTGCTGGTAGCAGTGACCTACTGAGTCATGACATCATCATGAGCTTGTCCAGCAACCAGCAGAAACCAGGTGGACAAACAAACTGTGACACCATGTCATTACTTTTTTATCGACTAATTGTTGGTTTAAGGCTTTAGAAGTGCTGGTCGGCAACAGGGTAGCTGTGTTAACTTTGTGCTAAGCTAAGCTAATTATCTCTTGGCTCTTTCTCCATAGTTAATGTACAGACACTAAAATATTATGATCTTCTTATCTCAGTCTTTCATGAAATGTTAATGTTAAGTTCATTAATAGAGATGCCTCGATCACCTCTTTTTTTACGATATGATTGCAGATTGTCAGTGATACATGGCTGCTATCAATGTTTTTATTGTGTTACAGCTGTTATAGCTGTGTTTAAGATTTTCATAGATATAAAATATGTTTCATATGGGGATCTCCACTTGGTGGAAGCCAAACCTCCTATAGACAGACATATAATAATATTTATATTTATATTGCGATAGAAAATGGCCAACCAGGCCGTGGCACATTGAAATCTGGGTAGTGGTCCCCATGACTACATGTCTGTTTACAATTATTCCTCCTCATCCACAAGCACACAGCAACAAAAAACACAATATATTGAAGCATCTAACAGGTGTAGTGAAGCAGTTAACTATAGACTGTATTCAGAATAGACTATGCCTCTCCACTTCCTGCCACTGTACAACAATTAGGCCAACTTGTCCCGGATAAAGTAAATATTTCCTTTAGATACATTTCCCAGGCCTGCAATCAAATGTGAACCAAAACAAATATCAAATTAATTGACACTGATCTTGCAGCCAATCAAATCTTCACAACTTGATCTGGCAGAATAAGAATAAGGAACCTGCCTGCTCTCTGTCACTTAAAAAATAAAGTATTTACTTGAATAATGTAGACTTACAGCTGGCAAGGCAAAGAAGGAGATTCCCAGGAGGGCAAACCCTGCAGACAGCATCCGTCCTGTCCACGTCTTTGGTGTCTTATCCCCATAACCAATGGTTGTCAGGGTGATCTGTGAAAAATGCACATATTAAGGTGATTTATACACATGAGAGAGAAAAAATCTTCAAAACAAGATATGACACCAATACACTGTGAGCCCAGGAAACAATTTATTTGATTAATAACATATTCCCATAAAACAGCTAACAGGAGGTTGTGCCTTAAAAACATGTTGGTTTTTGGAATCATTTTCTTATTAGACACCCTTTATCAGGGTTTTATAAGCTGCAACTAATCAATGCTTAATAAATTATTTTTATTTTTAGCCTCTTCTTGAATTTGGTTTATTGGCATCCCATTGACATTTATTCAAACACATTTGCTTATAACATTTATTTGAAGGATTTAGAAAGCCCAAACGCCTTATAAGGCATTTTAAAATTGATTTTAATTTTCAATTTTCATTCTTTCTGCAGCAAAAACAAAATTGCTGTGTTTTTCGGTGGTGGCAGTGCATTCTGAAGGAATTATTTTACATTAAGAAGGCTCATGGATTCAGCTGTGGCACACCTAAATGAAAATACATACGCAACAGTGTTAGTGTTAGTGTGATTGGAAAATGATTGAAAATACTTAAAATATAAGGGTTAGTTAGACTAATCACAAATATTTGTCCAAACTACCTGCAATCTTGTGTTTTTCCGGTGCATATCTGTATTATATTTTCATGTTTTTTGTTCTACACAGAGGCATTTGAAATGATGCCTTCAGGCGGAGCAGGCTGAGTGATCTCCTGTGTGGAGCGAGCCTGGACTGTGTGGCCTTGGTTCCAAGAACAACGATAAAAGCCTGTAGCTGAAATATTTATTCTGCCTAATAAAAAAGGTCTTTGAAGCACAGCATGTGGATTCTTTTTGTCCTTTATGTGTGAAGACATGCTTAAATCTATAAACCTATAACTCAGGCTTCTTTGTGCTGAACCATGGCCTTTCCTTGGACCTCTCTTTCCTTGGACCTCTCTTTCTCTGCTGGCTGTGGTCTTATTCCACATGTTGGCTCTGAGTCACCTTCCTTCAGGAGATTCAGCCTCTCAGGGTGTTTCTTCTTTCTCCTATTTCTTTAGAAGATGTGCTTCAGTATTGCTTCTTGTGTGTTTCTGTAGTCTACCCTCCATGCAGGTTACATGGTGGAGAGAAGGTCATGGGGCTCAGTCTCTTGCTGCCTCAAGACACCTGGAAGCTACTTGACGTCATCCAGAATCGATCTTTGTTTTTTACCTTGTGAGTCTGTTTATGTCTGTCTGTGGACAGATTTTGTCACTGTGATAGCACATTCACCCATTCACATTCTATGGGTGCATCCCATGATCCTTAATTGCATCCGCATTTTCCCTCACTTGTGTCTTTTCCTTGCGTCATAGTCCCGCCCACCGGGGATGCATGGAGAGACACAAGGAAACCAGGCAAGGACAGAGGAAAGTTTTAACGTGAAGCAACATCTGTCTCTAATGACGGCGGCAGCAGATCACAGCTGGATCAGCTGTTGGTCGGCTTTAACAGCTGTTTGTGTGTGCACAGATACAGACATGCACTAATAATAATAAGTGGTTTCTCTCTGATGGCAGTTACCTGTTTAAAAAACACCTGCATAGGAATAATAACCTGCATTGTGTATTCAAACTGTAGACAGGAATGTGTTTATATTATTGATTATTATTATTGTTATTCGTCTGTACATAGGCTATTCTGGTCATAAATGCATTATTTAATATCCCAGAAAATGATTGTGGTGTCCGTTAAACACTGTTCAATGTTTTATTAGGTTAGATGTTTGTGATATTGGGCTGAGGACTGGGTGATTTGGCCAAAGTCTTCAATCCCAATATGCTTAATTGAATATCTCAATATATGTATCATTATATGACATGTTTTCTGGTAATTTAGTTAATAAAAATATTTTTTAGAATTCTGGATGAAATGAATACTCAACAAATTTAATTTCTCATTTAATTAGGAACTTCAGTGTGTGTATGTATGTATGTATGTGTGTGTGTGTGTGTGTGTGTGTGTGTGTGTATGTATGTATGTGTGTGTGTGTGTGTGTGTGTGTGCGTGTGTGTGTGTGTGTGTGTGTGTGTGTGTGTGTGTGTGTGTGTATGTGTGTGTGTGTGTGTGTGTGTGTGTGTGTGTATGTATGTATGTACGTACATAAGTATGTATGTACATAAGTATGTATGTACATATGTATGTATGTATGTATGTATGTATGTATGTATGTATGTATGTTTGTATGTATGTATGTTTGTATCTGTTCATATGTTTGTTTACATGCCTGCACACAAATATAGGTATCCTATATAGGTAACCATTATTCTGCAGGATCTGCAGAACCCTGTCCTGATCTAGCTGTATGCACTATTGTATTCTGGGTAATGGAGTATAAAGGTTGTACAAGCTTGTGACTGGAAGGTTCCCAGTTGGAGTCCAGTTTGTCATTCACATTGAACTGGTGTTCAATTGGAGTGGTGATGAGTGTGATTTCAAAATAAAACCACAATCTTGATATATTCCCTCAAATTATTTCATATCATATTTTCTGAGAAATTGGGGCTAGTGTATCATCAATTTACATGGGGTAATTGTAGATCTGCATATATGATTTCATCACGATAGGTTTCCATTAAAAGATGATAAATAATCGTATTGAATTTTTGCAGATAAGTGAATATGTGAAGACACAATAAAAGGCCATTCTAACAATATTACATTACATTTGACTGATTGCATTGAACCAAAGAGAGCATTTAAATGCTTTGATAAAAGAAGGAGCAGATGAATTACTTTTTTATAAAAGAAGAAAAACAGTTGATTGTGATAATGTTTCGTCGTGATGGTACTTAGCACATCAAAACATGAAAAGAGTTTTTCACATGTATTCAGCAGGAGACTGAAAAGGAGCATGTAATATACAAATATAAGTGTATTCAGTCTTTAATGACAGGAGCAAACAAAGCTGAATGTGGGCTGGAACTGGCACTGCTTCTCTTCAGTACTCTGTTTGTCTGTGTGTTTTATCTGTCCATCTATCTACACATATCTATCTATCTGTCTGTTTTGGCACACTGATCAGTCTGGATTATCTTTCATTCAGGCTCTGATTGCCTTGTATGACAAAGGCGGCTGCAGCCATTTGGTATCATTATGATATTTTGAGCCAGTATGAAAATGGTGGTTAATGGAGCCACGCAGGGCTAATGTTTATGGAGGAGCTGTCAATGCTCAGAGGCAATGACAAACTGAGCAGGAGGAAAATATTAACATCTAATGCAGGAACCATTTATGTGAAGAGATAACAGTTCCGACTTGTAAGAAGTGTAACTTTGAGATGGAAACCCGACAGAGGCTGTGAAAAGAAATCAATTCAGAAGTGGAATGAAAATTTGTATGGCAGATATTAAACTCAACCTTTCAACATGTTTACTGTGCCCTGGCAAGCAGAGCTTCACATATTCCTCCCAACTCACCGTTCCCCACCACAAAGCATCAGCGTAGGTAGCAAAGTCCTTGTTGAACTTGTTCTCCACAAGATAGACGAGGAACGAAGAGAAGATGAGAACCAAGAATCCGATGTACCAGGCAGTTACCAGTTCCTGCAGACAGAGGTCAAAGCTTTCAGAGAGTAATCACGGAAAATGCTGTTAATGCACAACCACTTTGGTATATGAACAGCTGATCTACCCAAATCGGCTTTTCTATGAACTTTGAGGGCATTCTATTTAACAGAACGACCAGGTGACGCAAATGAACATTATGACCCTTTAGTAAATCTTTGTTTTAAATCTGGAGATTATTTTGTAACACACAGGTACTGTCCCTTTTGCCATAACAGTATGGTGAGAGCCTTTAAAAGTCACCACAATACAAAAGTGCACAAGAGCAGATGGTGTTAAAGTCATCAGGCTGGCATTCACAGCATTTTCATCTAATGTGCCCTCCAGCAGGTCAAACAGTGAGCTCTGACCACAAAGCAGATGACTCGACTCTATGGAAAGTCATTTGAGCATTTATTCCATATCGTTGGTATCAGATGTCAATTTCCTCCACCACTTTAAGTAGTGCAAGCACAATGCTCTCTAGTTAGAGTCTTTAAATTTTACTAGTTGACTAGTTAACTAGTAAAGGTTCAACTAAACATTTTGAGCCTCTGTAGTTAACTGGTAACGACAAGACGTATTTAACTAGTTGGGCAGAGCATGTAGAGCCTCACTAGTTAACCAGTCAGGACAAAATGATTTAACTAGTTAACTATTAGTGTATTTTGAGCCTCTCTAGTTAACTGGCAAGGACAAAATGCTTTAATGAGTTAAACAGCAGAGCATGTAAAGTCGCACTAGTTAACTTATAAGGACAAAATGCTTTAACTGGTTAACTAGCAGTGTATTTTGAGCCTCACTAGTTAACTGGTAACAGCAATAAGTATTCAACTAGTTTAGCAGAGCATGTAGAGCCTCACAAGTTAACCAGTAAGAACAAAATGCTTTAACTAGTTAACTAGCAGAGCATTTTGCATCCCATTAGTTAACTGGTGATGACAAAATGATTTAACTAGTTAACTATTAGTGCATGTAGAGTCTCTGTAGTAAACTGGTAACGACAACAAGTATTCAACTAGTTTAGCAGAGCATGTAAAGCCTCACTAGTTAACCTGTAAGGACAACATGCTGTAACTAGTTAACTAGCAGAGCATGTTGGCCCTCATTAATAAATTGGTAACAGCAAGAAGTATTTAACTAATCTAGCAGAGCATGTAGAGCCTCACCAGTTAACCAGTAAGGACAAAATGCTTTAACTAGTTAACTAGCACAGCATTTTGGCCATCATTAGTTAACTGGTAATGACAAAAATGATTTAACTAGTTAACTATTAGTGCGTGTAGAGCCTCACTAGTTAACTGGTAAGGACAGGAAGTTTAACTACTTAACTAGCAGAGCTTGTAGAGCCTCATTAGTTAACTGTTGGGACAAGAAGTCTTTAACTAGTTAACCAGCAGAGCATTTAGAGGCTCACAAGTAAGAGAAAAAGGCTTAAACTCAGCCGCAGAAAAAGATATGTTAAAACAAAACATATCTGCAACTGAATCCATAATTAGTTGTTTGGGGCAAAATGTTCAGTCAGGATGTATTGGAAACAATGGGCAGAGACTTCCATATATCATTTAAAGTTGCCAAAAAGAAAACTTTGAGAAAAACCCTTACCAAACACATCCTTAATACATATACAGGCTTCCATTATTTGGACCTTTCATTTAAAATGTGACATCAACTATTGAGTGGAAATGTGCTGCTTTGTTAAAGAGAAGTCAGCAAAGAAGCACTATGTCAGCAGCAATGACCTGTCCTTGCTTCAGGTACTTTTAATCTGAAAGAGGATTTAAAAGAACTTTGTGAATTTGTGTAGGTTGATCGAGGTCAGAGAAAACAGAGAGAGATGAGTGAGTTGAAGTAAGAAAGGCAATGAAAAGAGTAAGAGCTCCAAATATTTCAATACCAACTCCAGGTCTAATACTTCTAAAACACCACATTTTTTCCATTACCTTTCTATATTAAATGGATGACATTAAAAGGGACATATTAAGCTCAAAAATCACATTACATTACACAAAAAACCACATTAGTTCCTCTGAATATAACTGTGTAATAGCAAACTTTGTATTCTGTGTATCTATGTGTTATCATTCCCTTTTATGGTTGAACTGAATACTCCACCACATGAATTTCGACACATTCATGACACTCATTTTCTATTGTTAATGCATGTTGATTTCTGACTTTGCACACACACAGCTTCACCCACAAACCTAACCACAGAACCTTTTACCAGTTCTGCTCATGACCCCTCACACACCCCCTCTCTCTGAGGCTAGGACGCAGAACGTTTCACACTCTGATAGACTTCCTGTCTGGTCACGTCTATTCACGATTATGGTATAAAAAGATCCTGTCTCCTACTTCTCTGTCAGGTACTTCAACCAAGCACTATACTGTGTCCTATTTTAATTGATTTTACTCTGCAAATAAAACTTTTGAGTCTTTTTGCTCAACTTGAATTGTTTTATTTATTGTTTTATGTATTGTTTTTATTTTCCTGATGGCTAATTTAAAGCCACAGTTTCTGAATACAGTCTGCATGAATTTCTTTGTGGATTGAGTGTTTTGATACTTTCACAATATTTATATCCCAACTACACCTGCATTATAATCCAAAAAGACATCGAAATCTCAGTTTTTTAAATGTGTACAATTTGATTGATCAGTAGAGATATGGAATGTACTGCTGTATAGTCTAATATATAATATTAATTATGTTAAAATGTGTTTATAATGAGTTGTACATCCCATTTTCATATCCTGTATAAGAGGGAAAAATGTTACACATACACGGTACTCTTATAAATATACACCAACACTAACTATGACTTTAAAAATAAAAATGAATCAACATCTTAATATACAGTATACTTATAGAGCTTCAGGTAGGATTCATAACAGGCCTGTGGATTGATTTGATTGATTTGACATTGCCTGTTATCCCACCTTGCTCTGTTTCCAATGACAGGGACTGAACTGACTAAATGAGAGTTGACCCTGACTCTCTGATGGTTTCAATCTTTGACATTAAAGGGGCAGCCGCAGATAAAAATAGGAATGAATCTAGAGGTCTCATGAACAAACTACCAAGTCGATGCCTTAATTCTAAAAACATGGTGGTCCCTGTTTTTCTTTACACTACCACTGGAAACTGGGGATTCCCAGTGTCGCTCTGTGCTGCAATCAACAATCCATGAATCTTACTGGTATTGGTAATGACTATGGAATTTGTGGTATCATGACTTACCTGGATAAAACCAAAACTTTTTATATGCCTCTGTACTATGGAAAACAAAATTGAAATTTACGTGCATTTAAGTGACTTTGCCTACTTTAATTTCATCACAATACTCATATATCATCTTTGAATTAAGTTATTACCATGTATGTAAACATACTGTACTTTATCTACAGTACTGTATGGAGCAGCATATTGGTTTAGTGAGTTTAGGACATAGACCGTATATAAAATAGACAAAACATCTCCACTTCCTCCAACTGTACAGAAATGAAGCCAAAAAAAGAGAGGAAACGAAATTAAAATTTTTTGTAAGCCAATAAATTAGCAATGTCAGGGTGAGGTGATTTTTGCATTCCACAGAAAATAAGCTCTGTGGCAAACACACGTTTCTGATGCTTACGTGTTTTGTTCAGCAGGATAATCTTCACAAATAAACACCACTTTTATGATGTTTGAAGCATTAATGCAGCTGACGAAAGTAAAAAGCTAACACTATGCTATAGTGAGTTCACAGTCACGTGATTTCAAGCTAACCAGCCGTTTGGACAAGCTAAAATTGTCATCCGTGTCCAACATGATAACGTTTAATGTCACCGACAACCACTGTAGTCTCATTTAGCCACTTGTTAGCAACCGTCTTTTTATGGACACGTAAAAACGGGGGTATTTACTAACATATTTTATGTCATACAATAAAATGCAAACATCTCTTGTGCTAACCGCAGACCTTATTTCAGGCTTTAACCAAAACCCCATTGAAAATCCTCATTGAATTTGAGAGGATAGACCTGCGAGCGCTAAAATGCTAACTTACTTCCTGGTTTAAGAACTCATTCCTGTGCGCCCTATGTTAGAGATTAATAAAAATAGCAATAATCTGCATTATGACCTTAAGCAAAAATGCTGCTTAGAAATGCATTTGGCGGAGCATGGAACACATTTTATGTGCCAGGCACAGCACACAGAAATATGGAGTATCAAAAGAAAGAATATACTGATAACAAAACTACATATTTGAGGGCAAGCAGATGAAAACTGAAGCACTCTTTGTGCTCCAATTCAAGGCCATGGGCCCAGGTGGAGATAGGCACTGACGAACACTAGACAAGATACAGAAGTGTGCTGTTAGCTTTTTTCCTTCCACAGGGCTGTGACCGGAAGCTGAAGCACCAAGAGGCTAGGACTAGCCTGTGTGCCAACGAAATGGGCGGGCCGAGTCTAAACCATGGTGCTGCCCCAACAGTTTTAACCAATCAGATAGTCGCACATTTACATGATAAAACTGTGTAAAAGTAAGAATCGGCATCCTTTTCTGGGAAGTGGTTACAGCTAACTGCTTAGCAGCCTGTGATTTCTGAACAGAGAAGGTCCATGTACATGCTCACTCTTTTGTTATTGTCTTAAATAAATAGTCAAAAGGATTTTACTTTCCTCTCATCTGTTCTGCAAGAAAGCCCGAACTCTAACACCTATATCCTGGATACAGGCGCCTCCTGTGCTGGTGACGTCATTTGGACCAAGAGTCTGTGCTGTAGTGATTTATTCCTACCCATAAACCCACCTGACCTGAATTTTGTAATTTGGCTCATGTTCCAGGGGGCGACAGAAATGTTTTGGCTTCACTTTTGGGGAGCTGCCATGCTTTATATACAGTCCATTGTTAAGGACATCACACTGGAGCTCCCCAAGTCAAGACCCCTTGTTGGCAGGCATCAGCAAGAAACCTTGTTAGTTCCACAGGATCTCGTTCTATAGCTAACAACAACAACAACAACAACAAGCGTGTATGTGTATTGTCCATTGATCAGTGGCGGCCCACCTTGCTGTGTGCGTAGACCACAGAGCCGAGAAGCTTCCAGGTGCCTCCTCTTCGGTCCATTCGCACCATGCGTAGGATCTGCAGGAAACGCAGGCTCCGCAGCACCGACGTGGCAAAGATGTTGCCCTGGCTTCCTGCTGACACCACCGCCACCGATGCTATCAGGACTATGATATCTGGAGGGCGGAGAGGAAATACACACAGGGGACAACGATGACTCAACCCCAGACACAAAATACAGTATATCTGGCATCACGTCCATACATTTAATTTTATAAATTCCGTACAATGATGGAATGGAAATAATATTGAGAACATGGCTTCACTTAATATGCTTTTATTTTTTATGACATATGACATTATGACATTTGTCATCTCTGTGTTCATGTCGTTTATTTTAATTATTTTTCTTGCATTGCTGATGGACACTCATGTAATTCAAGTCACCTGAGACTTCATTTGAATTGTGTATGGCCTCAAAGATGCAAAAGCAGTATTTGTGTCACCAAAATACTAGGAAACAGTGAGTCCTATAAATAGATTACTCACCCTTATGCACATAAGAACAGACAGGAAAAGTAAGGACTTGTCATAGGAGCAGAGAAATGTCCATGCTGATAGCTAAAAAGATCAACCTAAAGGCAAGTATATCTCACTAATATTGATTGTAATGTGAAACTGGCCCTTAAAGCAGACAGGCAGGATGGCTCATCGGAGCCTGGAGGTCAGAATATCTGGGACTGGCTTGATGTCTATCATGTTGCTACAATAACAGCAACTCACTGTTGTCACCTCACTCTCACCCCTTACTGTGACAAATTATCCCAACAAAGGCTTCATATTACTGGAGTTGACATAATCTGCCATAGGCATCAACAGTACCATAATGTAATATGTACTCTTCCTATATACATTCTTTATGTCTATATAAGTCCCCTGGCTTCCACATTGATATCACTGTGGACACAAACAGAACAGTGGAGAAGAAGTAATTGTTCTGTAAAGAATATTATTTTCACCCAGAGCATATGTATGCACAGAATGTCATCCTTATATTTACATACGTAAATGTACATATATAGCTCTGTATGATTATGTGTACATTTACTGTATGCATGTTTGTATGTTTAATTTTATTTTTGTTATTTTGCTTCATATATTGTACTTCATTTACAGTATGTGTGTGTTAAGGACCCACTTGAAAATGAGATAGTTCATCTCAAAGGGCTTAGCTTTCTAATAAATGTCCCTGAATATTCCATGTCAACCATGCATCATTAAACTCTGCCCTTGAGTGGTGCTATCTAGTTCACTCTGTTCTGTATGAGGGTTTTTACTTATATAAAACCATCCTGTCAGCTCCTGTCCTTCTGCAGAACCTGTTTTTTTAAATGAGAAAATGCTGACCAAGGTGCGTCTAATGTCTTCTTTTATAAACCATGAAGCACCTGACCCATAGAGGACCCATATAGGGGGTAGGGAAAAGGGGAAAAGTCAGCAGCAGCACTATGAAAAATACATTAATGACACCCAGGAGGTGAGGTCTGCGGGGCACCTGCAGGGTGGCAGTGGGTTGAGTGGCTTTGAAAGTGCAGAGAGAAAAACATGAGGAAAGTGAATGACAGAAGAATTAATGTGTTTGTGAATTTGAGCATCAGTGTCTGTGGCAATGGCATGTCCCCATTTCATTAAATGTGCATAGGACAACAAACTTTCAATCAAAAGGGTTAAATACTGCTTCCTTCCTAAATGTCACAAACAAAAACAATGTTTTATTGGTTTGTTTAGTTTTTTTAATGTATTTGTGTTTGTGGTCTAAAGTTCATGGTGCAAGTGCACAAAGAAGATGCAAGGTGCAAAGGGGTTGTACTTGGCCTCTTAATTAGGCATCAGGTGTATTTCGGGTGTAACATGAATCAAACCAGAGTGTCATCTCCCTTCATAAACCAGGTGTGCCTGCACCTGGTGCATTACTGTTTACATGGCCGATGTTTACATGGCAAACTGGAGAAACAAGCAGGTTTCCATCTCCACCATCTCCTATCTCTCTGTCCCATTAAAAACTCAGTTTGACAGCATAACCTATTTTACTGTACTTTCTCTGATTTAGTGACCTGGTCCACATGGACATTTCACCAGGGCACAAAGTCCCCTTTTTGAGTTAGTAAATTACATGTAGTCTACAGTCACTTAATTACACTTCCCTTGGATCCAGCTCCTATTTTATAGCATTGATAGCAATAGACGTTTACATTTTTCTAGAGGAAATCCAGTAATTCTGAGAATGGAAAGATTGCAAGCATGTAGCTGAGAGAGGCAGTAATAAAAATACTATTAAAAGCAAGTAATCTACAGTGCTGATCAGTGTGTGCGGCAAATTTAAAATGCTACCACCACTCATTTATGTCCCCTCTTCTGTCATTCTGCACATTCCCTCTGCTGAAACCTCACTGAGTTAATGTAAAGCTAATGCAGCAACTTAAGCAGTTTAAAGAAAGTTCTCCATGAGATAGGGAATCCCGTAGAACTGGCTATATGGTGAAACTTACACTTTTTAAACAGCTAGATGTTTTTTCTGGCAGCAAGGCTTTGCTGTTATCAGCACCTCCAACAGTGAATTCCACTTACAAGCCTTCACTCCATGAAATCCATCTCACTTTGCTAAATCTCCATTAAATTCTCATGTGTCAATCGCATTCTGAGGTGGCAGGGGAGCATGTGTCACTTATGAAGTTGTGAATGCATTTTTTTGAACATGTGAAGGGGGTCCGTACAAAATAAACAGGGTGTCAAGTTGCACTTGAAGATGCAATTATATGGTATTTTGCTGAGCTGTAGCAAACCCGTCAGGAGAGGAGATACAGTGGGCAGGGTGGTAGGCGCAAACTACAGAAGCTACACTGATCAACAGCATTCCATAAGCTGTAAATTACACAGCTTCTTATCAAACACTTTGTTAATAGGTTATAACCACTATCAGTGTCCATGAATTTGAGTTGTGCGACTGAGCTGGGGTATGATTGAAACTGGTTGTGAATACATCTCACTCCGTTCCTCACTGAAATGAATGGGGAGTGAAATCCAGTGCCACTGCATGTCCCCAGTGTAAAATAGGTTTATCACTAAAAAGTTGTCATGACTAAAGATAAAAAAGAGCAGAGGCATACTGTTCCACATGTGTCAATGTACAGCAAGTGTGTACATTTTGTGCAAAGACAAAGAAGTAAGAAAATAATGAAATAAAGTTTTGTTGTTTTGATGTCTTCATCTTATATTGAGATGTTTTGTTGCAGCCTGTTCTCCCTGATGTAAGCGATTAATGGCTCAAAATGAGCAAAGAGTTGGTGCCGCTCTGGAACCAGTTCTCCTGGCTAAGAGCTGGTTCTTTGGCAGTCGAAACACGAAGAACTGGTTTGAGATTAGGCACTAGTTCCGAACCAGCCCTCTAAATGCCTTGGTTGAAAACGGGTATATGTACACCTAAAAAATTCACCATGCCACCCCCACCGCACCCCCATCCATCCACTGCACCCCCCCCCCCCACCCCACCCCACCCCAATTCAAACCATCATCAACTGTTAATTCAATCAACCGTTGTAATCAGCCAAATAAACCAATAAACAAATGGCGTCCATAGTGACCAAAGTTTGATGCATACTTTTCAACAGCGTATGTCACCACCACAAAAATACAGTACCATATTTCCATCTTGATTAATGAAGGCAGAGTAACCCATAGAAGAAATAAGCCTGTTGGAAGTTAACTAAAAGAAATTCAGTCCTCTAATCTCTCAAGCAGCCAAATCGATGCATTTTCATTGGAGGTGTAGCACTGATTTCCCATGTTGCCTCCCAGTGCACAGTGTCATCATTCTGTTATTCCAAAGTGACAAAATCACCATTGAAAAAGCTATGAAATATAATAGCAGAAAATAAAAAAAACAAATTTCCCTATCTTAGTAGTATTAAATGATAATTCAAGGTCATTATTTTTCTTTTACAACCCATCCACAGCATGAAGCGTTCTGAGATAAACATATCAGGAGCATTGTCTGATGTCACATGATATTTCAGGACATTTACAGACACATTTCATAATGCTGTGCAGCAGGGGCCATTCATTCAGGCTGTCGACTGCTGTGATTCCTTCTCAGTACTCAGGGAGTGTCCATAATGAAGGAGTCCTAACTGGCTTTATGTGACTGCAGCGGACAACCGATTACACCGCTTGTGGTGTAATTGGCTCCAGTGAGTCAATTATGTTCATGCTGGGACTCAAATATGTGTGTTGACGCACTTGAACATATAGAAAACTACACCATATTAGTGTTTGATCATACATATATAATACAAGACAATAAAAATAAATACAATACAATGTAGAACTAGAACCACTGCCTTGTAGTTGTATGCCTCCAGCCAACCAGTCAAGTTGCAGTTTACATCCATGTATGTCCAGACTCATATGACAGTAGACAATGCTTCAAATGTGGATGTTAGAGCAAAGAAGCTACAGATTCTAAAACATGGAAGCTTAAACACATTTTCAGGCAGGTAGCTCAGGAGATCTATACATTCACCACAGTTTGAAGGTGGGCACCCAAGAATAGTGTCACAAATTCAGTGTCAAACCAAATGTTTCCCCTTCTCTTTTGAGTTTTTGTGATGAATAATGGCCAGAAAAGTGATTTTACATAACATTATGAATTATGGTTGAAATGTATTTTGTCAGGCTCAGCTAAGGATAATTTCATCCTCAAGTTTGACGAACTTGTGCCAGGTTTGATTCAATTCTTTCAAGGTGTTGCTGATATACCACAATCACAAGAATGGGACCTATATGAGGTCACAGAGCAGAGACCTTGACCTTTGACCACCAAAGTTCATCAGAACATCCTTGAGTACAAGTGGAAGTTTGTGCCGATCTCAAAGAAAATCCATCCAGGCGTTTTCTGATATATCACATTCACAAGAATGGAAAAGATGTGAGCTTGCAGTGACCATGACCTTTGACCTCTGACCACCAACACCTAATCAGATCATCCTTGAGTCTAAGTGGAGGAATATATTTTTCTTCAAATATGAAGCAATTTAGGCTGGATGGACATATATACATATACATATACAGACGGACGGGGACTGAAGGGAAACCACAAACCATACATGTTCACGTTGTAGTTGTGTTTTTATACTCCCATAATCCCCTTCTTGTACGCTTGTTAAATTTGATGACATCACACAATGTGAGAAGTACAGCATATATATAAGTCACAGTCACAGGGTTTCTCTCTGTAAGAGAGCAAGAACACAGCAAAGCTACATGACACCTAATTATGTGTCAAAGCCACAAACACATAATGGGAGTGATCACCATGTGTCACTGCATCACCTCCATCTGTCTCTCTACTGCTCATGTTCTCTTTCATTTTCTCACTTTATCCCATTATCTCTCTCATTAGTTCATGCTGTCTAACACTCCCTGCCTCTCTCTCTCTCTTGCTTTAGTTTCACCCTTTTGTTTTGCTCACATAAGTGTGACGACGTGAGCTCAGTCACCCTGCGTGACCTCTTAGCCCCGCTCTCTCTCCCTTTGAGCCCCCTACTGTAGTTTCCAAGAAGGAGCAGAAAGCTCCATGTCTAAACAGTGGAAAGAATAAAAGTCACTTAATGCAACCTCATTACGTAAGCGCTCTCTGCTCTTATGAGCTCTGACCACAACTGTAAATGACACGAGCAAACCATGGTCAATAGCGTGCTGTGGAGAAGTGCTTATGTCTAACATCAGAATGAAGACAGCACAGCTGGGCTCCACTAGAGGGCAAGTAGAAGAAAGCTGAAAGTGCACACAACAAAGGAGAGGAAATGGTGCTGGAAAGATTCATTTTTGGGAGTGTAGAACCTGATAATGTAATAAATTCCCGATAATGTAATAGCCCCGATAATGTAATAAAAATCTGCACTTGAGTCCAATGAAAATGTAATAAAACCTGATAATGTAATAACTTCCCGATAATGTAATAAAGTGCATTTCCCAATAATGTAATACACTTTTTTTTTTTACCAATAATGTAATAAAGTATAACATCAAGCACTTTTAGATTTCAAGAAGCTGTTGAATACATTCGTGTGTCATGGATGCCTCGTTTGTGAAAAACGGGTCAAAAGTTATTAAAACATTGAACTTTGACCTGTTGGTGGCGCTAGAGCTCTTGAGCTAGAGTTGCCTACACAGTATCACCACTTGAACCCAAGTAATGGGTGGTCTGCTGTTAAATTATTACAATATTGGGGAATTATTACATTATCAGGACTTGTGAAATGAAGGCTAACCTGATAATGTAATAACCTCCCATTATTGTTATACTTTATTACATTATTGGTAAAAAAGTGTATTACATTATTGGGAAATGAACTTTATTACATTATCGGGAAGTTATTACATTATCAGGTTTTATTACATTTTCAATGGACTCAAGTGCAGATTTTTATTACATTATCGGGGTTATTACATTATCGGGGTTATTACATTATCGGGAATTTATTACATTATCAGGTTCTACAGGGAGGGATATAATTTGTGCCTTTTTCCACCAGAAAGACTCAACAAAAAGGTGTGCTCACCGATAACACAGAAAGGCTTCCTGGCAAAGCGGAGTCGTCCCTGCCACCCTCTGTAGCGACAGCAGCATCCTGCCGACCAGATACGGATGATGTATTCCAAGCCAAACACCACAATCATCACAAACTCCTGTTCAAAAAGACAGAAACATATGGATACTAATGTGGTTTTCCATTATATATCAGACAATACATTTCATATACATATGACACTTGCAATGTTTCTACTATTAAAATGAACAACAGGTTAAATTCACAGAAGAGATTGATATCACTCATGATGAATATCTGATCAAAGTGCTGCTGAGGGCAGGCAACAAAGCCATCACTAGGAACTGGGGAAAGGAAACACCACCAACAAAGGATCAATGGATAACAATTGTGGAAGAAATCTTTTTAATGGAAAAATTGACACATACATTGAGGCTGCAGAAAACACAACTGGAGAGGAAATATAAAAAATGGACCCTATACAGGACTCTAAACACTGACACTGGACTGGAATAATGATTGAAAGATATACCATTCTAAATGATTGTAAGTAGTATAGCACAATAGTGTTTACTCCCCAGGCAGCTTTGTGTTTGGTTTGCTTGTATTTATTTTAAATGTTTTATTAAATTTGTTAATAAAAACTTGACAAAAAAAATAAATTAAAAAAATTAAAAATTAACACCAGGCTGAAAAAGCATTGTATCAGCCAATGAGTGTGACGGTTTGTCTGCTAATTCAAACACACACTGATTCAGCCCCCATTAGAGAACAATGCAGATGCAATTAGCAAAATTTGTGGAATGGTAGTTAGTGCCGCAGGTGCAATTGTGTGCATTAAATGCTGGACTGTATAAAAAAGCGAAGTTTCCTTTCAGTTCAAGGCTTTAATGACAACAGGTTGAGTCATACTTTTAGTCTGTTCAAAAGAATTTCTGCTCTTGTGCCCACTAGCAGCTCGTTCTGTCTTTCCTCACTGTCTTTCTTACTCCATTTAGTGTTATTAGCACTTAAAGTAAGTAAAGTTTGCAGTTTGAGGGCAGACACTTAAACAAATGAGCCACGGATCTAGACGGCTTTGTCTGCTCTCTATTATAGAGGAGTTACTCTTCAATTTCATAACTGAGTTCTGAACATCTCCTTGTAAACTGTTAAATCGCAATTAACACCTCTCCTCAGGTTTTCAATCTACAGTATATATCCGTCCTTTATAGTTTTGTGTCTGATAAGAACACTGAGGTCATGCAGAGTCTGCAAAAAATATACACATGGTGGGTATTTACAGGCTGATTTCAGGAATTCTGGGCTCGAAAAAGAAAGAAAACTGACAGTTATCACACCTGTTGTCTACACACACACAAACACACACACATGCAGAGATAGCTGACTTGTTTTTCAAGATAATTTTTTAAAGGGCAGTTCTCCTTATCTCCTCCTAATTTCTTATGTTCAAACAAATAACAAAGCTTTTTTTAAAAAAAAAATAATAATAATTTAATTTACTTTTAAAATGGAGACTTTTACACACACACAAAAAAGGTTTCAAGTTTCAATTATAATACAATGTTTGGTCAACCAGAAAGCCCATTACAAATATCATTGTAATAAATAATGTAATACTATATTCCTTGAAATTTTATTATTTTTTATTAGATTATAACATTTTCTGAGCTGGTTATTGTACCATGAAAATGGCATACAGTTGCAACCCTAGTTAGACTAGACTATTTAGCTTCTTAACTAAAAAAATGTTTAAATAAATATGGCACTTAATATGTGTATGTTGTAAAGAAAGGTTTGAAAATGTATATGACAGGGAAATAAGAACTGCAAGTAAAGGTGTCATTTTGTTGAAAGACAATGATGTTGTCTGGTTTCTTACCAGAATGAGCAGACAGTAGGAGGAGAAGTCCTGATGAGCCGGGATGGTTGAGAACACAGAGAGGACCAGGCAGCTGAACACCAGGATAAACCTAAACACAACAACAGAAAAACAAAGGAGACAATCATCAATATAACATACACAGAAAGCTGGAACCAAACAGGATGACATCAATGGTCTGACCTCTCAAACCACCACACTGACCAGCAGATCAAATCTCAAATTCCAGAACATAATTTCCACTGCTCACAAATTCGCTGTTGATCGCAGAAATGTGCACTAAAGTGGAACAGTTTTCCTCTGTGACAAACTGTTGAACCCATTCTGGCACTGAAGGAAGAGCAGAACACGAACAACCTGGCAGCACAATCACAGAACTTATTTCCTTTCTGCAGTGAACCATGAGCCTGACTATTATTCAATTTCCTGAGATATCAAGTTAATCATGCTTGTTTGTGTAACATGATTTGCAAGAAACAAGCAGTGAAACTGCGGCTATTGGAAAACAAGCAACATCCGACCATTTCCACACTCCGACTGTCGCTGCCTCCGCCAGGAAACCGTAGCCTTCCATCTTCATAACCATAACATGCTTTTTTTCCATCACATAGATCTTCCAAAAACACGTCGTTGTCTGAAATCGGAGCGTGGCGTTTAGAGTTACGGTGGCTCTTGATGCTAAACAGTGAGAGCACATCTGTGTTTTATCAGCTCAGATCTCCTCTTAAGCCCGCTGGAGAAAGATCGGTCCACATGCGTGAAGCTTTAGGACAGCAGACATGGCTTTTTACAGTCATGTTTGTTCAGTTACACATTAATAATTCTCTCTGCAGACCTTTGGCTAAGCTAAAACCCTTATGCATCTATATTTGTGAAAACCTTGAGCTGGCTATATGACAGTATGGACAGGTACTCTATGTAAGGCAGTGTTATGCACAAAACTAGTGGTAATGAGACAAAATGAAAAGATGAAATGAAAAAGGCAGGGCTAATGAAAAATAATGAGCTTTCTTGGTGAGTCATTAAATAGAACATTGTAAATATTCAGTTCATCTCAGACCCATGACCCTCCAGACAAACTGATATTCTCCTATCAAAGTTTTTATTGGACTTTAATACCTATAACTCACAAAAGACAATCCACAAATGCCTACTATGATCCCCAAATACTTCCCTATCGACATACATGTACTTTTTATTTGTGTAATATCCACAAAAATATGTGGTGATTTGCAAATACACATGTAACGATACACTTAACTCACTATTCAATACGATTTCTGATACAGGGTTGACTAACAATTTGTCATGCATATATATATATATATATATACACACACACACACACACACACACACACACACATATATATATAACAACAGTACTACACTTTTTTTCTTTTTTTAATTATCAGCTGGCTTCTGCTGAAACCACCCATTATGACCCATATGGGCCTTTGGTCAAAACGACCCATATCACGTTTTTTCAAAAAAGTAATGCACACGTCAATATACATCCATGTATGGCTTGTGGTTGTAAGAATGTTTAAAACACATCGTTTAAGCTTGTTTCACATGGGACATGAACGCTGTTCTACTGGGTGAGAGTCCAGGGTCTCCAGGCCCACGGACCCCACTGGTTGGCTACTCCCTGTTCAAGTTGAAAGCCCTGATTATTGGAGTGTAATACATCAAAGTAAAGAAAAATAAACATTCACACAGTGATAAATGATAACACGTGTTATAGAGGCTATTTTGCACCTATATGAATACAGGGTCACTGGTTAGAATTCCAGGACTGAAGTGCCCTTGAACAAAGCAGCTTTGCTCTGTCATGTTAAAATAGCAAATGTTTCCATTTCATAAAACCTGCAGAAACAGATTTTTTTAGCCACTTGGGGGCAGTGGAAACTAGTTATCAACAAAACATCCAGATATCATTACCTTTTTAGTAAGCTCGTTAGCATACAGTTGTTTGTGTAGCAACATATCCTCTATCCATATTATTAATTTGGAGTCATGTTGCTGTCCAACTGATTAATGTTAGTCCAGGAAGTCTCTCTTTTAGCTCTGTTTTGGTCTCTACCAACTCCAGAGGAAATATCTGGCTCTTTAGCTAAAGAAATGCTCCACCAGCTACAGTAGTTGCTCACTGTATGCAGAGTTTAAAAGTATTTCAAGCTTGAAATCAGGTCCATCAGAATTTCGAGTAGTGTTTAAAAGGCACCAGTGTGAAAATGGTGGGTGTGCAGAGTGGGTCAGTGTCCCATACAGCAGCTATTCTCAACCTTGGGGTCGGGACCCCAATTGGGGTCGCAAGATGATTTCTGGGGGTCTCCAAATCATTTTGGAAGTCAGCTCTGTCTCCACTGTGTTAAAGTGTTCATGTGTTAATGTGTCTTTTTGGTCACTTCATTTTTTTTTTTTTGTCATTTTGTGTGTTTTTTTGATCACTTTGTGGTCAATTTGTGTCTTTTTTGGTCATTTTGTGTCTTCTTTGATTATGTTGTGGTCAATTTGTGTCTTTTTTGGTCATTTTGTTTCCTTTTTTGGTCATTTTGTGTCTTTTTTGGGTCATTTTGTGTCTTTTTTGATCATTTTTCCGGTCAATTTGTGTCTTTTTTGGTCATTTTGTTTCCTTTTTTTGGTCATTTTGTTTCTTTTTTGGGTGATCTGAACTGTGCGTGTGAGATTCTGTTCAGTGAGCGGGGGTCGTGGACAACATGCGTGTTAAATTGGGGGTCCCCTCAAAAAGGTTGAGAACTACTGCCATACAGGACTGTGCTGCTGTGACCCCAGTTGGAACCTCTCTGACATCCAGTAAGCCAAAATAGAGGTCAGAATTTTCCACAGCCTTGAATATGGTTATGTCATTATTCCTGAACCTATATGTTCTTCTCTTGTTCTGTCACACAGCTCAGAGAGCTGCCGGAGGTTCACAATGAAATAAAATCATTACATATCAAAAGTTGGAAGTTTTGCTCTGTTGACATTTCCAAAGATTTTAATAATGTGAATTTGATTGGAGGAAAACATCTAGTGACAACCATTGTGGTGCTGTCATGTGAAAAGCACGCTCCTTGTCACCGGCACACCTACGCCTCTCGCACTTACAAGGTTGTCAGACCGAAAATTACAGAGTGACAATCAACTCCCTTCCTCCATAGCCAAACTTGTGTTTCCATTTTGAATATATTTACTTTAAAAGGGGCTAGAGAATAATTGAAAAGCACCCTGACAGCATCATTAAGCTCTCAACCAAGTTCACTAATGAAGCCCACAAACGGGTGTTCTCAGGCAGCCTTGGTCCCTGTGTGTCATGATGCCCTGCGCTCATATGCGAGAGAATTATTCTGGAGTGTCTCGTTCTGCACTTCAAGCAAAGTGATCGCCCTTAACCTTCCAAACAGCCGCGGCTGGAAATGAAGCTGGTTTACCCCCCACACGAAAACACAGATGCACCCTCACAACGTAGAGACATCTGTCCTTCCACCCACTCACAAAATAACCTCTTTCAAAAGCCCCTCCTCCTCCTACTCCTCCTCTCACACAGAAACAGAAAGAGACCCAGCATCACTGAACAAGTGCTAAGTGCTGCTTTGATTTGCATAATTTAATTGATTTGTTTGGAAAAAGGGTTGTGGTTATAAGACTAATGACTAATGCTCACAAACCGCGACTGTCTATTACAGCCTGTTGTCTGTCATCTTTTAGAATTTGATCAGTGGATAAAAACAGCTGCCCCTGTCTGTGTATTATATAGATTTAACTTTGTCTTTTTGTTTAAGCAGTAGACGTAATAAAAACTATAGATATCGACAATTGCTTTTTTATGAGTTATAATTCCATAATATCATTTTGAGCAATTTGAAGTAACAATATCTACACTTTATCAACACTTATGAGTAAAAAGGTAATTATTGATATGAACTATTCATTTCTTCCAGCAGGAATGTTCATTGCAATTATCTGTAACTTAATCACAACTAGTCAACTTCTGCTATTGACTTCAATTCAAACTAAATGGATCTTTGACTAATTTAAAAACATGACAAAAGGTGTATAACAAAGACGCATGGGACAGTACAACATTACAAGAAGACAGTGGACGATGTTAGGACTAACAGACATTACAACATTCATTATTATGACTAGTACAGTGCCTCAGTGTACATTGACCTTCGATACTGGCTGGTGTTGTGGGATGGCATGTAGGTAAGGAATGATTGTATGACAAAGATTGCATAAGAGTAATGATAAATAAGAGTAACAATGTGAAAAGTAATGCAATAATAAATAGAGAAATGGCTTTCTCACCAGTCAAATGAGGCCCTCAATGTCTGATACAGATGCGACGTGTAACACCAATGCTTATGGAGCACCTTTGATTTGGGTTTAGCCATTACCAGGAACAGTGTGTCACTTTCCACTAGTTACATGCACAGTGGCGTTTCAAAATAAACTTCTGTGTTCACAGGAAATGGTTACACAAATAACCGCTTGAATAAAGTTAGGATAAAAAAACAGAACTACTGAATGCAGCAATATATTGACTCTTAATAACAACACTGACCATTGGTTTCACATGGGACAAGAACACCAGTCTCCTAGGTCAAGGTCTGGGATTTGTTTGACCCACCCATCACCCCTCCTTACCACCCTGAGTGGGGCTTCACGCTACGTATACTATGTCTTTCACCCAAAGCGTAATAGTACAGCACATTGGTTTACATTATAGCCAATGGACGCCTGGTGTGTCTCACCAAGGGCTGTGACAAAACATTGGTATTATTGATATCAACAAATCAGTTCTCATCAGTGGAAATATCTATTGTTGAATTTCTTACCAGTGGCAATGTTTATTGTAGATACCCACAACTAGGTTTCACATGAAAATATACACGGATGCCCCATAAAGTTGGAACAATATATTTTTTCCATGAAATGATTGTGACAATGTGATTTAATGTTGACAGATAAAGCGTATATCTTCTCAAACTGTATTAATCAGTCTCTACCAAACATATCACAATGGAAATGAAACCACAATTACCAGAGAACAAAATTATTCCAACTTTGTGGTTGACCGTGTATTTGTACCATGTTAAAATAGTTTTACTGTTATCCTAAATTTAACAAGTCAAAATAATTTGACATGTCGAAATATAACTTCCACTAATGAAAATTAAATTGCTAAGAAACCAGCACAACTGATTACAGGTTAAAATTGCCTGCCATACCCACAGACTGACGAATGGGAATTTGTCAGTAACCCTTACTGAACAGTCATCAAAGAGACGCCTCCATTAACTCCTGTATTAATTGGTGCACAGAGCACCAACAGAGACACATCTGATTGGGTTTCTTGTATCAGGTGGTTACAGATGCAGCTCTCACTCACATGACCTGTAGATATGTCCTCTGATGCTGTCCATGGTCCTGAAACCAGATTCTCTGCTGTTTGTTGATTCATTATTAAGTTTTCTTCACAGTGCTCCATCATGATGTTCAATTTGGGTTGGTATGAAACACATATTAAATTGTCTATGTCTTAATAGCTTATTTTCCTATTACCATGCCATTTAATTCAATTCATTTCTAAACCATAATATACTATCCTTGTTGTCCAAACAGGAAATAAAGTAAGAAGTGAAAGTATCCTTGTTTTCACACTCTTCCAGTATGAACACAACTTACAATTACTCTCTCTATCAATCAGTCACTTATCTTTCCAATTAATCAATTAAAATGGTACACAGCTAATGCAAACAGTTATACAGTGTTTTGTATAGCTCTAGAAGGAGCTTTCTGAATGCTTGCTGAAGGCTTGGCATATTTGTAACAACCAGGTGTTTGAAAGGATGGAGGCATTTACCAGGCAGGCATGGTCAAACAAAAAAATCCTGCATTTTGGGAATTATAAGATCCATTGCTTGGCTTATACTAGGAATAATCAGGATATCTTGGCCTCTGCTGCATTGATTTTGACCACACCGTTCAACATAATGGCAACTTAACCAAATTTTTATATTTTTGACTGTATTCAAAAAATACTTCTTCTTGTTTTCTATAATCAGCAGTGCAAAACCCAAAGAGATTGAATGTGCAATGGTATAAATCCTCTGACCTTTCTTCTAATGCTGAGGTTGACATTTATAGTTTTAAATGAAATGTCTCAGAATCTAATGGATTGCCATATCATTTTCTACACGCATTGAAGCCCCCCTCAGAATAAATCATCATCGCTTTGGTTATACCCCAATGTTTCATCTTACGCCACCATCAGGCTAAAATTCCAATTAGTCCAATACTTTGGTTTATGACCGAAGAGCATCAAAACTGACACGAGCATAACTGTAGACTCAAGTCCTGTTGTTGATTGACTCATCTGATAACAGAGTTGTTTTGAAAAATTATTATGTTATAAGAAATAATATAAATGTTTAAGAACAAATAAACTTTCGACATGGTTAAATGAACATGTAGTACTGTGTGGACGCTTTTCATTAGATACAGGCAAGACTGAACACAGACATGCAGAAGGCCCAGCCACCTCTCCTACTAGTTGTCCAGCCTCTTTTTCTTGTTTTTGTTTGTCTTTGTAGTTGTTACGCATCTACAAATATATGCAGTTGTTACGTGTCTTTGTGGTCATTTTTTTATTTGTGCCTCTTTAAAGTTTTTTTTGTCACTTAGTACATTTTTGTAGCCATTTTGATCTCTGTAGTTGTTTTGTGTCTTTTTGAAGTCATGTTGAGTAGTAGCCATTTTTAAAAACAGATTAAAAACCAATCTTTTTTTAACAGCATTCGGTTGAACTGTGTGTGTGCGTGTGTGCATGTGTGGTTGTGGGAGTGGGTGCACATGTGTGAGTAAGTAAGTGTGTATGTGGTGAATATGGCATAGCTTGTCTACCTGCACTCTTCAATTAATTTGTAATTGATTTTTTCTAATTGTTTGTTTTTGTTTGTTTTCTGTTGTTTTGTTTTGTTTTTTTAACTGTAATTATGTATATCCATTGTGAAACACATTGAGTCTGCCTTGTGCATGAAATGCGCTCTATAAATAAAGTTGAATTGAATTGAATTGAATTGAGTCTCTTTGTTGGTGTTGTGACTCTTTGTGGCTGTTTTGTCCCATTTCCCAGTCATTGTGAGTCTCTGTGTAGTCTCTTTGAAGCTGCTGTTCATCCCTTTATCTTTATCTTTGGTCTCTTTGTAGCTGTTTTCTGTTTCTTTGTGGTTATTTTGAGTTTCTTCCTGGTTCGTACGTGTCTCTCTGAGTGAGATTTTGTAGTTAAAAGCCAGGTTGGCCCTTGACACTTTGGACCTGTGCCTGGTAAGCCAGGTCAGTAAGCCATCCATGGATACAGGTCAGAGGTCATCACCTCGTGAGGGGGTTAGTGTGGCAGAAAATGCCAAATCCTAAACACCATAGCTAGGTTTGAAAACATAATGAAAACGAACTGCTTTTTCACTGTACTTCCTAAACAAAGCTGAGCCAGGAAGCAGGGAAAGTTCACATCATGTTAATGTCAGCTCTGTGTTAACCTTAGTAACTTTATGAGGAGACAAGGATAAAAAGGGAAACCTAAAACCTAATAAAAGACTTGTTCGAGATCATAAAAGTAGTAGTAGTCAGCCTTTTGGACATCTGTCTGTTAGTACATTTGCGTAGTACGTCTGTTATTTCTTCTATTCTATTTAGTATGTTTTCTATTATTATTACATCACCCATAAAAACCTCATCAACATAATTACCCGAGGTTGTGTGTCGACATGCTTTCAATGGTGACTGTGACCCAGACACACGACCTTCCCTGTGAGGTCATGCAGTTACATTCCTCCACACAGTTAGTGATGCATTTCTCAAAGCAGGTGTCTGTGCATTCCAACAATGACAGGCTCTCTCGTCACATTTCACAGGCTTACATGGTGGAGATTTAAGAGACGTGTCATACACTGTTAGATTCTTATCACTTGTTTAAATTCTGCAATTACTTTCCCCGCCTTAACATTGTTTGGGCACTGACACACACATAAGCACACACACTCTAAATCTGCATGACAGCATGTGTTCTGTGCATCAGCCGCTGCATATACCACGCAGTGCTGACAGAGAAATGAGTGTGACTGTGGAGCTCAGAGGACACCGCCATGAGACCGAAGACGATAGAACAATTTCCATAATGCACCTGACTCTTTGAAAGGCTGAGCCACGGATGCTAGCGGTATTTTGTCAAGCTGTTGGTTTGGGGGTGGGGGTGGTTGTATTGTGATTCTTTTCCACATTACGCTGATGCTGTGCATCTCAGGCAGCAAGAGGCATTGAAAGAGAGAGCAGAATGAGCAGGAATGCGTTTAGGAGATTAACTGAGTGCAAATGAACTTGCAAAGTTGGCTCAAAGAGCGACCGGGAGTGAGGATTTTCATGACAGCCCCCTATTGATACAGTGAGGTGTTTAGGAGGAGTCCTGTGTGTTGGTTTGTTGGTTTGTGAGGCTTTTCGCTGCGCACAGTGTTTAGGAGAATGACATGGTTTCGATAACACAGGCAACACACAGCGCTGTGGAAATAATACACGCAGAGTGGGATCTGTTGGTGCTCTGTTCATCCACAAAACAGAAAGCACAAGGATTTTTGAACAGTTGTGGCTACAGTTAGAATAACAAACACACACACTATAACTTGAAAAATACATATTTTCAAGTGACGTCCTATTTTGTGGTGGGGCTGGCATGCTGTTTATGTTTGGGTTAAGGAATGGAAGCCTCTCCACCACAATGAAAGGTTGGAAATATCTGGAAAAGATTGCAAACTCATCACATGACAGGCATGTTATTGACTGCCAGTGTTTTCTATTACGATTTTTTGCTCATCTTCTACATTGTAGACGGAGAACTTTCTTTTATGTAATTTAATTTTAATTTTCTGTTGTTTTGCTTTTGAACATGACTTTAGGCTGAACCAATGAAGCTCTGCATGTATTGAGTTGCTGTTTCCATTACAATACAGTACTCAATAATGCTCTCAGTATTGTTGCTTGGCCAAGATTACCTCCGCTGTAATGTTCTAACATCACTAGATGAAGGAAAGACTACAGGGATAGTTTAGCTGTGATAAGATTAATTAGCCACAATTGATAAGCAGTGTAAAACAGTGTGCATTAGGCTATGATTAAATTAAGCAAAGTCTAATAATCACTGTCTTTTTGTTCTGCTTTTGCTCTCAAATCCTGAATGAAATATCTGGCACTTTGTTGCCTCTGGTTTACTGTTGAGCAGCTACTGGAGGCGTCTTCTTACTAAGTTAGAAACAATGTATTGATCCGGATTTATATATATATGTATGTATATTAATTGATTAAATTATAAATAATCCAATATCACAATGCAGTGACAATATCGATAAATGTGATCATCTTCAAGATATGCCTTTATTTTCTAAGTTACCACTTTATAATTATTCTTTTTAATTAAAAGGAGATTATTTTATTCAAATTTCTGGATGAGTTCAGTTTTACAATTGCCAAACAATATTTGAGTTGCTTCTTGTGTTAAATGGACTCGTGATAAAGCCTGATACTGATCACAGGACCCTGAACTGAAATGGATCGAAATCACATAATGGCTATTGATATCACAGACTTTGTGATATCAGCAAATATGGTCTTGTTGTCTCAAGAATTGCATAATATCATATTATGATGAAATTCAGCTTTCAAATATGATCAAAATGAGGTCATGTCTTTGTTAAACTCTGCCTCACAGTCACCACAAATCTCTGGTCTAGCCACGACCCAAAAAGGTGGTGACTGCCTCTCATTTGACCTCGATATGGAATGTCAACAGTCAGCATGTTAAATGCATTCAGGGTTGTGCTAAAAATAATTGAAGCAAAAAGCATAAAAACATTATTGTTATGGACAATTTGATACTTTCTGAATATTGCTATTGTGAATATGCCCCAGAGCGGCACAGACTATCTGCCGCCACACTCAGCCCCAGCTAAAAAAAGTAATTCCATTTCTGTAACACATTTCATTACATATTCACAAAGCAGTCCCATGAGGTGCAGTTTAAGAAGAATACAGGTTAAGTGTGAAATGGTATATTTCTATGGAAAGAACATGAGCTGTCACACTACTGATGATTAGGGTGTCAAATTTAAAGTGGTGCTGTGAAATATAATGTTGTCATATTAAATGTGAGTACATTTTACAGAAAGTTGTTCCTGCCTCGGCCTGCTGTCAGATGTTCCTGACAGCATCTTTTTTGTGCCCCTACACCCTTCCACCATTAAACATGACCAATTTTAACAAGAGGTCCATGGGGTTAGTTGATTCAGTTCAATTTAACGTCCCTGTACTGATGTAAGTTCTACTACAAGACTGGAAATACATAAGCATTAGTTCATTTCCATTGTTATTGAGAATTTTTATGATTAATTATACAGTATGATTAAAGTCTTTGCTCAACGATGTGTAACATTTTACTTTGTTCTTCTGACAAGATGATAACTATGTTAAAGTGGCACTGTAGGTTGAGACAAAAAGACCTGACAGCAGAGCTTGCTTTCAAACCGCAGTTAAATGACATACTTTAAATATCACACATCACATTATGTCCTAATGTCCTGGGGAGATACACACAGAGACACACAGTGTTTACTGTGGGGGGTTTTTTCATAATGCTTGAACAAAGTCTGTGACTTTTTTAAATTATTAAATATTGCAACCGCGGACATCCAGTTGAAACCACAGCGGAATGCTTTGCACTGAATATTTTGATCTCTTTCTTTAAAGCCGCCCTAGTTGGTGGTATATTGTGTAACCAATTACTCTGTCATCTTACCTCATTTCCTACTGAGCCCCAAAAAGATAATTAGTACAAAAAGCAGATGGACAGGGTGCACCATCCTGCAATGCTCCCGCCTCACAGCATCACTGGAGATAAAGTTAGCTACACAGCTGGGCTGAGATATCACAGCTCAACTCCTGATAAAGGAAACACAAGCCTGTGTAAAGACACACACATAATCCTCTGTGCTTGAGATTTATGTTCTGTTACAAAACAAAATGTGAAGGAGCTCTGAGGAGATAAAGCCACAGAGACCACCCACAGAGCACAGCTATTTTACACCCCGTCATTTGAACACAGCAAAGAGGCCGTAATGAAAATTCAGCAAAAACTGCCATGAGAGTATAATGAAAAGTTAAGGGCCTTTAACACACTTGGTAGAGAAGAAGGGAAATACATCTGGATAAAACCACAAGTGTTCTAACCCGTAAAGCAGCCTCACTCCACATTAATGTGTCCTGCTCTCTCATGTCGAGGCACGTAAAGAGGCTGTGCAAATTAAAACTCCATCAGCAGAGCTGTAGGAGGACTTGTAATGGAAAGTAAAGGATAAGAACTGAACAATGTTGACTTCCTAGATGAGACAGACCCTGATTGTGTGTCCTCCCACTGATCATGAAGCTCTGCTGTGTGTCAGCCCCACCTGCAACTAGGTCAAAATCGTCATTTTTTGCATTGACAAGAGATGATTAAGTATTGTTGAGTCTACAATTAATGCATGTCTTGATGAATGAGGGCTGAACTGACCAAGTTTAACAAGGAACTGGACCACCCTCAGGTACCTGTGCTGCTGTAGAAAAATGGGCATCATTCAAATTATTGGTTGTCGTGACATCCCTAGCCAAGGCATGCCCTACCATACAAAGATATGGTTCTAACTTGCAGGGGGATTCAAGTGAATTTTCCCAATAGGGAACTCATTCCAACACCACATAAATACAAATGAAATATAATTTTTGCTTCTGTCTGATGATTTATATCTGCTCCAAAATGTAGCAGGTTCTTATCTGGCCAATGCTACACCATTTTATCAAGTTTCATGAAAATTGGGCCTGCAGTGTTTCCATAATCCTGTCTATTCAGATATAATAAAGCAGAGAAAAGCAGCAAAGCCTATTCTAAAAGCTAGAACTTGTAAATGTTTGGCATTTGCACAATAAATGATTTACATAATCAATTATGAACATTTGTTTGAGTGACTGATGAATTGTTTGATCCCTGCACCGTAATGTTGGCAGTGATAGTTCAAACATCTGCTTCAAAAGCTAACATGTGACTGATGTGAGGTGGTTTACACCCACTTGAAGAGAGCCACCTGTTTTTGCAGACACACACTTTCACATCTGGGTTCTAACCAGAACACATTGCAGAGTCACAGACCTCCTCCCACCACACAGATTCCCATCTGGTAGCGCTGTGATTTGGATTTGCCAAATCACAGTGAATATTTCACAGTCCTGTGCTGGACTGAAACAGAGATGTTAGGTGTCTTGATAGGCAGCATGTTTGAAGTGATTGGCAGCATGCTTAAACTGAAGGCTTTATCTTGTGAAAGCAACGATCTCCCAACATTGTAGTGTTTGAGCAAGCGGCTACCTCCAGGCCCGAAAAGTGTTGAGCTGCCTGCATTCTTTTAAATGACCAGCAGGGGGCGACCCCACTGGCTGCAAAATAAAGTCCAATAAATACAAGAAACTGACCCTAATTCTCACTTGATTTATTACCTCAGTGAACATTCTCATTTAGTTTATTGTCTACTTCAACACAGCATGATGTTCATTTGGAAATTGTGGTTCCATTTAGAGTAAAATAGACAGCAAAGCATGGTATTCTTTAGGGTGTTAGTGGTCGACCGATACTTGTTTTTTAATGCCGATGCCGATGTCGATGCCGATACTGATTATTTTGAAATCAGTCTTAACCGATCCCCAATATGTGCTGCCGATTTTTTTGGGCCGATTCTTGAAGCCGATATTGGCATTTACATGATAAAAATGACACAAAGATAACAAATGTTACACGAGTCTCAATTTAAACAATAAAAAACAACAAACATTTATTAACAAAACATATTAACAGTTGGATAGCAAACAATGTGTATGTTGTTATAGGCCTCAAGGTGGTGGTGCCTCAGAAGAGTTCACATATTTGATGTGTTTTTCTTTTTTCCGGTATCAACAGCCATTCGCTGGTGAGAATGGCTGAAATGCACCGAGCCTTGCCTGGTGTTGGCTCAGTGAAATGGGCTAATTGACCGGCGAACGCATGCACGTAAAGTAAAGTATAGTAAAGTAAAGTAAAGTAAAGTAAAGTGAAGTAAAGTAAAGTAAAGTAAAAAACGCAATTATTGGCTATCTCTAGTGGGGCTACAGAACTTTCACCCTTTCACAATGTGTTTTAAGTTAATCAAACTTTATTGTAACATTTTTGTCAGTTAAAAATATCTAAAATACACTCTAAAGAGTCGGATGTTCATTTTGAATAATGATTTCCCCCTGCTAACCAAGACAGCTAGCTGATGACACAGCATCATTCCAGTTGCTAATCCGCTCTACGTGTGCACTGGTTGCAAAGAAACAATATGGCATAAATCATAGACCAAGATGGTGCAGCCAAAATGTAGAACTCAAGACTTCAAAATTGTAGTCCACAAGCTGATGTGACAGAGTGTCAGTGTTGCTGTCTCATTGTCTCACTGTCTATGAGTATCTGCTTATTGATCAATGCTTTCTTTCATTACCCAGCTTCACAAGAATCACAAGCAAGAAACCCTGCTGCCAATTAAGACTGATGTGACAAAAGAAAAGGCCCTTTGGGATGAGCTTGGCATGGTGATTTATTCTCACTACTTTAATTTGAGTATTTCTCACACACTGTTCCCATTATCCCTGTTATGGGAGTGGATATTATCCAAAGCAATCATTGTCAGGGATTGATCTGTGTCATTTGCAGGCCTATTGATTCTATTCCGCAGTTGAAAGTGTCCACAGTGACTTTCCCGTACAGTCTCATCTGCTCAGCTGTGATGTGCTTAGTTCAGTAGCGTCCCACTTTTCAGAGACTCTCTCCATCGATCAACACCAGAGAAAATAGTCTACCTTCTCCAGCCAGTGACGGGTCAATACTTGGACCTTCGGGCTCCGCCCCACTTCTACCGCCACTCTCCCTCTAGACAAACAAGTATAAATGGTGCCAGGTGAGGGGATAATGAGGCACCCAGACATGGGCTCACTGAGGTCGAGGAGTGGCAGAGACACACAGAGCTCTTATTGTCGCACCGTAATGAGAGACATGAGAGAGGAGTGAAGCGGTGTCCTGGACTAACCCCACAGAGTTTGGAAAACCAATACCTTTATGTCTTGCATAAAGGCATCACCTGTCCAGATGGTGTTCTGGCCTACAGCCACTGGAAGCACCACGCCCACGCTCCCCTGTGGCGTGCGCAGCCACCTACTCAAAGGTCAAATTCATAGATAAATACACCTACTGTATGTGTGGAAGATGAATCAGCGGGCAGAGAAAAAACAAAGTTATAGGCTTCAATTCATTCAAGCCAGCTGCAGCAGAAAACAAGAATCTCAAAGGTCAGCAGAGTTTAGATCAAAAGAGTTTCAGCCAAACATCTCAGTGCTAAAATGAAGGCCATCGTCAAGACAAATTGACCCTTTGCTTCAAACAAAAACAAGATCAAAAACCACTCTCTGAAGACTCCAGCTCAGGGAGGTAAACCGCCACAAACATTCCTTTGATTTGAGTATGGAGGAGCGCAGCAGAGACAAGTGCAGCACATGAAGTTCATTCACTGTGATATCCGCTCAGGCAAACCCCTGTGACCTCAAAATAGAAAGGACCCCATTAATCAGCAGTGCAGGAGTGGGCCAGCCGATGAGCTGACATCTAGCATCCATCTCCATGCAGTCTAAATTTGGGTGATAACGAAGGATGAAGCTGATGGCTGAGAACATTACAAAAAGCTGCGCTGCTATGCAGGTGATTATTCATCTAATAAAGATATACGTACATTGTGATGACAGCTTTTCAATCTACAGCCAATCTTTACTTTTTAATCTTCAGCTTCTCTGTTTTGCTCATTTTCTTCTGCAGTAACTGATGCTTGAAGTTGGCTTATGAATATTATCCATTTTATCCGTCACAAAAAAGCATTACATCAGTCAACTAGTAAGTAACTACTAAGTCACACTCTCACTCTTCAACAGAGCTGGACCTGTGTTATATACCGTTTTCTTCTTTTTAAAAGTTCACCCCCTTACCTGTAGTGCTATTTCCAACATGGACTCACAGGAATCCGTGAAATAGCCACAGATTTTGAGTTAGGCAAAACCGCCGGAACGTTGAAAGTCGCGTGACTTGGGCACAACCCAAAAGGAAAAAATAGCCACGGGATATGACTGTCATTAACTTTCTTTGTAGCGAAATCCGTGTCAGTTTCACATAAATTTGAATGATTCCGTGGCTATTCCACGGATTGTGAGTTAAGCAAATCTGTGGCTATTTCGCGGATTCCTGTGAGACCAGGTTGGCTATTTCTTAGTCTACATTGTTTTGCCGTGAATGACTTGATTTGGTTTTGGGCTCAACTGTCTGAACACCACATGATGTTCATTTTGTTAATGATGGTTCCATTTAGATTAAAATAGACACCAAAGCATAGTATTATTTAGGGTGGGGCTACAGCACTTTGACCCTTTAACAATGTGATTTCAGTTAATCAAACTTCATTGTAACATTTTGGTCACTTAAAAATGTCTTGTTCAACATGTGGTTTGACTAAAAGACACTCTAAGGAGTGGGATGTATATTTTGAATAAAGATTGCCGCATGCTAACCAAGATAGCTAGCTAGCACTAGTGTTAGCCGTTGACAAAGCATCATTCCAGCTGCTTATTCGCTCCATGTGTCCACTGGAAGAAACAATATGATAAAAACCATTGACCAAGCTGATGCAGTTAAAATACAGAAGTGAATGCTTTAAAATTGTAGTCCCCAAACTGATGTGTGACGTCACAGTGCCTACATGTGACAGTGTCAGCTTCACAAGAATCACAAGCAAGAAACCCTGCTGCCAATTAAGACTGATGTGACAAATGAAAAGGCTGGTGGGGATGAGCTTGGCATGGTGATTTATTCTCACTTTAATTTGAGCATTTCTCACACACAATCAATAGTTCTCTTTGTTTTGAATTATCTATGTTGCTGAAGGTGATTTTCCTCAAGGAGTAAATTGTGTTGCTCACATACACACACATGCACAGACAAACCTGATAAATGTCACGCACACTGATGCGACCAATGAAAATGTTTAGTCACACTTGAAAGCTTTTTGGGGTGCATGTGATTATATGTCAGTGTTTTGTTTACAGCTTTCTCCAACAAATCATGCGGATTTAAAATTATGAGAATTTTAGCCCGTATTGATTAATAGTTTGTGTTGTGGTTTGTGATCCCCAAAAATAAATATAAATTACAAATTATAAATCACAAAATATAAATTGTTCCCAGTGATCACTATTTGGCTAGGTTTGTTAATGCTTACATTAGCAGTGGACCCTTACTTTCTCAAATTTAAGGATGCTTCCTTGATAGGACAGGTCCTTCTGAGTCGGGTCCCACAGAGACAAGACTCTCCCAACTGTTGGTATAAAACACAGATGGAACAGACTTGCCAGTGTGCTCCATTATGTAATTGGACAGCTCCTATGTTTAATTCAATGCTACAATTTCAAAACCAGTGCACAACATGGATGGGGGTTTGGCATGGTTTTGTTGAAATGGAGGAAGTAATACTTACTATATTACTATAAAAATGTGTCCTAATAAATAGCATACTGTGCCGCCGGTTTAGCTGGTTTGTCGGTCACCATTTTCAAAACTACCGGGAGACCATTGTGCACAAAGGCTAATCTACTGCTTCACACTCCTGTCCACTAGGTGGCGGTAATGCACCTATATGCCGATTTGCCAACTGCCAAAAAACCTAAAGAAGAAGATTGTGCACAAAGCATTATGGGTGCACAAGGCACACTGAGAAAACACACAACTATTCTTGGAAATTCACTGAAAGAAAGACCTCGGTAGAATTCTGAGGAACCTCGGAACAGTCCTTTGGCGGATGTTGATGACGTAGTGTCCTTCAAAATTTCCGTTTGAGGATCCTTCCTTGACTTTGAGACGCAACACCTGTCTCAGTTTTTGTTGTGATGTTGGAGTGAAAGATTCAAATGGCTGAAGACGGATTGTGACCCTGCTGTCTATATGCTATCTGTTAAAACACAACCCACAGAATGAACCACTGTCTGCCACAAGTATTTGTAAAGCGATTTGGAAAAAAAACCTATATGCATCCTTTTAGTGCCAATCCAGGGAAGTAGAAGGTGTCAGGGTGCTGGATCAAAGTGTATCTGACTTTCAAGCAGGAACACCAGAATTAATCCCGTTACTACTGATTTCTTTTAACTGAAACAATGATCTTTCTCTAACTTTTCCTTATACTGTAATTGCCAGGCACAAATATAATAGAAGTAAATCATTTAAAAAATACTGCTGAATGTAATCCAGGGTTTGTGCAGAAAACAACAACAAACAAACAATTAATCTCTTCTCAGCTCTTAAACTCTGTGATTAATTTCTGCAGAATAGTGTTCCTTTGTTTGCAGTACCACAGTGCCTTCCACTGCTAATGCAAATAATAGTTCTTCACATATTTCTGTTCCAGAAAACATAAAATGCATCACTTTGTGTGCAGAAAAGGAAGGAAGCAAATGTGCTTTTTCATAATCTGACATCACCACTTGTATACACTTTTGTTGGCTTTTTACAAAGAACACACATTTGTGCATATAAATTTAATGTATCTATATCTAACCTTGCTGGGATTAATACCCATGACACAGTATGTACAGTTTATGACTATAAGCATTTCAGTGAGGAGAGAAAAAACAGCTTGAAGGCAAAATCTATGTACAAGGTTAAACACACCAGTGTTTCTAAGGGGACCAGAAAGCCTGGAGCAAGGCCATGAATACGCAGAAAGAAGGAGTAAAGAGGGCAATCAGGATGGCAATCAAGACAGCTATCAGAAAAGCAAGCATTCAAAGTATGATCTATGTGGATAAACTGTATGATTAACAAGTAGGTCTTATTTTCTTTATCGTATAATCTGCTGCTTATTTTCTGCATTAATAGTTTGGTCTGAAAAATGTCCAAGGTGATGTCTTTAAATGTCTTATTTTGTCAGTCCATAACCAAACTAATACCGTTAAATATGATATAAAACAGTGACAAGGAAATATCTGTTTTTGACAGGATAAGAACAGAACTTTTGCATGAAAAATTACTTGAATGATCGATCAATTATCAATATAGATGGCATTTATTTTTACAATGATTAAATAATCAATTAGTTGACTGAATCAGGCAAGGAAGGAGGGAAAGATTGAGTTTTCTCCATTACTGCTTCAAACATAGGGCTTTTTTGGTTTAGTGGGCCTAAACCCACCTCTGATATTGTGACAAAACATTAAAAGGTTCCAAATATGGACTAGTCTTCCTCTTTCTTGGAGGGAAAAACATTTCTGTCAAGAGACAACACCCGTCTGATGATAGAATGTCTCATAACCTGCCCATGAATGCAACAGATATTTCAGCTGTTAAAAGCTGTATTGGAGAAATACTACCACTTAAATTCCATTCAGTTCTTTAGTGCTAGACTGGGAGTACAATCATTGGAAACGTGATGAATGATCTCTGAATGACATGACAAATGACCCACAGGGGAGCATTTCAGACTCCACAGAGAAGCCATAACTCCAACATTGATAAGATATCATATAAATATACAGAGCACTATGAGGAGGACTGTGTGATAAGGCCTTAATGATTCACAGCAGAAATCTGATATAACAAGGAAAATGACTGAGTGTCAGCATCTTCAATGGCAACTGCCATAAAACACTGGGATTCTGTTCACATGAAATATTATCTATCATACAATCTGCCTGCTACTGCACAACATGAGTTTGAATAAAAGCTTCTTACATTTTTACATCCTAGTATCAACGTGTCACCACATGGCTCATTTTGGAATAAAACCATTCACATAATCTGGAATTAGTGTTTTTTACCTTCAGGTGAGTAAGAGCAAAAATATCGCGCCAGCATCACATCTCATCACCAAGTCAAAATCTCATCCGAAATAGTGTCATATCTGATATTTGTGGAACATAGAAAATAGCTTTAGCGAGCGTGTAAACTGATTCATAGCAACAGGTTCCAAACATGCTCAGCAAGTTTGTTTCTAAAAAGATAAGAACATGTCAAACTTTTTTGGAAAGACAGTAAATGTGTTTAAGAGGTTTCCTAAAGATACAACCACAGATTACTAAGTCTCGCAGTCCAACACACACTTATCAGGTCACTAGGGGTGTGTCATATTGTATTGATAACACAGGTTTATTTTTTATATGTAAAAAAAAATGCATATCGCAAAAATGGCAACGGCATTCCTACTTGTTGACATAGTGACGTCAAATTATTACATTCACAACTTACTGAAGTACAAAAGGAATACATTCATTTGTTTCCTGTCTGGAGGGTCTGCTGGTTCACCAAACCATCTACTGCATTGACTGTGGGTAAGTACCTTATACAACCCTACTTCCAAAAATCTGAACTATCCCATTAAAATGAAAGTTCCTTAACCCATAAGAACCCACGATGACATGGGTGTAACAAACACTTTAAATCTTCTTGAATCTCCCATATTCAGCTTTATGCTTATCTTTAACACATTAAATCCCTAAGCGACACATACTCAACACCCTGGTGTGGTGGTTATGTGACTGTGAGAGAAATGACTTCTCCAAAATGTGGCTGTGACTGGAAACAAATCTAAAAAAGTAGCTTTTTTAAAAAAAAAAAAACTTATTTTTTGTTACTAGGCTTAGTTTAAACCTATTTAACAATTCTAATCCATTAATAGGGTGTCCTGTATTGCATTTAACCCTATAATAGTTTGTTATTTGTTTTTATGTATTATTGATTTATTATTATTTTGTTACTTAAAAACAAATCTGAAAAATATTTTTTTGTTAAAACACTATTAATGTCACAATTTTAATATATGTTGTAGAGATGCAGAGAAAACGGCAAATTTGTGTTTGTGTAAGTAGAATTGATTTTAAAATAAGAAATATCATAAAAATAAATACCATAAACGCCCAAGGTGACATATATGTCACATCACAGATCTTTGACATTTAGGGGTAGTATTTTTTTTTTCCAAAAACATCAGAAATGTGTTCTATATGGTACACTTGTTCTGTGGTATATCCCCCATAATTTTCTTTTAAGGACAAATGGGTCTGGGTTCTTATGGGTTAATGGAAATACACATAACCCTCCAACCCCCCAACAATGGCATCTCCCAATTATATACTGGCCCTAAAAAAGTGTTGAAAGGTCGATGAATACAAATTTACAATATATTTGCAGGCTGTGCAACATTACTGAAGGTGTCAGTACAAAAGAAAAATTTGAGTAGAGAAAGTGCTGCTCCAACAAAACACACAAAGTCCACTGCAGCTGACAGGAGACAAAATCACACAGCTTCAACTTGTGTCTCACAATTTGTCTTTATGTGAACAACAGCATCACCAACTACCTTGTGTTTCCTCAAATGACAATTACCACCAAGCAACACGTGTATCCCACTGACATGAAGTGTTTATTAAACTGGTTGTTGCAAAGTACAAAGCAGCACATTTCCACTCACGCCACTGTGAACAATAATTTCTCCCTTTATATTTAGCTGCATGCAGAGATGATAAACACAATTACTGAACAAACCTCCCATTGAGGGACTTAGGAGTGTTTTCCATGTACTATAGTATAGTCCTCTCATCATTTCATTATATTGTGTGGGTCCTTGTAAACTGTATGCGTCGGCTCTTTCATTTTAATTCACTGCAGGAGAAAAAAGAAATGTACACAATGGCTTTCTAAAGCATATCCAGCAGCCAGCTATAATACCAGGCTCAGGATTTACATTAATAAGATGAGATGAGATGCAGATGAGTCCAAGCCCCTGGTTCATCCCTTTACTCTGGGTGTAGGAAGATGAATGCAATCGAATAAAAGTAATTACAGCAAACAACGTGTGACAAAGATGAATAGGGGGAGGAAACAAAGAGTGCAGTGAAGTGATGACAGTGGTTGATGCATACCTTTTGCCATCACTAACCCCTAAGCATCATCAACACACAAAGGTGGAGGGCAGCCATTGTAAGAGGACTATTGGCTCTAATTTGGCTACAGCAATCAGGGGCAAATGCACAAAGAATGGATTGCGGCCACTGATAACACCATGATGAAGGTATTATTTGTTACCGCTATCTGCCCGTCATAAGGACCCATTCACTAAAGATACTGTACTTATTATATTATGAAGCAAACACGGCCATAAAGTTTTGAACCTGAGTGAAATTTTCCTCCTTTTGACATAATTGCAATTCTATAGTATAGGGTATAAATGTACAAGGGGTTAATGGGATATTCAGGGATGAAGCCCTGTATAACTCTCAATCGGTTGGGCTGAGCTAGTGCATGGTGTGCTTTTTTTTAATAGATCGGATTCGGCTCATTTGACGGCAAAGATAAGTGTGTCTGCAGAGAGAAGAGAGACAGACAGTGTATTTCATTTCATACAGTGAGCGTATGTGAGCGCATCAGCTGTGGACGTCACAAGAGTCAGACTGAGCCAAAGGTCTATTTGCTTATTAACTTTAATTTCCTTCATTTGTCATGTATTTACAAAAATGACGCATAGGGGAACTGAGAGGAGCGCCCTGTCACTAAATCCCCAAATAAAGGCGTTTGACTTTACATCCCTGATAAATGTGCTGAGATACCACCAGCTCTCTGAGGACAGCAATAATTTTATGAAAAGGAATTATTTTGCATGATGCAAAAGGGCTGATTTTGCACCAAATGTATGCACATCACCTCATTTAAATATGTGCAAATAGAACCGGAGCACTCATACGCAATACTCTTGGTGATGTACTTTGAGAATTACAGTCTTTTTTTTACCTTATTTGCACATGTTTAGCAGCCACAAAAGCCACGCAATCCTTTTGTGAATTCGCCACAGTTTTCAGCACCTTTCTTGCTCTTGCAGCATTGAGACGATGAGACGGATGAGAAGTGATTGATAGCCGTCTAACTCATCCCTGACACTGCTCTATCGATCTCTTTGGCTCTATTGAAAGCAGAAATTACAGCCAAGAAAATACATGCACCTGATTGCATGCCACCACTCATGGGAAAATCATTTTCTGCGGAGTCCTGTGGAAAAGCAGTTCACTTCCTGTTCAGTTGCAGAGTGGTGAACAGCACATTCTTTGGCGGGAGCTCAGTGTCTCTGTTAAATGGATTTGTTATGCCATTTTTACAGAGCGGGTACGCTTCAGAGCGGTGCGTGTGACAGAGAGCGGCTCGGTTTTTGTGGAAATAATAATTGAGGTGTCATATAATCACGCTCACTGTTTTCTGGAAAAACTGTTGACTTTTCTGTACAAGGTAATTTGAACTTCAAGCCACCATGGTGCAACATGGAAATTAGAAAACAAAAAAATGAAATCACAAAGAAGTTTAAAAGGCATTCCAACATTTCAGAGTGACAGGAAAATGGTTTCACAGCAAAGACATATTCTGGTTTTTAATAACCAGACGCAGTTTTTCAAATGCGGGGCATTCACAGGTTCAGGAAGATAAAACACATAAATACAGGAGCTGGTTGGCTGTTTTTGTTACAGTAACGAAAACAACCTTACAGTAAATTACAACCGGGCTCAAGCCGTGGCCATGATGAGAGACAGCCGGAGGAAGCCAAATGGAAAGATGATATAAATCTGAGATGCTAAATCTATTCACTTTAGAATGCACAAGTTGGAAATTATGAGAAGTTTTCTGGTTAAAGGGTGTGGGGAGGATGAGGTTGGAGATGGAGGTATTTTCCATCCATTAGTGGCGTAGCATGAGATACACACATAATTCACTTTCCACATCTTCACCCAATTAACTAATCGCATCATAATCGAGAGAGCTCTGGCTGGATGTTTCACGTCAGTGAGAAGTTATTGAGCCCCGAAAGCCAAGCAAAGCTTCTCTCTCTCTCTCTCTCTCTCTCTCTCTCACTCTCACACACACACACACACACACACACACACACACACACACACACACACACACACACACACACAAACACACACATATATACACACACACATACATTCCTATATTACCAACAGTGGACTGTTACACTCAACCAAACTAGAGTGGACTTCTGTTCATTTTTGAAAAGACAAAAACAAAATAGAAATGTATGCAAATTACTGCAAATTTGCCAAACTCATTCCTTCACCCGATGAATGGCTGTTTCTTTTGAAAATTGATAATCTAACTTTAATGTTATCAATATTTAAACATTTCTCTATGATACAAATATTGCAAGAATAATTGCCTTTTAATTAAGAATAAATATTTTACCAGAGGTAACTTGGCTGCATGCATTAATATCAAGGACTGCAGTATTGGCAACAAAAATAAGAAATTCTTAGAGTAACACACAAACACACACACACACACACACATCCAACTGGGAGCTGCATATTTGTACTCTAAATTATATGAATGAACACAGCTGATGCAACTAAGTAAACTATTCCCAAACACATATTGGCAGACGTTCTCAGCTGAAGTATTTTTAAATGCTATAAATCTGAATTAAGAATGAACAATGCGTGGTGCGGATGTTACTGGCTCTGTTAGCAGCTGCAAATTCTTTGTAAAACTGATGAAACCAGTAGCACAGTGATGTACAGTAACAGAGGGGATGGCAAATACCGGTGTGAAACAAACTTTCTCTCGCAGGCTTACTTTCACAAAGGACGTTTTTAAGAAATAACATTCATTCAGGTTCAAGTTTTTTTTACATCATTCTGTTGTTTCGCAGTTGTGCAGTTGCATTTTGGTCAAAGTATGTGTTTTCAAAATGCTGTTTTCCCACCAAAAGGAAAGGAACATCTAAAAAAATGATTTGGGTTTAAGTGGATATTTTCACCTATTATATTTTCACTTTGTCTTGCCAGTTACCGCCCTGCCATCGCTTGTTTAGTTTGTTTTTGTTGATGTATGACTTTCGGATCCCAACTAACGCGATGATTACTCTATTACATATATGTGCCAAGCCACGTTAGCTTAGCCAGTGCTAGTGTTCATGGGTAACTGTCATGAACTACATCACTGCTTTTTGCTAAGGCTGAGAGGGTATTTCCATTTAAAAAACCTGGTACAGAACGCAGACGGAGTCGGATTAAGGTCAGAGAAGTAATGCAGCAATTCAAGATTTATGTTTTTCATGAGTGACTGCCCGGATTGTGCTTATTCTGTTGTACATCCCCTCACACAGGAAATCATGTGTACAGCTCAGTTTGAAAAGGTCACCAAGCCCTTCAGTGACAATGAAGATACTCTGCTGGCTTTAGTGGATCTTCAGAGGCTCTGCAGAGTTTTACCATTATTGAAAAGGCAACCATTTTCTTCATCCATCATAATCTAAACTCCAATGGAGAGAATGTATTTTATAGCCATAAGGTTTTCTGTCATTTAATGTTTTGATGATGGTGCTGGAGAGTGCTGCCACATTTGCATTTACACTTGCTCATTTGGCTGAGACTTTTTTCCACATCTCCAATAGATCTGATGTTTTAAAAGGCAACATAACATGATTTACAGTATTTTCGTACTCATCAAACGATTCAGTGATCCCTTGTTTGCCTGCTTCCAGAGCTGACCACTTCCAGTCAAATAGATCTGTGTTTTGCACATTAACTGCTATTTACTGGGTTGGAGAAACCAATCAGAGCTTTTTCTAATTATAGTTGGGGCACCATATCTCAGATAAAATACCTTCATCCCTGAAAAACAGCAACAGAAAAGTGCCCAAGATGCAGATTGATGCCACTGTACAAGTGGGTGACAGTCAACTTACAGAAAAACAGCTCTTATGCACAGTTTTTTGTCACAGACTTTAAGATTCTGCAAAGACTGGGGATCTTGCAGGGTCAGAGATTCCTTTCCCATCCTGCTCTCGGTGGAAATTTACAAGAAGAAAAACTGTTGAGCAGACAACAGAAGAGTCTGTGAGTTCGAGCAGAAACAGAAGCAGATTTTGGCCAGCCCAAGACCCAGTGCCCCGGTTTCTGATCCAGAACAGCCCCAACTCCCTGCCAGATGAGCAAACTTTCTATTGCTGCACAGGTTAGACCCAGTGCTGCTGCTGGCACCCACCCCACTGGGGTTTGCACTGACAGCAGGGAGTGAGGCAGAGGGACCAAAGGCCAAGAAAACCAAGACAAACCAAGCCAAACCCCTGGGAAGATCACTAGGCTTTAAAGCCAATTTTCATAGTGGTTAAATGGTGGAATGACAACTTCCAGGTCCCTCATGTGATGCTATGGGGCAAGACATTTTCCCATAGACTTACATTGTGGATCAGTGGATTCACAGATTCATTTTTTTTTTTGGCCAAACTTTTTGGCTTATGCAGCAATGAGCAACTTTTCATCATGGCTTGTTACATCCTGTTGTGTTGCCACCAACAGTTTGCTGACAATGTTCACGTCATTGAACTTTATTCTTGGGAAGACAGTTTTGTAAGGATAGGACAGGCATTTATTTAAAACAATGATGGTTTGAGACTTAAGCTTTTTATAGGAAATTTATTTCCAAAAAATTGGGTAAAGAAGCATCTTTGCAGTGAGTAACTCAATCAAGGAGGTTATGCTTTCAATTTAGTTTATTTGTTGTTGGCAGGATTAAGTAAAAAACCTGGTGGAAGGTGTAGCATAGGTCAATGAAGAACCCATTAAATTTCAGAACTCATCCAAATCATGAATACGCAAATTATTTTTCACTTTTGTTAACATTGAAAGACTGGGCATGGCCTTGATGCAGGTCTGCGCTCTGCTAGTGTCGTTCAAGTTTGTCTTGTTTTTTTTAATGTTATTATATGTTTGTTTTCTCATTCTTGGGGCTTTTGGTAAATTAAAGTGAAAAGCATGACTTTTGCCAGCTGAATTGCGAGATGGTAACCCAGCAAGAGACATTTTAAACAGCAAGAGAGCAAACCAACAATAGCAAAAAAATATCGTGCTATGACCAAGGCTACTCAGATGAAAGCTGGGTAATGCTACATTTGAAAATGATATTCAATGAAACTGACTGGCCTATAGTTCTTCCTTTTGTCCCAGTAACAATGACATTCTCGTTCCCATCTCCTGCATCATTGGCCTTGAATAAGGAATCAGAAATCCATTAAACCAGTCTCTCAGTTTCAAAGGCAAACAGTCTCCAAAGCAGACATTTGACAACAATGATCACTAATAGAAATATTTGCAGGGGAACAATATGAATAAAAAGCCTTTTTTCCTCCATGTCTGGATGACCAGTTATGCAAACATGTGCCACAAAAGCTGCATACAGACAGTTTCTTGTCTTCAGTTTCACTTTCTGAGGTAACAGGGATAAAATAAATAAATAAATAAATGTGTTGGTGAATAAATCAATTAGCAATGATTGCTTTCAGCAAACACAGAGCAATAAAGTTGTGTGTTCGTGCAAAGCGACATCAATAATGTTGAAGTTGATAGAACAAATGGATTGGCCCACAGTGCTTCGACTGATGTGAAAGGTCTCCGGCGAGAAGACACTGAGACACAGAGACTAACACATCACTAACACAAACTCCTTTCTTACTTCTCCTTTCTCTTTTCCTTTCTGTCTGTGTTGTTTCCCTGCTGCACTTTAAATGCTGAATCACAACAGCAAAGAGTTGGATTCCTCTGAAGACCGCTTATTATGTTTAATTACTCCCACTGATTGGCTGTTGTCCCCCGTCAGGCCCAGGAGCTGCATGTTTGTGTGTATATTTGTGTACTGTATGTCTGTGGGTGAATGTGGCGCCCATTTTGGCATTTCACATTGCATGCAAAGATTTATTTGGCTTAATTTGTTTGTGTGATTGATTCCGTTTATACAGCCACTTCACAATGTTATTTCAAGGTTGATATACATTTTCAAACCACATGGACAGTGGTGTTGTTAAAATATCCTCATCACAAAAATAAAATCACATCTAGCTGGCCGTGAGTTTATACTGTGTTCCATCATTCATGCTCCAAATCACATTATTAATATCCTGGTTTAGCTGTGTATTTGAGTCTGTTTCAAAAGAGCAAATCAAAGGGGACCAATTATGCTCATTTTCAGGTCCATACTTGTATTTTGGGTTTTTATTAGCACATGATTGCATGCCATTATATTCCAGAAACTCATCATTTTTCTCATACTACCTGTATGAATATACCCCTCTGTCTGAAATGGTCTGTTTCAGCACCTGTCTCTGGGGAAGGACTGAAGCAGCACATTCTACCGAAATACATTATTGTTGTGACATCATAACCTTACTGAATTCCCAATGGCTGGTTTAAAGCCACGGTTTCTAAATAGTAAGTTGACTGTTATGATACTTTCACAGTATATAAATAGCATTTCAACCTGCTTTATAATAATAAAAATACATTTTCAAAGATGTGGAAATTTCATTTTTTTTTTTTTTTTACATCATGGGGCCACTTAAAATAATAATTTTCCTTTATCTGATATGATATTTTCACTATGATGAGGTTGTCTTTTCTTTGACCTTTTCCAGCAGCAGGTGTTAAAGCACCTGTATCCAACCAGTGGCTTCTTGGTCTGTGCTACTTCACACTCAGTACAAGTGTAAAAGAGTTTACATCTGGAAGCCATTGACTCACAATCTCATTATCAAATTACTGGCCTGAAAACACACTGGAGGCTGGAGCGTGAGAAGTTGTCACTTTTGCTCTTTTAGATTTTAAAATTGGGCCACTTTGGTTAAGTTTCCAGATTAACACTGATAAAACCATGTCCACTACAGTAACTCTGCTACTTTGAAGAAATTCTGTCCATTTTACACTTTTTAGTATAAATGCAATTGCATCTTGTACATGATCAGACATTGCTGAAATTGCTGTTATCAAGGGGAAACATCTGAGTCTGAAAAGTGAAGCCAAAGTAGATGTGACCATAACCTGTGTTCTCTCTAATGGCAAGCAGCGGGCGACTTCACTGGATGGAACTAGACCTTTGATTGTATTTAAGTCTTACAGTACGTCTCACATGATTTATTGCTTTTGTACACATTTTCCTTATGAGTTTATGATCTCAATTGCTAGTTTCGGTTCAGCATTTGGTTTCACTAAAAGACACTCTGAGGCGTCGACTGTTTTGAATTACGTTATAAACAAGAGTAGCAAGCTAGCTCTAGTGTTAGCTGATAACTTAGCGCCCTCCACCACAGCACCATCCTCTTGTCCAACAAGGTCTCCAAACTAAATGAAAAAATAGACCGTTTGTCAATACCACCCATAACGACACATATGGAGCTTTTGTCATAATGAGCATTTCGCGGCTCATGGAAAGCGGATTGTTCTAAAAAAAAATAGCACACACGTCATCATGCATACACATACGGTTCATGGTTGTAAAAAAGACTGAAGTTTCGGTGAATTTAAGCTACAAAACCACTGACCTAGCTCTGGGGCAAAAAAAAACAACTGGTTAGGAGTTATTAAAGACAGTTTAGATAGTAAATAAATGTATGTAAATGCAGAATACATAAACAACATAAGTTACGTTAAAAAAAAAACAGAATTCACAAACCATGGAACACAGGGAACTGCTCACCCGACTTTTTCCAAATTGAAATTGACAAGAAATAGTTATACTATGTTATACTATCAATACAACTAAAACCACCGACTGAGATGTTGGTAGTTTATGTTATAAGACCAGACTTGTTGTTTCCCCCCTGCATCCAGTATTTATGCTAAGCTGCTCAATACTCCGCACACAAACATGAGAGCGATATTAAACTTCTATCACTCTCTGAAAGCAAAAACAGCTTATGAAAGGATAAGTCTGGTTTATACAACTTGGGTCATATTTAAGCTTTTTTCTTTCAGCAATTAATGGAAAAACATATTGTTAGATGTAAAGTTGGTTTAGCACCATAGTGTCAGAACATTCAAGTTCTATTGTCAGGAGAAATTGTTTTGATTTGATTACTGCTAAGGGACACTCACACAGGAAAACAAAGAATTTCTTCCAAAATGGGTTTTTGCTTGACTTAGAGGTCAGCAATAATTTGAGAGCGGAGAACAGAAGAAACTGTGGGTCTGGCAGGAAATAATACAGACTGCACTTGATCATCTCCTGCTGTTGTGGCAGGAGGGTAGAGTCCCGCTAACCTCTGCTGATCTCTTTTTGCTTGCTGCAATCGTGGAAATTGCTGGCTGTCAAACTCAGCCAAACCCCCCTGTGGCTAAACAATGACCGAAGCCTTCACTTGCCGCTGTCAAATCTCTTTGTTTGTTTGTCAAGTAGCGATGGTGCCATTAAAACCTGAAAAACAGCATGCAACGGTGTACCGGAGACTGCAGCCAGAGGCATCATGGCTCATGGTAATTCACTGACAAGGCAGTTTGGATGTGTGTGAGTGATCGCTCCTCCAGTGTTGAGATTGTTGACACAGAGGAAATGATACAGAGCTGTCAGCTTGTTACTTCTGCACAAAAGTGTAGACTGTGTTTCATGATGTAGCTGTATTCTGGTGCTTGTAAATGTTGTTGGCGATGATCAAGTACCATAATGATGTTCTTTATAAATTTCATCATGTTTTAAAAGAACTGGTAAGTTTTTAATGTTGTCTGACTACGTCTAAAGGCAAAAGTAATTTTTGGAACACCCCATAATGAGGCAAAAAGCCTGTTGTCATAGCCTCCTCCATGGCTACATCACACTGCCTCTCTGATCTCTCTTTTCAAGAAACGTGTCTTTGTAGTTAAGTATTTCTCTCCAAAGAGGCACTCATGTACACTGCAAAAAAGCCGACTTGTATTTTTTGGCCTAAAGCAGTGATTTAAGTTGGTAAAACTTGGAAATATAAATTACTGACATCTAGGGCAATAATGTAAGTTAGCACAACAAAGGAAGCCAGTTGTCTGCTCAAAAACAAGTTAGTGAGTTGTTGTAACTTATATCTTTAAGTTGGGGTTCAAAACAAGGGACAATAGTTCTGCTAACTCTTATTTCTGTGTTGTGAAATTTGGTCATTAGCGAAAGCTAGCGGCTAACTGATGCTAGCGACGCTGCTTGTTACAGCTAGTAGCCATTAGCGTATCAATGCTAACTCAAAATTGTGGTCACAACATTAGCTGACATTCATAGCCGCGTTACAATCGTGCCAGAGAAATTCAGAGTTGAGCAAACTCAAAAACAAAACTCAAAATATTTAGTTTAATTGTCCAACTTAAAATTTTATTGAAGTTTGTTGCCTTGAAATTTTGAGTTCATCCAGCTGTTCTTTTTTTGCGGTGTACACAGAAATGTGTAAAGATTGAAAAAAGCGAGAGATGTTTAAACCATGTCTACTCCCACACCTCCACACATCTACACAATCGCTGCTTGAGGTGGGCATGCTTGTGACTGGCCTCTTTTGTTATAAGAATGACCATAATTCCTAAATCAGAAATAGTGGCCTGTCCATATATTTAGACTGGGTGGTCCAGGAGAGACAACGACTTATGCAGGGTCGGCATAAAGTATGCACACAAGTATCCTTTACACCTTTGTTTTTGTGAGGACCTCTATTGTGCAGAATCCCTTACACTAACCTTAACCATCACAACTAAATGCCTAACCCCAACTCTTACCCTAACTCTTACCTAAATCTAATTGTAACCTTCACCTTTAAGCTAAGTCTTAACTCTTAAAAAGGTGAGAACTTGTTCCGGTCCTTACTGTGTACGAAGTACAAGAGGACAACACACACTTTCATTGGATTAGCATTAATTTACCATCAATTTTCTCTTCTCTTATTTTCTCTTCTCTTACATTCCTGTGTTCAAAATTTTCATTCAAATAAAAATTCATTCATTCAGATAAAAAGACCAATCACAACATGACAGAGTTGTGCTATATCCAGAAGACAATACTGCACATTCAAAACATTTAATCCTGTGCAGTATATAAGTCCAGTTAACTCATCTAAAGCCTGATTTCCACCGGGCGCGTTACTGCAGCGTAACGTCAGCGTCGCGTATGACGTTGCAAATAGGTAACACTCTAATCAATGAGAGCATTTCCACCGGACGCGTAGCGTAACGTTACTGCAGCGTCGCGTCATCGTCTCTACGCGAGCATTAGGTAGGACTTCTATTTCTCCGCGAGACGCTGCCAACTCGCGTGAATCTCAACAGAGCAGATCGCACCAGAAAGGAAGTCCGACTCAGATTCAGCGTAAAACACTTCCGCCCCTTTCAAAATAAAACACAATACGCAGTTCATGCAGCCTAAAACTACTTCACATCAACGTTATGTTATGACCGGGGCACCAGATCGGCAATCAATCAATCAAAGGGTCTCAGAGGATCGGCGACACGGAAGACAAGAGACTAATTGTTGAAGTGGAACATCATACAATCATTTATGACATAATATATTGTTTTTATAAGGATAGATGGTCAGATCAACATATCTTTCACCTCAGAGAAGCAAAGTAAGTTGGTTTTTGTTGTTGTTGTTTACTTTATACACACAGTTTATCCATAGACTGTATAAATAGAGTTTAAAGTTTATCACGGGAGCTTGCGGTCTCCCGTATGGTCAGGATTATCGCGTGATCTCGTTATCTCGCGTGTATACGGCCGGCTTGCTAAACTGACGTGCTGCTGCAGTAACGCGTCCGGTGTGAATTGACAAGACGCAGCAAAAACGCTGTGGAGACGTGCTGCTGCAGTAACGCGTCCGGTGGAAATCCCCAGTAACAGTTGGTAATTCAATTCAATTCAATTCAATTCAATTCAGAGAAACTAAGTTGAGAGCTCTATGAGGCTGAATTCGGGCACAGCAGTCCTTTGAGCTCAATGAAAAATCTTCATAAAAGTGCGCCATCAAGTGGGAATACAACTACTGGTTCATGAAGCTTCATTTAGAGATCATTAGCTGGTAATGTCAGCATTTTAATTTAACATACTGACAATTGCTAATTAGCATTAAAAACAAAGTACAGCTGAGGTTGATGGGAATATAATTCAAATTTCAGGCCTTATCAACCAAAGTATTTGTTTATGGCAAAATAAATATTCAACACCATGAATTTAAGTGAATATTTTGGAATGATGATGGCGCTAGATTTAAATTACTGCTGATAACTTTTAATTACCTTTCTGCTTTTACATTTCCTCATATGTATATTGTATGTTTCCTTGATCATTGATCTTAATTGGACTTACCTGGTAAAATAAGGGTCGATCCAATGGTGGCACTAAAAGTAAATTCAGAGGATCACCAAAAATCATTAAGATTTGTTCTCTTGGGACCATGAATAACTACCAAATTTTATAGTAATCTCACAAAAACATGTTTTTAAGTAGATTTTTCACTCTGGAGTAAAGTGGTGGACCAACACTGCCATCCCTGGAGTCGCTCTTTTCACAGAGTTATAAATAAAAATATATTATTTTACTTTCATTACACTTTTATGTTTAATTATTGTGAATAATTTTGAATAGGAATAAAATAAGGAAGCGTGCCATCTTCTGGTAAAAAATGTTTTTAGTGAATGTGAATTATTGCATTGTGTATGTAGCAGCGGAATTGGAAGAAGACCACAATGAGTCAGTGCTGTAGATGCTTTGGGACTAAATTACCTCTGTACTTAATGAAAAATGAAATTAACTTTCACTAAAACAGACAAACTCACACATAAACTAACAAAATACAGTCAAGTGCATCCACTCCAAATGAACTCTTAGAAAGAAGTATTCCAAGGTTTATTTAGGATAACTGTGTGGGGTCTGCATCAGTGTGGAAACCACTCTGTTATACAATCCTGTCTGCTCTACAGGCAGACAGGTCAGACTCACACTCAGCCATTAGTTACACAAAACTCTGAATTCAATTCAAAATGGACCCGAAACAAACAACAGAGACTAGAGGCTAAAATCCTCTGTGGAAATGAATGGCTGTGAACATTTGCCTCTAGTCAAGAGAGCGCAGAAAGACATCTGGTACTGATTACACTACTCGCTGACAGCAGGATGTCTCCTCTCCTCTTTTTGTCTGCTTCGTCAGTCCTCCTCTATCTGCCGTTTCAGTACGCCCTCTGCTTTTCTCAGCATCACTCTGTCTCCATCTTTTTTTGGCTTCTCTCTCTCATTTTCTGTCTCAGTTTTCTCTGGCTCATTTCCAAGAGTTTTGCTAATCCCTAGTGCTGTCGGCGCGCTTTGCTGCACTAGCAGTAGTAGTTATTGTAGTTTGTCCAGCTTATCAACACACACAAATGATGGAGGCAATTAAGGCACTTTAAAACCCTAAGTGTCCGACTGCAGCAATTTTCATCAAAATTCCTATTCTCTCTTTGAGGCATAACTCAATCAAATCTGAAAACACAGACATGTTAGACACATTGTTAGAATCAGTGTAACACACACAATTTCAGTGGGTTATCCCAATGTTTGTCTATGTCCATAAATCTGCTTAGAAATCACAGAAATTGCGTGGGAAAAATCCTGTTTTTATCATCATGCTTCTATATTTAAGCAATTCAGTAATCAGTAATCAGTTTGTGATAGTCTGTTAACAGGAACCCCTGGCAGCCATTTCAGCATACTTTTGGTGCCAATTTGCCTATTTCAAAAACTAAGAGCATACTAATCTACCATATAGAAGTAAGAAAAAATAACTAAATACATAACTAAATAATAATAATAATAATAATAATAATAATAATAATAGGAGTGATGCAATTCATTGATATTAAAGCAACATTTTAATATATTACATATTAAAGCACATATTTCTGGTCTGTGTCAGCAACGCGATCATAACAAATGCTTGTGTACAGCTGTTCTTATTCACAACAGCTGTGTAATGTTCTCTCTCTCTCGAACTCTAAAATATACAGTCAATATCAGAGGAGTTTTATGCTAACTATTGTAAAAAGTAAAAGGGCTTGTAGCAGAGAAAATATTTAGAAAATGAGCACTGCTTAGCACAGAAGATAAAATGGGTCTTAATCCTGTCTTCCCAACAAATAAAACTGAACATATACTGTAAGGACATACACAAACCTACTGACCAGTGTGGCTGGGGGTGACAGATTGTGCCCTTTGAGAGCAAACATGTTAAATAATTCAGGAATGCTTGTGAACATTAAACTGCTTTATTCTGCAAAGTGACACAAAAGTGTCTTTTTGAAAAGTGCCTTTGTGCCACAGAGAGATGGGAAAGGAGTTTTTAAGAGGAAGGGGTTTTAAATCTTTAATGAAAGTCCTTCACAATGATTGTGTTAGATAGAAGCTGGCCGTATAGAAAAGGTACCAGTGATTTTTTTCCCGGCTTAAGTGTCTAGAAATAAAGAGTTGGAATGAATGCAGATTGGAATGATTGGCCAAAGTGCTTTCTTCTGTAAGACAATTCTTGCTGTCATTCATCAGGAAAATAACTCTGTGCACTGCACTTTTATTTAAAAGAAACATATTGTTTTAGACAGAAAAAAAGCACAGTGGGAGAAAAGCTTTGCAGTTAAATGTTATATTAAATGAAGAAACAAAACGCTGAACTTTAACAGTAGAACCAACAGATGTCTAAAGAGGAATCAGCCTGAGGGCTTCCTCAGACCACTAGAAGAAAAAAAAAGATCTATTCCACTTCTTTCATTAGCCATTACTTCACTCATGGATTTTCCAGGCTTTGCTGCCTTGTATCATTAATCTAAAAAATTGTTGATTTTAAAGACAGCCCACTAACCACACACCTCTGATTGTTGCTGCTTTGAATTCTGAGATTTCAGCGTCTCACCCTCAGGTTGGTATGGATAAGAATGTCAGAGTTAAAGTCAAACAGCATGATGTAAAGTGGATGTGGGGGTGTGGGGGTCCCGTCCCTCCGATGGCACTCCACATCCTCCAGACAGCATGAACTCACCAGAACAGCATGGTAAGCTCATGAGACGCAGGCCATAGTGGCTTTGGAAAAGCTATCCCCTGACATTTTCCATTCATAAAATTCCTGGAATTGAGATGAAGGAGGGAAAATAAATCAGGCTGCAGCCTGATGTCTGTGTTTTTTCATATATGTTTTTTTTCATGTTGCTGTGATTGGCAGAATGAGGGTTTAGCCATATGTTTCCTCCTGCTACCATTCTCCACAGCCTCCTTTTGTTTTTCCTATTGACATTAAATAGACATAAAGAAGGGATTTGCTGAGTGTGCCTTCCAAGTGAAGTGGTTAGAAATGAGAGGCTTTTACGACATGGAAAGGTCTTCATTACTCTGCATATTACCAGAAGCCATCTATTGATGGAAATTTCCGCATCCATCTCACTTTTCCAAAAAAAACATGACTATAATTTCAAATATGCTTCTTTAATCTGTCCTCCAAATACCCTCTGCTTTGTTTTAGTTCTTAAACACTCAGTCTCTATGATGTACAGTATGTGTACCACATTGTGGCTTATTTGGTTTTCATATTTATTGAACAAAATTGGTGAGCTGGATTGAATAAAGCAATTCAATTCCCTTTTCTAATCTGCAATCCTTTGAGGTGGTTTTTCATTCAGTTTTTAAGGGCCCTCCTGCTTACATGCCACCCCTGCTGGGCCAATAGCTGTGCACTGTAAAGATGAAAGGATCAACTTTGAAGTAAAATGTAAAAGAGAAATCTGTCATTTCATCAAGCAGACAGAAGCAATCCTTTCTTCTGATCCCTTACACACCCGATCAATCGGACTAATACTGAAAAGCTGATGAACTTTCTTGTCACTGCGTACATCGTAGCGCAGATGACCGAGGTCAAAATTGGAAAACAGAACTGGAAGATTTGTGTAATGTCACCACATGCAAAAAGTATCAAAACATTTGGACCCCATTGTGTGTATGCATGCACTGAGCTCCTTTTCTAAAGGACTCAATAGGATTGGGAGCCAAAATTCAAATCCAAATCAGAACACATAACAAGAACGGGGTACCTGTAAAAAACTGAATTACAGTTCTGTTATTTGCTTCCTAAACAACGACACATTGGTGCTCATCCAGAACTGGATGACGATAACCCGAACCTAAGTGATACTTTTTCTCTCTCATTCACCCAATGCACACACAATACACACAACACTATTTTGACCGTTATTGAATACTTTTGATTCTGCCTGTATATACTACTTAAAAATGTTTACCATGCCATGTTGGTATCATTTCTTTCATCACAACCTCACCTATATGATCTGATCATTTTTCTTTCAGTTGGACTTACTGGATCAACATTTTGAACCCAAAAAAACACAACAAAAAGATGTGACAAAATGTTGTTGTAAAATCATCGTTTTATTTAACTTTCACAACACAATCATACTCAATGAAGAATTTTAATTGTTGCAAATGTGAACACAGGTTGCAAATATAACACGAGAGGTAAAACTTAGTACAACATCTAGTTGTATATTTTTATACTAAAGATAATCAACCTTATCTCCAGTTGTACTTGGCCTATCATCATCAAGAAGACGTGTGAATTGATCACGCCGGCATGATTGGCGACTGTGGAGGGTAACCCAAAACACCTTTTCTAAAGGGCACAAAAACATTAGAAAAAAACATTAGCCAGCTGCTAAGCCAGCCTGTTTCAAATACTTGGAATGGAATGCATGACTGACGTGACGGTGTGTATTCATGTGTAAAAACTGAGCTGTTGTTATCATGATTCCTCTTCCGTCTGTTCCAGGTGATTATTTTTTCCAGTCCGATCCCCGTCAGGTGAAATAGTACAATTAACTCCTGTTAAATCCTGTGGGAATCCCACAGAAATCCTGAAACTCACAGGATTCCCAAAACATTTTGGGCCCAACATATGTTGGATGGTGCCATTTCAGTAGGTTTTAGTGTTTCAGTCGACGAAAAACGGACAGATTATAGATTCATATACAAATAGCCACCAACTGAAATTTGTATTGTATTGTGTATTGGCATCATTTAAGATTTATACACTTATTATTTATTGCTGATTGGTATATGGAATTGTTTGTTTTATCGTTGATTTTATGTACAGCACTTTGGAGGCGTTTGTGTTGTTTAAATGTGCTATACAAATAAAGTGGATTGAAACTGTGAATATGTTAATTTACACAGTTACACAGTATGAAGTTAACTGTTTACATGAATTAAAAATAAAGTGAAATATGCATGTGACCTGTTTTTCCCCTGCCCCGCAAAGAACCAGAATCAAAAATGATTAAGAACCAGAATCACTAAGCAGAATAGGACTGAATTGGCTGATTGTGTCTGGAGTGCTGAGTTGAACCTCAAGTGTGTCATTACCTCTGGGTAGAGCTAATCAGTCACCTTGTTCATTAGTTTATTCATCACTTTGCTTCATAAAGTCACCCCTCATCCCTTAACTAATTTATTTTTGGCACATTAGTTATACAGTGCCAAAGGTGGGAAGCATCGAGTCAAAAGAGGGAAATCACATGCAAATCCAGATGCAAAAATCAAAGCTGTGAATAAAAATGTGCATGCCCACATGTGTGCACTGACACAAAGGACCACACAGATATCCACAGACACCAGCGGATATAAAAACGTCTACAGTACAAATACACCACATACCGTGCTTATTTTGAAGCAATATACTGAGTTCATTTGAGGCACACAATATCGTGAAGTAATATAAATCATACTGTCTGTGATGCAACATGGTCCAGCTAAGTGAGCTGTCCATTGCTGAACAAAAGAAATGGATTTTATTTGAGAGCCAGTTTAACCAGAGTGCTCCACAGGGAACATTAAAATGAAAATAAATAGACTGAATTGATTGTGAATGCTTTGATACCATGCCCTACATTTAAAATTGGCATTTATAAATGTAAGTGTTTTGTAATGTTGTTACATTAACTCTTAGGGCGGTAAGTAAAATTAAGTTTTACTGCTATTATACTTTTATTTTTATGGTCTCTGTAACAGCTAAGCGGTCTCAGCTGCATATTAAAAAGAAATAAAACATTACTGTCCTGCTCTCCAGTACAACCAAATCTTGATTAAATCAAATAATTTGTCGTCTTTGCGCCTTACTTTCCAGCCAAAATAAAACAGATCATGGTTTACAATTTTCTCCCTTTTTTATTCACAAAAATGTGTGAGGATTAATTTGTTCTCTTTGTTTTTTTCTCACAGTTTGGGAACAGTTTGTTGTTTGGAAAGAGAGAAATCTGCAAAACCATCTTTTTCTGCCCATTTTAATAATAGTTTATCTTAAATGTGCTAATGTGAATTTGTTATTTGAAATTAAAGTTTTACCATTATTCTGTAGATTCTATTCTAGTCACTGATTATCAAGCAGCTGATACAATGACATTTGAAGCTGGAATGCAAATAGACCTTTTCTATGTGGATTGTGCACCAATATGGCTGATATGTTGAAGGCTGCTTTCTGTTGCTTTTGGGCCATCTGTAGGTGATTGAGGCAGTAATCTGCTGGACAAAATATGATAATATTAAATAAAACATAATTTCTAATGCATCATTATATGTTCTGTAAGTTTCAAGTGATATGTTCTGTAGTTTTTCATATTGGAGAACATATACACCAATACAGATAGATTCTGACATACATATATATGTATCCATGATAGGTCAGTATTAGCTGATAATATGGTTCGACTGATATGGTCTTGCTGTAATACACTGAAAAAAGAACCAACTTAATTGAATTGTTTCATTTGGTAACACCTAAATGAATTAAGTTCTTTCAAATTAATTTAAACTTATTAAATTAATTTGAAATTTGAAACCAGTACACTGAAAAAAGAAAATAGTTGAACCAACTTAATTGAATTGTTTCATTTGGTAACACCTAAATGAATTAAGTTCTTTCAAATTAATTTAATAAGTTTAAATTAATTTGAAAGAACTTAATTAATTTAGGTGTTAAGTGAATTAAGTTGGTTCAACTATTTTCTTTTTTCAGTGTACTAAATGGTTTATATGTTGGTTTGTCTTTCCCCTTCTGGGCGATTAAATATGCTTAGTTGCCACAGTATAAATAGTTTTACTCTCCATGATTATATAATTTATGCAAAAATATGTGTGGTTAGACTATTATGTGACTTTGTGTGTCCTTTTTTGTAAAACACCCTTTAGTAGTTGTTTTTGTTGTTGTCATTTTGAATGTGTTGCGTTTTGTCAAGCCAGGTGTTGGTAATTTGGGAAAAGTGAGAGCACAGGACCACGAGGGCCTGCGGAGAGCTTGTTGTCCTTGATGTCCTCGTACTTTCATATTTCCACACGCCCTCTCCTGTGTGACTCATGTGGACTTGTGGTATGTGACGTTCCCTGCTGCACACTCCTGCTAATTGGGATTAGCATATTACCCACCAAAACAATGCTGCGGTGATACAAGTCTGCTGGGTCCGGTGGCCTTTATTCACCACAGACCCAATAATCCCCCTGTCTCTGGGAGCAAAGCTCATTAAATCTCGCGGAATGAAGCCCATTATGAGCGCCCGCCGGCTCTGGCACCTCCTGCAAATCCTATCATGGCACAGATATGGAGCTGTGGATAGCGTTGGGCTAGTGGACGGCTAATCACAACCCCAGTGTTTAGACTAGCCGATTAGCACTCCTCACTGATCCCTGATGACCCAGGATTAAACCCAAACAGCAGCAGAGCCCGAGAGTACAGAACAAAATAAAAATACACAATTACTGTATTATGTATGTATCCTGTTGACATGTATGCTCTCAACTGTGGAACGTGGACGATTATTTGTATTGGCACGCAGGCAAACCCTGATGAGTTAATGCAGGTCCTGTATGATGGATAACAATAGCAGCTAATAAAATGCTTGTATGTGTCAATGGGCTTATCAATAAAGTTCCATGTTCCTGATGGCCCATTGTGTTTTAATTACTTCATGATGATTTTCATCTCATACTGGGTATTCACCCCAGAATCGCTAAACAACTCACCTCTACGAACATGTGCGTCCTCACGTGAACTATGCTTTTTTTTTAAAGCTTTTCAAACCATGAAAAGCTTTAAAAAAAAGCATAGTTCACGGTCTTCTGATTTGTTGAGGTTAATTGTTAAAGTTGTCTTAACACACTTTATAAAATAGATAATTTCAGTTCTTGATTTTGATTGGCCGAGCCACACTCCAAGCTGTCGTAAAAAAGTGTGTTTGAAGAGATAAAGGTTTACTGCGCATTACAATTTCAGTATTACTGTGCCTATTAGTCACCTACTGTATGGGAAAGGTTAAAATATCTTACTGGAGGCTTAAAGCGATCATATTTTGAGCAAAATTTGTGTCTGTGAGTCATAACCACACGAATAAATAGCTATATGATTTATTTCGCTAAACGTATGAATAACATGAAAACAATTAAGGGAAAATTAACTGAAATAAATAACACAAATTACTGGAGCATTCAAAACAACTTAATCTAAAACGATAAACTTGTAACACCTTTACAAGTGAAAAGAGGAACATCTTACACACAAAAAAAGTTTGAAAATAGCACCAGATGTTTTTATACTGAGCTGTTTGCTGTTACTGTGTGTCTCTCTTATCAACTCATGTTTGTCTGCATGAGTTAGGTGTGGCAATGTCTTGTCTGCTTTTATTCTGTTTATTGTGTGGATTGTCCTTTTATTGTGTGCTTTATTGTGCACTTTTATTGTGAAGTGTCTTCAAACCAAATTTCCCTTAAGGGACAGTAAAGTTTGAATTACAATTAGAATAGAGGTTTTTCTATTTTCATCCTTGGAGCATCTTTCTGGGAGACTTTAATAGGACGCAGAACATGGATTTAACTACATAGCAACACCTAATGTATGTCTGAATAGGTTTTACTTGATCTGTGACTGTTGCCAAAGCAGTAGGGCACAGCTCACTGCACTCAAAGACTAGGACTCTCACTATTTAAAAAAAAAAAAAAATCTGAATGGATTAGAACCATATCATTTCTTTGAATTAATAAATGGCGATATAGCCTTATTGTAAAATATGTCACAGAATTGACATGGTTCATGTTAAATGTGCTGTTTCTGGCCAGTTAGAGCCCTCACCATCGTACTGACGGAAGGCTGCGTGTTGTCATAATCTCTACATGACTCCAATGTGAGTCTCCCACAAGGAAAATCAGATAATAATGACACTGTAATTTCATAACAAAGAATGCATTGGCAGACAATTGCTTCTGCAATGTTGAAGGCAAAAGAGCTCTTACCTTCTCTTTTGCCGTATGATAATGAGATGGAAAAAATGCATATGTACATAAATATAATGTGATCTAGTGAGACCAAAAGTGATTTTCATAACCTCGGCTGGACATTGAAGTTCTATTCTATTCTATTCTATTCTATTCTATTCTATTCTATTCTTTATAATGTCAAGCATGCAACAGGTTCTAAGACACTGCTTCATCCTATCCTCCACAATATGAATCATACTGTATGTGCATATCTGTAGGGTTAAGATATTTATTTGCATGACTACATATTCTTGTACATTGCCCCAATATGGAAACTAACAGTATGTTCAGAATGACGAACACAGTCCCTCAGCTGATTCAACAACATTAAAGAAAATGATTAGCATGCCATCACTTGTTCTGTCTCTATATATGTAAGTCTGAGTAAGGAAAACAGACTGTAAACAATCTTTATGCTGCATTCGTCTTTTATCCTCTGGTTCTATGGATGGTTTTAAGATGGGTCAATATCTGAAAAGCTGTCTCAGACCTGTTGGCTACGAGTGAAATGCATGAAATAGCTTGAGGCAGAATAGCCTGGTATCTCTGCTGAATATTTATCAGGTCATGTGTTAGTGCACTCGACCAGCCTTTCTGTTTATCAGGCTCAAAGCTCAGATTCTATCCATGGACTGTCTTTAAAGCTGTTAGGGAGGGGAGGGTCAAAGTATGTGAACCAAGGCCTTGAGCTCTGCTCAGCAGAGACAGAAAGAGAGAAGCAGAGAGCAAGGGAGAAAAGCCTCTATAGGTAATGATAGGCAGAGGTTACTGATCAAAACAAGAGATTGCGTCATGGGCACCTTTAAGGGAAGGATGATGGTGTTCTCGAAAGGCCTTGGACAATCTGATGGCAAATTAAAATGGCGTTACAGTCATAAGATGGAGGCTAAAGAAGGGGACAAGGAACTGAGCTTCATTGTAACATAGTTGTGTAGCTTCATTATTGCTTTGTTCCTGCCTCCCAGGCAGCCATTTATATTACTGTATTTCAGTATTCAAAAACATTTCAGTATTGAAAGATACAAAGAACGCTTTGACACTGGTTCCACTTGAGGTTTCAGAAGATCTTGTTCGATTAGATTTAAGAAATCAAACCAAATGTTAATTTCACAGAGTTTGATCAAGGTGAGAGCAGATGAAGAAGCAGTTAACCAAAGGGCTAAGACTACATCTGAATTTAAACAATCACAATGCTTCGGATTGGAGGATCGGAGAGTAGAGTTACGTAATGGTAGTAATTATCCTCCAATCTTACAGTGTAATCACCATAATCCTAACCTTTGTCTCCTGTCAATGCCAGAATGCCATGAGACACAGGGAGGTCAGCATATTTGCGGGTCAGTTTATTTGAACTTTAGCCTTGGACAACAGAGTGCACTTCATGGTTTACTCAGCTGTTTAAAATAATTCTGCAGTATTCATTGAATATAACACCTTGCTCTTGTGATGAAAGCAGGGTTATCCTAATGCAATATCTTTACAAGTATAGCTATAAATACTATTAAGGGGCAAAACCGAATTCAGATAGAATGGAAATCATTTTGATGTGCCAGCTTAAGCTTTTCATGAGCCATATCTGCTTAACTGCGGCCACAACTAGAATAACAAGCTTGGAATGACAGAAGGGAATGCTATCAGTAACCCAACGCTACATTTCTTGACACCCTATTGAAGCACACTGGATGGATCTCATCACTTCAAGGTGGTCTTGTCAGCAATGAGTTATTGATAGACTGTACAGCCAGGTCAGATATACTGCAGTATTTTTACATGGCAAGGCATCTCATTTACATTCTAAAACATTTGAGCTTGTTTAGATCAGTACATGGTGTGTAAAATGCTGTTTCATGCCAGTCCGGTCAAGTCCAATCTACAAGCTGAAACCAGTTTAATTTTGATTTGAACAGCCCAAAACACATTTGTCATAATGACACCTGTTAAATTAAGTAGTAGCTTACATCCACAATCGGTGCTCCCTTACACATAAACTTTACTTGGGCCAAAGTATTTTAACCAACCAATTTTCTTAAACTTTTTAATATTTATTGAATACATTTTTATCCATCCGGGAGAACAACAGTATCTATTTGTTCAGCCCCTTCTTGATCATTGGCAAACTATCTTACAGGTGGATTGATGCCACAAAGTGAATCATCAGTCTCATTATGTTTAATTCTGCAGCGGCTGGTATGTAAAGTATGACATCTTGTGGCAGAAGTAGGTACTGGTCATTTGGCTTAATATCAAACCAGTTTAGTAATGTTTGTGCCTGCCAAATCTTAGTATTTACTGAAAACCCAACAAACGAAAAAATAAACTGTTATTCTTTGAATCAATTACAAGCCAGACCTGTAAATGGTTGGTTAATCAAGAGCAGCGAGGAAACACCACATGGAGGCTCAGGGGGCATACATCCATCTGTCATGTCTGTCCATTTTCAACAGTTTCAAACGGAGGAGCGCTAAGTCATCCCACAGGGCTGATGGTTCGTCTCTTTTCTATCTGGTGAGCAGAATGTTCAAGCATGTGGCATTTTTAAGGAACATACGGAGATATCTCCGATTTGACACAGTCAGTCAGTGACACCAATATGTGTAGCCAGTATCTTTGTTGAGGAAATATGTTCGCTTTTCAAACTAAATTCATGCAGGGGACATTTTAATGCAATTTCCCAATGCTATGTTAACTACATGTACAAAATGATGAGACCCTGGCATGATGCCGTGCAGGATTAAAAGGTCACACATGGTGTATAGTAAGATGAGATAACATTAGCCAGTTCTAATTTTAAAACATGTTACGTCACAGTAATGTCTTCATTATTCACTTTCAGTCCATTTTGTGGCAAATTAATCTGGTCACTCCCCTGTTTCCGGACTAGTCTGGCTAAAGACGGGAGAGTAATTAGCATCCCAGCATCACACCCGGGTGTCTATGATGGAAGAGGAAGGGTGGAGGAAAGAGCCGAGGAAATGAGGCCAATTTCCCTGTGGGGCCCAGTAACCAGGAGCGGCCAAACAGGTTCCACACATTAGAAGACCTAATGGCAAGTCAGACCCACCCACTTCCTGCCAGGTGTCCTCCAAGGGTTTGTTACTAACGTCTGAGTTTTTTGTCTGGGTGTCTTACTCTCAGTCTTTCTGCACTTCATTGAATTTAGTCTGGCTGTAACTGGCTGTTTTGATGCATGTCTGTCTGTTCCGAAGTAACCTCATCATGCTCCTGTTCCCCCCTTTTTTTTTAGATTAAAGGCTAAACAAACAATATGCTTTGTAGCAGACAGGAGTTCAAGTTGGAGTGAGGACCCCAGGCAGGAAGAAAAAAATTAAAATTGGAAAGGAAATGTCATAGAACGGCTACTGTGTAGGAAGAGAGGATGCTTTGGCCAGACGACTGGGGCCACTGAAAGAGACTCGATGTGTTTCCAGCGGCAGTTAAAGGCAGCAGGCCTGAGCTGCAAGCACAAAGTGTGCAGGGCAGACTGGAAGTTGAAGAATTTCCGTCCCGACCGAGAGTGTGAGAGATAGAGAGAGTGGGCTTGTGTCTGCCAGCAAGAGCAGCACTCTTTTTCCACAAGGGAGAAGTTATGGCGTGATTTGCATGTCATCCAAACCACTCCATTTGGCGGGAAATTGGTGTGTGTGTGTGTGTGTGTGTGCATGTCTGCATATGTGTGTGTGAGGCCACATTTAGTAAGTCAGAGCTACCCAACTGACTGCACACATTCAAACATGTGCACACACAAACACACGTATATCATTTAATTTACCCCCTAAACAAGTGTGCCGTCGTGCTGGGCACGGTGGAAGGAAGGCTGGGCGCAGCACGGCAATTCAAAAATCTGCACTTGACATATTCAGCTGCAGTGTCCAAACTGCTACAGAATCCATGCACACAGAATGGTCAATCAAACACTAATAATAGCTTTGCCTCAGCTCAAAATTACAGTTGGGAAGGATCATTTTGTGTCAGTCAGCTCTGATGTCTTTATTACATATCTGCACGGCTCGCAAGTGCATCTGCACTGAGGTTATTGGTTCGACATGACACCTCAGTTGCTTTCCGGTATGCACTGCGGTTACCATGTAGGGGTGCAGGGTCACACTGGTAATCAGGTAAGTGTATACAGTGTCACTACAGCAGAATAAAAAACATATCTGAGGTCCGTCATCATGTTCCACATTGTATTAGCTACACTAATATGACTGCTAATGAGAAGGCATTTCAGAAGCCAAAAATAACCTGGCAGCATTGGGAGGCTTCATCCCTGCCCTGGGTGCTGTCGGTTATAAGAATATATGGACTGTGGCTGCGGCCAGCTCAGTACGCCGTCTCCCGTTCACCGAGCCTCATTATCGCACAATCACGCCTCACTAGCCATGAAGCTGCCTCTGTCTGCCTGGCCGCCTGTCCAGACAGGTGGGAGGGAAAAGAGAGGGAAAAACTCAGACGAGCAGAAAGAGAAAGAGTAGGACTGAGAGATTAAGTATATGTGGGAGAGTGGTAAAAGGGAGGAGATTTAGGCCATGCAGGTCACAACACTGAAGAGGTGGCAAGAGAGAAGGGGAAAGTGAGACAAAAGAGGCTCAAGTCACAAGTGGAGGAATATGAAAAAAAGCTGAAAAACCAGAGGAGAAGGTAAAGGAGAGGGTAACGGAGACAGAGGCCAAGAGAGGGAGGGGGGTGCAAGAGTTCGTGGACGACTGTGGCAATGTTTCTCTTTTTCCTCCCCCTCCTTATTTTCCGTCTGAGTTACACGGTCATTTGGCGGCACTGGCTGAGACCACCGGCGTGTTTCCACTTGGCTGTCTGGTCGTCTGCCTGCCTGTTTATCTGTCTGTCTGTCCGTCTGTCTGCCTGACTACAGGTTCTCACTGTCTTTCTGCTCATCCACTCCATTTCTCTTCCTGTCTGTCCTTCCTCCTGTTTGACTGTCTGTCTGGCTGGCTGGCAGGCTGACAGTTTCTAACTGTGGTCATCGTAGGAAAGCAATGCCCTCATTTCCCCTCCACCGCAGAGTCAGGACTAACACACACAGGTTATTTGTATCAGCTTGACACATGAAATGCATCTGGAATATAGCTGTGCATTAGATGATATGCAGACTGTGTCTTATGTCCCCTTTTTCTGTATTATTTCAGTGGTTTGTATTCCCTTTCTGATTAATGTAATTGCTAAAAGGAACCAACTGTTATTGACAGACTATCTGCAACTAAGGCAAAGGTTTACTGTCATTTTATGTCATTTCAATCCAGTTTTACATTCTGGAGGCATCAATAAATAAATGATTGATGCCTATGTGTGCTGGAATCAGAAAGATGATTTTGTTTTGTTAGCGAAAGCTGATGAGAAAATTTAATGAGAAATTTTCTACATGAATATTTTGTACCTGGCTTTTTGCTAATAAGATCAAAGAGGGTTACACATTACACATACAAACACATTTGTTTGCTGTCTTGTTTGATAGACTGTACACAGGTAACTCATTAACATAATTAAATAACAAAATTGTCAGCCTCAAAACATGGGAAATTTGTTGCAACAACTATTAAGCCCATCTTACTCTCCCACTTCTTGAAATCCACACACATCCAAAGAGTTAGGATAAACTGATGTTTCATATTGTTGAGTCAACTGAACAGTATTTTGCCTCAAGCTTTTAGCTTTTATCAGCGTGGAGGCTGAATGGTGCAGAATGTTTATGCTGTGAACATACATTATATGTGTAGCGCTCCAGGAACACGTTGACAGTTGAGATGTAACATTTGCTTGACATGCAGAAACACAGACACACACAAACACACAAAAAGGTGACATTCACTCTGAGTGTGTGTATGTATATTTCTTGCATGTGCAGCAGCATGCCTCCTCCGATCAGACTTCAGGTTTCTCCCCAGTGGATGAAAACCAAGCAAATACAGTAACTGCTAACCGAAGCAATAAATAATGGAACCTCAGGCTATGAGCCTGTCGCATTCTTTCAATGAGAATGAGAATGGTTCAGTTATTAAAGAGTCACCTTAAATGTCAGCCAAGTGGAGCAACAACACACAAATGTGTGACTTGTGATGGAAAAAAGTGAGTAAAAGTTGCCATCCAGCAGGAGCCAGCTTTGCTGTGTCTCCATTAATAGTTATGTTTTGGATTTTGGGAATGAGGGTGACAGATGCCAGGACAGAACACACATGTTTCCACAACTAGTATTCAACACCCAAAACTCTTAAGCATCTGGAAACACCACCCAAATTCCAAATTTAGCTCATTATGGCCTCATTACCATCCACAAACAGAAGAAATGTGAACTGTGACATGCAGACAGGAAAGCTGTTTTTTGAAAGGTTAACCATGCATTATATTGGTTTTAAATAACCAACAAACCATTCTTAAGTGTCGAGGCCAGTTTTTTTAGGTATATGTCTCTGTATAAACCGTGGCGACATCATTCTGGATCGCACCAGACAGAGCGACAGCAACACATTTTACAGTAGCATCTGTGCATTGTATTTGGCATCAGACGCAGCATAATGTGAGTTTTTTGGTTCCACAGCATTTCCATTAGCCAAACTCTGGCTGAGTGGAAAATGAGAGACGGAGAGAGACACGCAAAAGAAAAATCTGCTGCTGTTTTTTGTTTTTATAGTGGAAAACAACAAAAGCACCCAAAATCAACCACAGAGCATAAAAGTTTACAACCCTCAGAGAGGCGTTAAAGGAGGGTCAAAAAGCTAATGAGGACAAGACCGACAGTCCTCTGGACACGTGGGGCTTTTCAACTGAAAAGTTTACATTATGAAAAATATAGTCCAAACTTCAAACCCCAAGGTTAATTTTGATTTCTGATTAGAGGTAACTTTTCCTTCCAGCCCTCTCTCCTCCCACACTCCACTCCCTGCCATTTGTCTTTCACTTCTCCTCCACACTCCCCATCAACTTGATTCACTATTTTTATATCCATTTCCCCACTCTGTCACAATGCTCTTAGTAGATGATGGAGAGAACATAATTTGACGAAATACAGGCATAAGTGAGAAAGATCATAGTGATGGGAGCAGGCGGTAATTAGCACAGGGGCCACTGTGGCTTCCAGGTGTGAACAGAGCTGAATACTCCATCTAAAAAAAAAAATTGCAGTGCTGCATTTATTTAGCTTCAGTACTGCAGTGGTCACTAATCTGTCCTTTTTATTCTACAGAATAAGAAATTATACTGATCTTGATTAAAAATATAAATACATGCATTATTAATAATCCTAACTAAGTCCTGTGGACTAGATACAGTGAAATTCTGTCATGACTTTGAGTCCATTATTATTTCTTGTTGGTTTTTTATGTCATTCTGTAGCTTCCCAGTAGTGCCCCTAATGTATTCAAATCCTATGTTTTTGGGTCATAATCAACAAAAGTGGCATCCAAAGCAGTACAATCTGTGCAGTGATTTCCAGACTTGACACAATCTCACTTTTAAGGCGAAGTGGATGTTTCAATTTCACAAACCTGATAAAAATAAGTTAGCCTTTCAGATACAGCAGTTCTCCTTGTGTCCTTGTTTGACACTTCAGCTCATGACTCAGGGGACCAAAGAACCAAACTCTTGTCCGCTAAAAAACGGTGGTCTCGGTTCACTTTCAAGTGCACCAGAGTTCAGTTCACTGCTGGTGAGAATGCAGTCCCAACCAAAGGCAGGAAGCGAACTAAAGCAGAGCACGTTCTGGGTTGAATTTGAGAATCAACACCAGGCAAGGTAGTAGCAGGCTTGAAAAATGTCTCGTGGACAGAGTGTTCTCATGATGAAGTAAAGGCTGTTAACCAAATATGGTCAGATGATCACATGACACAGTTGCTTGTGGTGTCAGCTCTTTCCCTCACATATTCTGTCCAATAGACGAAGGACATTTGTTGACAATGCTTGGTGTGTTTGATAAAGCCCAGTGTGGAAGCAAACCAAACCAAATAAAAAATGCAACAATATTGCAACTTCACTACCAAATCACAGAGTCCACCAGACTTTATATGTGAAAGCGACCTCAGTGTCTGAAATTTGGTAGATGTGTTGGTGAATATGTTTCAAACAAATCTGGGTGCTACCCACACATTTAGCCCCGTTGCTCATTCCATGAATGCACAATCCTTACAAGCTGTACCTCGTTGTAAAGGTGACTAATCAGGCTTTCCAACAATATACAATTTATCACCAGTTGGTATTATTAAAAGGCCAGTTTTTATTCATCATTGATTTATTCGTATAACAAATGCCTGCCACGGCCACTAGGGGGCGCTTTTGAGGTGGCCCGATATCCAGATTTGTTTGAAACATATTCACCAACACATCTACCAAATTTCATGCTTTTATCACAAAGTGAACGATTGGTGTAAAATATTGAGCTAATCCGCCCCACTACAAGAACAATGCTGTGTTACCTGTTACACCTTTCCACAACACTGAAAAGCCTGGGCTGGACCCAACACCATCATTTTCCTAGTTGTTTTCTTTATCTACTCGTATTCTCAATGAGTGACACTTGGACTCTCTTTATGACCCAACATCTTCAGTGGAGATTACCATTTATCTGCACTTTTATTCCTGTTTACATAATATGTTAAGAAATGACCACTGTGTATGGGAACTGACTAAAAGGTAACACTTTAACTGCATTATTGACTATATCGAATATACTAAACTATATGCTAGTGCACCTGGATGATAACGTTAGGTGCACTAGTGAAACTCATGTATAAAGTTAGTCTGGAGCCCTGAAGGGAGGAAAATTGTTATGGATAGTCAAGATAAAAGATGAAAGGGAGTGGTTTGAGTCAGGTTGAAAAGTGCAGCTTGGTTCATTTAGTCTGAAAAGGAGAATTGATCTTAGTGATTAACTGGTCCAGGAAGTGGATCACTGGACTGTTTTGGTTGGGTGCTTTGGGTTAAAACAGATATAGTACTGAAATAACAGCAACAGCGGTAGCAGAGAACAGCTTGTTTTAATTGTCTCTGAAGTGGAACAGCTGGCTGCGACTACTGGGCCTCACAGCACAACACAGAGAGAGAGACAGACAGACTGAGAGAGGGACTGGCGTCCACGGCTCAGGCTTTATTCTGCTATTCACAACTTCAGAATTTGGCAATTTGACATTAGGAGGACTAAGGCTATACCAAACTCCATAAAGATTCCATTGGATTTGTGATTCAATAAAAATACAGCTGAAAACACAACAACTGTTGGTAACACTTTACAATAACCATCTAAGTGATGTTTATAGATGGTTTATAAACCAATTATTAACCATTTACAAAATTCTATACATATTTAATCTTTAAATGTTTTCAAACAATTTCTTAAAGGTATATGAATCATTTTGTAATAATTTACATACTTAATATGGTGTTAAAATTGTTATGAGTGCAAAACTATTAATAAACTAATAATTATAATGCAATTGTTTGTTTATGATAAAGTAACTATCAACTTACATTAATATACCTTCTATTTGGCATTTATACATTTTCTATTTACCATTCTAAATGACCTATATACGGTTTATAAATGGTGATTAAACATTAATAAACTATCTGCTTACCATTTATAAATGGTCTATTTACCATCTATAAATGATGGTTATTGTAAAGTGTTACCCAACTGTTTGATATTTTAATATCTTGGACCAGTACTTTGAATGGAGTCAGACACCTTGCTACCTGCTCATTTTAGGAAAAAACATCCAGTGGGGAGACACATTTTCTCTTATGGCCATTTGTTAACACAATTTTCTAGTTGCTTTCAACAATGTTGCAACAACTGCAGGCACCTCTTTGATAATGGGCAATTATTCCAAAATAATCTTTAATTATGCTACTGAGGAATAAGTAATTTGTCTCTCTGCAATTGCTCCTCAGCTCTAATCGTGTTAATAAACTCTCTGAGTATTGGTTCTGGAGTGGCTCCTTAAGGCTGCTGATTTCAACTCCTTGTAAGCGTTAAACTCAGCACATATTCTTTATAATCACATCAGCAAAGCTTTCTTTTTTTCTCTTTGTCACACTGTCATCTTTGTTATCCGTCGTGTACAGGAGTTGCATCGGGTGCCATGACTCATTCCACATATTGGGTTTCACATGTGACATTCATTTTGTTACTCAGATGGCCCGTCTTTTGAAGGCTGTGCTGTGATCTGGTGCACTTCATGGTGCAGATAAAGAGGTTGTTTTTATTGAAGTGTCAAAACAGGTATTGATGCTACTACTGTATGTGCATCTTCTGCAGCCAGCTGAAGGTTGCTATAAATGCTCATGTGACATCCATGTCTTGTCTTTGTGAGTCTGCTGTATTTCAAGGATGAAAATACAAATTTGAGTCATGAAGTTAAAGTTTAGTAATTATTTATTGTTAATTATTAATAAATTACACTATTAACAAAGTCTTAAATAGCTAAAATGTTTAGTTAAGACCTCCCCTGGCTACATGGTGGTATAGTAGTTTCACCGCACAATAAGAGGGTTGCCAGTTCGACTCCGGCCTGTTCTGTGTGGAGTTTGCATGTTCTCCCTGTGTCAGCGTGGGTTGTCTCCGGGTCCTCCGGCTTCCTCCCATAGTCTAAAAACATGCAGCTGAGATTTATTTGGTGACTGTAAATTTCCCATAGGAGTGAATGAGAGTGTGAATGGTGGTCTGTCTCTATGTGTGATAGTCCGGAGACCTGTCCAGGGTGTACCCCGCCTATCGCTCAATGTCAGTTGGGATCAGCTCCATTCCCTCGTTCGTACTTTTCAGCAATTGGATTAGATGTTATGCAAACTTTCTATTAACCTAGGAAAGGCAAACCTACCCTGAATGCTCTACACTGCAAAAAAAGAAAAGTTGGGTGAACTCAAATTTTCAAGGCAACAAACTTCGATAAAATTTTAAGTTGGACAATTAAACTAAATATTTTAAGTTTTGTTTTTGAGTTCACTCAACTCTGAATTTCTCTGGCATGATTGTAAAGCCGCTATGAATGTCAGCTAATGTTGTGACCACAATTTTGAGTTAGCATTGATACGCTAATGGCTACTCTTGTAGCTGTAACAAGCAGCGTCGCTAGCATCAGTTAGCTGCTAGCGTGCGCTAATGACCAAATTTCACAACAAAGAAATAAGAGTTAGCGGAACAATTGTCCCTTGTTTTGAACCCCAACTTACAGATATAAGTAACAACTGTTTTTGAGCATACAATGGCTTCCTTTGTTGTGCTAACTTACGTTATAGCCCTAAATGTCAGTCATTTATATTTCCAAGTTTTACCAAATTAAATCACTGTTTTAGGCCAAAAAATACAAGTTGGCTTTTTTGCAGTGTAGGTCTCTAGTTTGCGGTTGTAAAGTTTTGTGAGGCTGTGATTATCCTAGAGGACACAGCAGCTCATTTTATATAGTGAGGTCAAGTTTAAAATGGTCTCACTACAATAAAAATGCTACTTTGGGGACTAACATCATCATACATGAAAACAATTTCCAGCTTTCCAGTGATACCCAATTTATGCAATTGTTTAGGGATTCCAGTATGCAGAAATATTAGGGAAAAAAATAAATAAATAGGTAACAAAAAAAATCAATGTTTGTACTCAATGGCTCTCTTTGAAAATAATGTCAGATTTTCCCCTCATCAAAGTGTAGCCTAACTTTGGGGCAGTATTTAGTCCTCTTCCCATCAAGGTATCAGGACAAAGGATTTCTTAGGTCTTCTGGTTTTACATGATGCCTGTAACTTCACCGAAGCACCTGCCCACATCACATGGTTGGTTAGAGAAACTGTTTATTATTATATTAACTGCTAATATTTTGTTATTGACAACTATTGTCAGCAAATTTGATTGGTTAATTGATTGTTAATTTCACAGCACCAGAGTGTGCTGGATGTTTCCACTTTCTGTTCTCACTAAGTGATACTGGAAAGCAACAATGGAGCAGTCCAAGACACTTTGTCTTCTATCTAATACAGCAGAAAGGAATGTGAGCATGTATCTATATATGAACTGGTGGCTGCTGCCAATGGGACATGGTATTCAAAAAAACTTATGAAAGAGAAAGTAAAACTACAAACTCACGACTTAGTTTGCTCCCTGCAACATCTGAAATTAATCTAAATGTTTACAATGCCTTGGAACCGAAGTGATAAAACTCTGTCGGATGTAAACCAGCAGAAAGCAAATTATTTTCTTGAAACAGGGCACTTCTTCAGAGTATTTAACTTGATATATTGCACCAAGATGCTGGTGAGACCAAAGATCTCTCTGTTCCCCAGTCATGAATATTCAAATGAGATGTTCAATTTGTGTTGGAGAGATTATTGGAAAGCTACAGAAGCATGCAGGATTCTCCCTAAAGCCTGGTTGAAACCATGTTACGCACAAGACTGAATGACTTGCTGAAATTAAAGTGGGATCTCCTCTCTGCTCCCTTAGAAAAAAAAAAATCCAAGTCAGCCTGTTGGCATTTTAAGCCTTTGGCAAAATCCAATATGTTTGCTGAGTAAGACTTTCTAAATTCTGCTCGGCATGACAGAGCTTTACACAAGTGCTGAAGTCTGAACTTTCTCAAGAAAAAAAACAACTCAGGACAAGAAACTAAAGGGGAAGTTGAAGAGGGCAAAACTATCATGTGTGCGTTATGTTTCTCTCATTCAAGGAATCAAGTGATTTTTTTTTTCTAAGCAATCAAGTGAAGGCTGACCACAGAAAGTAGTGCCACAGTGATATGACTGAGATAAAATCTGTAGTCCAAACAATATATCAATGACTTTGCACCAAAACTTGTACAGTGTACAGATTGTTATAGTGAAAGCAGACGAATCATAAAGTCACATTTAACATATGTTGGTCACAAGATAACTTGATGTCTGACACTTGAGCCTGTAGAAATTTGTAGAAATTTACAGCATGTGAGAAGGGTGAGATGATACTGAGATGATACTGAGATACTTGTTAAAGCCAGGAACACACCCTCTAATGACTTCCGATTTGTTCTGGTTGCAGTTAACCAACAAAACCCAGATGGCAATGGCCAAACTATCACAAGCCAGATCCACAAAGGCAAGGCAAGGCAAGTATATTTGTATAGCACAATTCAACACAAGGTAATTCAAAGTGCTTTACATACACATTAAAAACAGCAAGACACAATTGAAAACAGTAAAAACTGTCAATTAAAACAGGGAAATAGAGATAAAAAAATAAATAGGATAAAATAAGATACAGCAGGATAAAAAAAGAGATAAAATAATAAAAAGCAAACATTGTGTAGTCAAAAAGTAAGGGCAGTACAGTAGAGCAGATAAGTGTTAAAGTTAAGAGTGCGCTGCAGTAAACAATAGTGTTTTTAGTCCTGATTTAAAGGAGCTGAGTGTTTGGGCAGACCTCAGATCTACAGGTAGTTTGTTCTTCCACAGGTGAGGAGCAGAATAACTGAAAGCTGCCTCACCCCGCATTGTTCTTGTTCTTGGGACATGCAACAAAGCAATGGGTGATGTCACAGTGACTATTAATAATAACTTAATTTTATTTTTAATAATTATTTACTGCCGCCTTTCACGTCACTCAAGGTCACTTTTCAGACAGAGCAAAAAATAGTGAGTAAAAACAAGAACTCAATCAACAACATAAAAACAAAAACAGCAATAGTGAGAGTGGTGTGGTCGCACAGAATAGGCTGATCTAAACAAGTGAGTTTTGAGACAGTGCTGTCCAGGATGACAGCCAGACTCCTTAATTGGGGGGATGGAGGGGACTGTGGAGTTGCTGATTATTGTTGAAAAGTTTTCAGACTTGGCCATAGGGGATTTGGAGCCAACAAGGATAACTTCAGTTTTATTACTATTGAGTTTGAGAAAGATATGAGAGAACTGGGATTCAACTTTAAGGAGGCAGTGGGAGAGGGATGAGGATGGTGAAAGTGAATACCAAATTTACATACTGTTATTACATGCAGTGTATGGTTCCAATAGCTGGCATCACCATCAAGATTTTATTTTGGAGTGGGACATCTTGTATTTGAAGAAATGGTTTATGAAAAGTATCACACCACATCACAGGATGTCAGGTTGCAGCCTTAGTAAAACTGTATGTACTGGTTGTAAAGGTAACGGTTTAGTAAAATAAAGTACGTAAAGGCACTGCCCGTCAAATATATGCTCTTTCCAGTGAATAGATCAGGAGCTGCCATTTTTTGGACCACCAATGCTAAGCCAGTGACAGGGAAACATGTGTGTCCATTTTATTCAAGTCCACACTGTAAAAAATGTTTGTAGAAATTACAGTAAAACACTGTCAAATTGCATTAGAAATAGGTCGTAAAATTAAACATTGTACATCACCGTAGTAGATAGTTTTAATTACTGTAAATCAAAGAATAGCATACAACTTTAAATTCTACTGTCATAAACTGTAAAAACACACAGTTTTGCTGTAAAAATATAACATTTTCATGTCAAATTAATGGAGAAATACCATGATGAAACAATTATCCAAAAAGTAATGGGATTATCCAGTATAAATTACAGCTTTTGCTGATACTTACATTTACATACGCTCACTGTAATTTTTACGGTGAAGTTCTGGCAACCACAGCTGCCGGAATTTTACCATAAATTAAACAGATTTTTTTTTTACAGTCCAGTATGATTACAATATTTTCAAATGGCTTGTTTGAATAAGAAATATATTAACTGTATGTTTGCCCTGTTTCCTGACCCTTGCAACATCAGCTGCAATGACAAACTACACAGTGACTTACAACAACGGGCATCCTCAAGTACCTGACTGAACACACATGTTTAGTCAGCAGGTGAAGGATCTGCAGTCACATGAACAATAATAATCAGAATGTGTCACTTCAAAAGGGTCAAGGCTGAAACTATCATGACAAATGTGGGTTTTCTCATCTGGAAACTTCACACATTCACACACATGAAAGCATTCCCCCGCATATGCACACTGCAGCATACACACTGGGATGTGAGTGGTAATAACCTGTGACTCACCAGCACTCAGACATGAGCATTTCAGTATGAGAAGCCATTAAAAAGGCAACAACTGCCGTTCCCTTCACCCTGGAAGATTTATTACATATTACGTGTAGATGGACTGTACGGTTATTTAGTCCGTGTGCATCTGCATCAAAGTCTCTACATGCCAGTCACTTCGAGGCCTCTTCCCCCCCTCGCTCCTGCCCCTGCAGACATCACTTCACACAGAGCGCTGCTGAAGGGTCACACACATCTATCTTGCTCGCAGCCCTTCAGTGACTCACTGCACTGTGGCCAAAGAAAAAAGGGTCTTGTGCATTTATTATAAGTTGTACAGTACGCCTACACACTGACTGAGGTGAGGAGTAGGACTGAGAGCAAGACAGGCAGAGAGATCGAAGACAAAGAAGAGAAGGCAGGGTGAAAAGAGTTAGGCGGTGAATAGACCTCACATGTTAAGTTACAGCGGGAGTAGAAGAAAACCAAAAGAAAATCAGAAGAAAAGGTTGCTTTCAGCGTATTCGTATGCAAAGCAAAGCAATAAGTCTACAGTGTTAGAACGCTCTCTCTAAGCTGCCCAGCGGCAGTTCAGCTGAGGTAAACCTCCTTCCTGAGAGCTGGAGAAGACGAACCAAGAGCAGGCTTGGAGAAGATGCGTGCAGAGGCATTGCAGCGAATGGGGAAGGCTAATTTGCTGAAATGAAGCGATGCCCTGGAGATAAGAGACCATTATACTGAACAATGCTACTGTGCATGTAGCAGGAAGGAGCAAGGGCCAACCTGGCACAGTGCTGCCATTATGTCCAGTACTGTAATGACGTCATCCACCATCATGTACAGAGACATAAATCAGAAGGAGAGCAGGGCAACGTGTAGGAGGCAGACACACTGTAATTCTGCTCTGAGTGTTGAGGGGGTTCTTATTTTGTCATTAGAAAACCAGTAGACTATTGAGAATATGCAATCAATATCTCATTTTAAAATATGTTCATGGATGGGGGCACTGTGATTACCTGCTAAAACATCACTTCATATAACCATGGCAGCCATGATATATATTTCTGCTGGTAATATGGACATTTTTTTTGTTTTAATGACATGAACAGTGAACTTGAAGGATCCTGTCCAACAGTGTGCAAATGTACCAGGTATTTCTACAGTAGATGTACTATTGGAGTTTTCAGCTGTAAATTATAATTAGATTGACCAAGATCAGTCAGTACTTAGCTTGTCTGTTCAGGAAACTTTTCACGAAGACCTCTAGGTTGTCATACCAAGACAGAGTTCCAGTCAAATTATATGGGTTTAGTCAATCAGAGGTTTCTTGGCTCCACATGGAATTAAGGTGGGCAAAGTGAGACTTTAAATATATTTTGTTGGTAGAAAAGTTTGTTTAAAGCAACATTACCTCACTATTTTACTTACAAATTCCAGATCACAGTCTGCACCTGTTCCTGCATGATGTAACTTTGGTGGGCAGGTACAAACTGCTATGATAAGTGGCTCTATAGCCGTGTTTCCTTTAAAGTGAAATCGAATTTTCAAGCAAAATTTTTGAAATGTCGCATTAAAGAAAATGCAAATTAGGGACGTTTCCATCAATTGGTTTAAGGCGAATAAACAAAGCTGCATTAACGTACTTTGATCAGAAGATGGCAGTGTAATGTGTTGCTGTAGGTTAAGAGATTGCGCAACAGAGAAAAGAAAAAAAAAAGAGTTTGCTAATTGGACAATTTTGGGCACCCACGAGAGACAATAGAGAGAAGTCTTAAGGAATTTGGTTTAATTGGGCAATTTATGTTGTTGTTTTTTTTTCATGTCAGCTCGTCTTGACCGACAGAGCGGAAACAGCTGATCAGTCATGAGAGTTAAGCATTTCCATCTCTAGTTTAGGGCATTAACTATTTTTAGATGACTAATTTTGTCCAAGAAAAAAAACACCTCAAGTGTACGTGAAAACTTTTATGCTCATTTTCAAACATTTTATCGAATTTTGGTGTTTCCAACAAGCTTTTCTCATGCAAATCTTCAAAATGCACATAGAAATGAGTCGAAGGAAACAAGAAGTATGGCACTTAAACACCACCAGCTCTGCAAACTGTACTGCTGTCAGCTAGTTAGTAGCCGTACTAACAGTATAGGGAACCGGAGTCAGCTTTGGACCACTAGAAGAAGGTGGTTTTAATTTGTAGTTTTTGATGCAGAGCAGAGGCAATAACGCCACCAAGTGACCATCTATAAGGCACAAAACCATATTTATTAATATAGGCTAATCTACAGAGATTATCTACCACTGAAATGTGCAAAAATATGTTCTAGTTATTTTTCTTCTAACTATTCCTACTAGATAAAGATTTGTATTACATGAAAACTTTGATATGTCATGAAATGTTGACATATTTGTTTAAAAGCATTGCACATTTTTATGTATGCAGCACTATTTATACTAAACTATCACTTTTACTTTGTGAATTCTAATAGCGATTCAGATTTTATTTTTCTGCTCAACTATTTCATACAAAAATCTGATATAGCTCTGCAGTAGAAAGTGTATGGTGAGCTGCCACCACTTTGAGATATTCTTCTGGCTGACACACACACACACACACACACACTGTATGCATTACTTATCTCTGGCCCTTGTCCCTCTGATCAAAGAAAACCATGGAAAGAAAATGTCCCTTATTTTAAATTAAGTTTCTTTCCAATCAGTATTAAAATATCGAACAACGACAAAGTGCAGACAAAGAGCAGCTGCTTTGAACACAAGGCCTTTTCTGTAGTACTGTGGATGGTGCATGTTCAGTGTACTCAGGTTTTGAAAGGTGCACTGTGTTAGAACAAGACAGGTGAGCTTTTGGTCTTATTAAGTTAGGGTGGACTTAGAGCTTTTTTAAACCTAATGAAAGACAAGTCAGACCAACTGAGATGCTTCGTTTGTCCTCCAGGAAAAAGTCATATTCAACTACTCTGTGCTGGATAGCCTGCTGTGATGAAGAGGAGCTGTTCTGATTCCATACATGTGCCAGCAGACAATGAAAACTCAATGGCAACATATGAATGGCATTGTGACATCGCTATTGTCAGCTATTTGCTGTTCAACTTACATTGAAACATTAAGGTTTTTTGTTAACAAGGTGATCATCTCTGGTTTACACAATTTCCCATGTAAACTTCCTTCTCCAAGCTCGGGAAGGGAAAAGGTCTGACAGAGGAGCAGTATTGCAAAACTCCTCAGTAAGGAAAGTAGCTATTGGCTGTCCCAAAAGTCGCTAGAAGTCACTAAATGATGGCATCACCTAATTTGCATAATTGACTTTGTGCCTGTAATAGACGCTGTAGGAGAGAGGAATAACGTTTTGGGAAAGACAAACAGTGAGTAAAAAACACCCTATATATGTTTAGAACTGCAAATGCTTCAGTCACACTTCCAACCCCCCTCCTTTATCCAGCCTTGGGACCCAAAAGAGACACAAGTTAACATCTTCTGCTTTGACTGCAGCTGGGAGTGTGTGCTGCACGAGGACTGGGCCGCCTGTGAGTGCTTTGGGACAGGGGAGGGGCCCACGGCAGCACGTGCAGCTCCTTAAGAAGAGTAAGAAGGACTCTCCAAAAGTCTTCAATAACACCAGAAAAAGAGCAAAGTTGGCTACACTGCAGAGGAGCTCTATAGCTAGAGCCTGCTTTGCACTACTTTACCTTGACCTTCCAATCAGGTCTTCTTAGAAAAAGACCTGAAGAAGCAATAAAAAGAAGGATAACATTGCAAAAAAAAGCTGAAGACACTGGCTCCTCACTTAATAAATAATATAAATAACATAACACAATAAATAAATAACACATTAAAGACTCCTGAATCCCATATCATTGTGGTATACTATACACTCAGATGGTGTATTTTCAGCCACACCATCTGAATCCACTACAGGCGTCATGCACTGTTGATAATAAGTCGTCAGCAACTGAAGTCAACCATGGAAAAGTAATTATTCAATTAAAGCAACTCTAAACAAGCCCCTTTTTATTTACTGTGAATGACACTTTAGAGATGTTGCCATCACATCCAGCCAGCTGCAAGCCACCACATGACTGCCCAAATGGTTACCACTTTAATACAAAGAAATGCTTAGTGTAGAATTCTCTATCCATCAGAACAGATGGTAACAACATTGGTATTCAACCAATACTCCCTGTAAAAAAACGCTCTATAGTTTACTCAGTAAAATGCACAACGTGAGACATACTGACTTAAATTACATGTGTTCATTTTATGTTTTCAGTTTAAATATTAAATATAAAAAACATTGTTGACTGTCTGTGTAATGTGCATGGGAGCACACACTGGGAATTGCATTGTCATGATTGGACGACTACCCTGTCGGTCAAATGCAAATTGTTAGAACTGCTCATCAATGATTTCTGCCAGCAAGACGACAATATAAATCACTGTTGGTCGTTTGAAGACTCAATTGGATCCGTAACTGTCTGTGAGGGATGATGTTAGATGACGTAACCAAAATATAATCTGTTCTCTCGGCAAACTGTAGCTAGCTAGTGTTAGCCCAGTAACGAGTGATATCACTAATAAACCCAATCACTAAATAAACTCAAAGGTTGGCATGGTAATGTTACATTTCAATGTGAATTGCATTTTAAAATGTTTTTTCAACACGTTGCTGACCACCACTGACCCTGTGGCGACCCTTGCTGTACCCTACCTCACAACTGCTTTTTTTTGTCATGTTGTTGATGCTGTAAAACAGGTTTAGGTTAAACCAACTAATGAACAGGGTTAGGCTTAAAAAAAACTACTCCTACACTTAGCTTCCGACAACAGGACAAGAAAACCAGTGTTCTGGGCCCAAAAGGCGACCTACGTGGCTTTTAACATTACATTGTTCTGTCAGCGGACAACATTTTGTGAGATATCTATGAATTCCAGTGCATTACTTTTGTATGAAATCATATGAACTGTTCATCATAACAGCCTGCTGGTGTAGATGCATGCAATGGTAATTTGGTAATTGCAAAATGGGGTTGCATTGCAGTGTGGGGTTGCTATCAGAAAGTAGTGTGCCATAGATTCTACTTTTTTTGCACTACATTGTGGATACAATTACACACTGAGAATTTGAACACTTAAATAAAATAGACAGGAAATACAGTGCTCTTCGTAATAAATAGGGAGTCATTATGGAAAAGGTCTCTTTTGTTGTTGAATCATTTCCTATTATTCACAGAAAAAAAACAAACAGCCAGGAGCAGTAGAATTCTGACATAATGCTACTTTATGAATGAACAGAGCCATTCTTAAACCAGTCAACACAAACTGCACCCTCACCTAAATCCCTTTCACCATCGCTCATTATTCCAACTAATGATTTAATCCTCAAATGTGTCCAGAACAACCAGACTTCAGCCTCTACAAGCTGCTTGACTGTGAATTTGGATTTACAGCACAAGTGTTGATAGTGCAGACAGAAGCCCAGCAGTTCAGGGTTACCAAGGTTTATCCATGTGGGCTGGATCTTAGAAACAGTCAAGAGAACTGTTAAACAAACAAAGAGGCTCTTTTGGTGCTGGCAATTTTCATTTAAATCAGATTGAGTGACTTGAGTTGATCTTGCTAAAAGCACCTAAACAGTGTTTTAAAGAAATACTGATGAAGTGAAGGGTTGAGGAAACCTGGAGAGTAACCAGGCTCACTCGTCTCCTACAAGGACCCAAACTGGGTTAACTGGTTGCAGGAAGATCAACTTTTTCCTGTCACACTCTAGATAATTTTTTATTACTATTTAATTTGAGATATCGAAACATTCACATTTACACTTCTGTAACAATCTCACACACACTTTCACTCATACTGTTTTATCTTCTGTCTTGAGGCCACACATGCTTTGTGATACACACTCTCATATCATCTATGTGTTCTGCTCAGCTCCATCTCTCTTTCCCTCCCTCTGTTTCTCTGCTCTTTCTTTCCATTTGCTGAACTATGCTCCAATTAGTGTGGCCCCACAAGGCAGCAGTGTACCAGTGAGGACACTTTATAAGGACATCTCCACATGCAAGCTCCACACACACACACACACACACACACACACACACAAAGGACTCTTTCGTGTCTGGTATGTATTGGGTCAGCCTGTCGAATGTGCCGAGTAGTCGACTATGGTTTGAATCAATTGGCAATGCCTATCCAACTGTCAATGCTTTGATTTTTTTCCCCCCATAAAAATAGTGCCATGGTGAATTTTAAGATGAACATTTACCCCTTTTCAACCGAGGCGAGTTCAGCACCAGTGCCTAATCTTGAACCAGTTTTTTGTGTTCTGACAGCCGAAGAACCGGCTCTCAGCCAGGAAAACTGGTTTCAAAGCGGCACCAAGTCTTTGCTGGTCTCGAAACCATGAACAGCTTATGTCAGGAGCTGGTGGAGGGGTTATCCTGACCAATAAGACCAACTAAAACATGTATCATTCATTTCATTCTACTTGTTTAGCTGCAATGTCATCGATACCAGGTAGTCTGTACTACCGGGCTAGCGTTAGCTTACAACAAAGTCTAACCTTAACATCTTACATTCAGTGTTAATAACAATGTAATCTCCATCCATAGCAATCAAGACAAGCAGCAAAAATGTCTTGTACCAGTCATGTTTGGATGCCAATGTAGGCTCACAAAGCCAGGAGCAAAATTTGTAAAGAAACAATGTAGTCCAGCATTGTTGTTATTATGCTTGAAGTTGGTGCTAGAGTTTCTGGGAAAGCGGAGATGTATACAGACATATAAAGTGATGTAATGACGTGGCTCTCTAGTCTGTGGGAAAGCAATCAGGTTCTGAGAGGGTTCGCAAGATGAACCAACTGCCTGGCACTGGTAGCTATTAAATGGACAAAGTCACATTCCTATAACTACCTACAGACGGTGGTGAAATGCAAATCTATTTACTCAAGCACTGTACTAAAGTAGAATCGTGAGATACTTGTACTTGAGTATTTGTATTAATGTAACTTTATACTTCTACTCTACTACATTTAAGAGCGAAAAATTTTACTTTTTACTCCACTACATTTAGTTTCCAGCATAAGTTATTACTTACATTTAAAGATTTAACATGATAAACATATGATCAATTTTAAATGATGGGCTTTTTTATTATTCATTGAACCACATAACAATATATTAAGGAGTTGAAATTATCCCTAAAATGCTGCTCACATAAATGTATCAATAATAATGATCTTTTTAAAAAAATAATTTGTTTATTGTTATTTTCAAAATAATGTACAGCACATTGTTGATACAATCAATGACGACCAGTGCAAACAACAAAGAAATGAGTATGAAATGCATGACAACAAAAAAAATCTGATCTGACAATCTTTTTTTTGGTGAAAGTTGTTGGGGATCTAGAGATGGGTGAGTATATCATGGAGCTGTGTAGACGAGATAGAGTTTCAAGCATCAACACTTGGATCCCCATACAGCCAATGTACAATCGGCCGTATATTATATATATTAAATGCCCAGTAGTAGGCAAGAAAATCTGGAGCTGCCATACTACCCAAACATTTAGAATGCTGCAAAATATTTTTGCTATGCAGAGTTTTGCTATTCCACACAAAAGAGGAAATAACAGAGTTTAGTTGTCGAAAGAAAGATTTGGGAATGAATATGGGTATGCACTAGCCTGGCTAACAGCAGGCTATATCACAAATGAGATCTAGTCTGGATACGAGCAATTCATTTTTCCATAGAGGAGGCGTGGTTTACGATCGTCCAGAGCCGTTTATTGGGCGCTACGAATGTTTATCAAAAGTGTCTGTTGAGCTCTTAGCCAATTGTATCAGTTATACCAGATGACGTATGTAGAGCGACAGAATTTGATGTTTAAATAGCCAGACTAGCCCATCTCTACTTTGGGACTAAAATGCTCAATTCTGCTTCTGCAACGTTTTTCTGCAGCATGTTATGGCTCTGGCTGCTCTACCGGCAGTGTTGGTGTGTGTGTGTGTGTGTGTGTGTGTGTGTGTGTGTCTGTGAGAGAGTGTTGCTTGCTGCTTTGCTTCTCCAGTTCTCGCTTTCTGCAAGGTTATTTATTTTTACGGCGTATTTCCCCCTCATGTCATTCTGCCACACAAATCCGCTGTCCCCCGGCTCGTCGTGAGATCTCCAGCGTTACAGCAGCGACTGGTAGCGGGGCTAATTGGTAGATTAGGCTTTTGCCAAATCCTGTCGGAAGCAAGGCTAAAACATCCTTTTTGGTGGTGAAACAGGAGTGTAAAGTCAAATGTTGTTCTTCTTAAAATCAACTTTCACTCTAAACTATTTAAAACGCCGTCTACAGGTAAAGAGAGCTTCGTGTCTGCTGAAGCCATGTTGAATCTGTAAGAAAACTACAAAACTACAAGCTTCCATCTGTCGAGTAGTACGCGTCATTGTCTTGCCGTCCTTCCCCGTTCTGTGATTGGATCCCTAAAACAGGGCTAAGAAACGGCCTTAGTTTCCAGACATGCAGGTTCAAAATTAAATCAAGCGTGCAAGGCAGTATGGGTATACCCAGGCTAGGTATGCACTGAAAAAGATATGTGAATTTAGGAAGAATGTTCATTTGGATTGAATTAATACGGCCTGCAACAGAAAGTGGAAGGGATCCCCAATTCTTTAGGTTTAGTTCAGTCTGTTTGAGAAGAGAAAGTAGTAGAGTAGTAAATTATTAGAGGTTCAAAGAATTTATCCACAACATTGACACCCAGAAACGTAAATTTAGTTGACACCTTGAAAGGTAGAGAACTGTAGGAGTATTGATGGGAATAATTCACTCTTTGTAAATTGAGTTTGTAGCCTGAGAGAGTATGAAATTAAGAACATTTGGAGAGAGTTAACTGGGTCTGAAATATAAAGAGTAGGTTGTCTGCATATAATGAAACTTTTTGTTCCTGACCTTCTCTAATGACACTTTTGACTTGTAGAGTGTGTGTCAAAGCAAGTGGTAATGGCACAATGACCAAGCCAAAGAGCAAGGGTGACAATGGACTGTCTTGTGCCACGCTCTATCTGAAAATAATCTGGCTCACACTGGTAGAGCGCTTACCATTAAGGCTGAGCCTTCCTGTGGCGGACCCGGGTGTGAATCCGGCCTGAGGTCCCTTTGCCACATGTCCTCCCCTCTGTCTCCCCCTTTCTATCTATCACTTTAAATAAAGCAAACCAAAAAATAATCTTTAAAAAAAAAAGTGTTATTGGTACGAACTGAAGACAAAGGAGAAGTGTATAATAACCTACTCCATGAAATAAACTTCTGGCCAAAACCAAACTTCTCAAGGGTATAAAAAAGGTAGCTCCGTTCCACCCTGTCAAAGGCCTTTTCGGCATCTAATGATCCAATTTCTGGAATAGGGGAATCAGATGGGCGGTAAATTATATTAAACAAACGCCTCACATTAACGAATGAAAATCTATTTCTGATAAAGCCAGTTTGATCGGCTGATATAATGTCAGGTCATTTTATCTCAAGACGACGGGCGAGGATTTTAGCTAAGACCTTACCACCCACATTTAATAATGAAATTGGGTGATAGGAGCCACAACAGTGGGGTTTTTTTTATCCTTCTTTAAAAGTAGAGAAATGTGGGCAGATCGTAATGTTTTGGGAAGACTGCCTGAAGCAAAGGACTCAGTGAACATGTTGAGAAGCAGAGGAATAAGCTTTGCAGAGAATCTTTTGAAAAACTCAACAGGGAATCCATCAGGCCCAGGGCTCTTGCCACTCTGCATAGCCATGATAGCTTCACTGACCTCTGCTGAAGTAATAGGTCTGTCAAGATTTCTAGCTAACTCCTCTGGTAGTTTTGGAATAGGAAGGACTGCGAAAAAATTAAGTCAACAGAGGAAGGTTGCTGTTCTGAAGAATAGAATGATGCATAAAAATTTCTAAAAGCATTATTCATTTCTTGCGGGTACGTAGTAAGGCCACTGCTTGAATTGATTTCTGAAATGAGTCGTGAAGCAGCAGATTTGCGGAGTTGGTGTGCTAAGAGGTTTATTTATCATAAATCTACTACCTTCGTAGTAGGTGTGTCTGGATATCAGGACCATTTCTTCAGCACTACCAGTACTGAGGTTTTCAAATTCTGTTTTGAGGAGGAGGTTCTCTTTATACAATGCAGCGGAGGGGGAGTGAATATACTGGTTTTCTAGATTCTGAATGCGGCGCATGATATCGGTGAGAGTAGATGACCGCAGCTTCTTATCATATGATACACGACATACTTGGCCCCTAATGTAGGCCTTAAACGCCTGCCATAATGTGGTATGATTTGTCCCTTTAGTTGCATTGGTATCAATAAAGAAATCAATTTGTTGGGATATATGTTCAACGAAATTAGAGTCAGATAGTAGAGATGTTTTAAATCTCCATGGTGGGCGTGATGTGGAATTATGAGTGAAATTAATTGTCATTAAGAGGGGTGGATGATCTGAGATAACTCTAGCATGACAGCTACAACACTAAATAAAAGGAAGTAGTTTATTATCCACAAGAAAATAATCTATACGTGTACATGTGTTGTGGACAGGAGAAAAAAAAAGAATAACCTAGAGCACTGGGGCTCCAGCGTCTCCATATGTCAGTTAAACCATGGTTATTAAGATGCATACCTATAACTTTAGCAGATTTCAAGGGACAATATTTTCGACATCCATAGATTGAAGGTAACAATCACCACCTATAATAGCCTGGTGAGAGTCAATATTTGACAGAGAATAGAATAAATTGACAAAAATTGCTCATCATCATAGTTGGGGGCATATACATTTGCCAAAATAACAGGAGTCCCTGTAACAATCACATAACGCCCATTACGATCTGCTATGACATTTGATGAAATGAATGGTACTGAGTGATGAATTGTCTGTGGCAACACCTCGGGCTTTACTGTTAAATACAGAATGAAATGACTGGGATACCCATCGTCTACATATTTTAGTGTGGTCAGAGATAGTCAAATGCATTTCTTGGATAAATGCAATCTGGGCACCTAAACTCTCCAGATTTTAAAGAACCTTATTGATTTTTTGTGGGCTTTCCCAAACCTGGGAAATCCAGCTGAAATCCAAACTGGGCACCTTTGATCTCACGTGGCCGATTCGTCACATGAGTTTGCGGACCTGAAAGTAGTACACTCCAATGACAAAGGGCCTTGGAGGTTGATTAAACCTTGGTTTGGCTTGCAGCGATCTGGAGCCCGGTCAAGTAATGGTTTCTATTCCAGTTTAAGCACCTCCTGCAGAACACTAGAGACAAATTCAGTCGCTGACACACCTTCTTAATCTTCAAGGATGCCCACAAGTCTGATGTTATTTCTCCGGGATCTATTCTCCCATTTAGACTGTAATTCATTTATCTGGTTTTGAAGTGTAGACACTGTCGCTTCGATCGCAGACATGGCATCGCTAGAGTTGGTGGCTGACGTCTCCAACTCCTTCAGACGTCCCTCTTGGTCTTCTATAGTTTTCTTTAAATTGGTTACAGATTAAGTTAATTCTTCTCTGACAGCAGCGATTTCCGCCTGTACTCCACCAACAGCCCATTCAATTCACTTAGTTCAAATATCAACTCTAAGTGAATCGAGAGCCTTGGTTAGTATACCAGCTGTTAGCTTGTCCTCCTCGCTGCAGCGTGTTCCGTCCTTGTCTGGAGTTAAAAGTCAGTTTTAACTGTTTTGTGTCAAAATGAAACAAGTTGCCTAAGAGAGCTTGCCAAAAGATCTCCTACAGCACTCCTGCGCATAATAATAATCTTTTATCTCTAATATAAATGACTATTATAAATGACGACTGGTAATGCATTGAAGAGAAGCTTTATCTGTCGAATGTGCATGTACTATAACACAGAGAAACTGACATCATATTTTCAAAAACACTGATTGTGTGAAAAGTTAAAAGTTCAGCCATCACTACAGTAACCACTGTCAGTGCTAGTATCAGCTGCACTTTAGAAAAGGAAACATTCTCAGAAAGAGCCTGTCATCAGATGCTCTATTTTCAGATGGACATAAATGGGACATAAGCCTAGTTTAGTTGTTACTGATTACATAACTATGTTTTCATTTGCCTGGAAAACATAGTGCTGTTGTGATATTTATGTGACTCATATGTCAGGAAGCGGGAAACTGTTGACAGCATAGTATGAGGTAGACCCACAACCACAACACATTTTGATAATGTCATTGTAAAACGCAAGGTCACGACTGTTGTCATATCGTTATTCAGAGTTTATTCAGTCATCAAATAACAAAGAATTTGCGTTGAGTTATAACCCAGGCTGGTTTTCTTTGCGATTCATTTGCATGTCTATATTTTTTTACAACTGTTGTTTTTGTCATCGGACCTTTCACATCCATTTTTTTTTGCCAATAAAGGCATCAACCAATCACTTTGTGTGGTAGAGATATATTGACATACAAACATACACTAGCCTATAATGTAGCCAAGTTGAGCTACATCACAGAGGCTGAAACCATGGTCCATGGTCAAACCATGACGCCAACCTTGATATATGTCCTTGAGAAAGGTATCAGATCTCACTCCTTCTGTTTTTACCTTTCACAATAAAAGCCCTAGACATAAACACCGTGTAACTGTTTACCAGAGGGAACTCAAATTCTATCAGAGTATCTCCCTAAAAAGGAAACTCAATAAAATTACAGTAGCTTAGGCTGTACAACAACTTACCTCAGACGGAACCGTTGCAAAGTTTGCATTGCTGCCTTTATGAAAAGTTTAGATGCAAAATATTTGCAGGTGAGTACATACATTTGGATTTTCCATTTCCATTATTAGCGTCTTCGTCCACTTTTCTCTGCCGACCTCACCTAATATTACTATCCTACTCTTGTCAGCGATTCAAATGTTATCGGACAGTTATCAGGAGTTATCATCCCATAAGCATGGGTGAGTAGAGGCCTGCTGGTAGGGCCATTAGGACATTATCAGTGCATTGAATGGGCAGCAATATTAAGTGTGTTGTTTAGCGCGCCCTCTACAAGCCTTAGCAAATATGAACGACGCCAAGACAAATGTGAAGTTAACTGCTGATAACGCTTCATCCAATTGCGTGATAACCTTAGAAATGGATGCTTTTATCCACTTAAATGAGATGTGTTTGGCTTCGACTGTCTGCCTGAATCCATGTGAATACAATATTAATCTTTCAGTAAATTGTATATTTTCTTCTGTATTGCTGTCTAAGATATGCTTAGAAGTTAGGTTATTAGAGAAATAAAAATGTGAATGAGCTGAGATTAGCAGAGCATCCACTTGCTTTCTGGATTAAAATTGAAGCAGAAAACCCATCCATCCTGAGGAGTAACAACACATCAGGAGGTGTGAAAGAGCCTATTTAGCGCCTCAGATGACGGATAGTAGCATCTGTCCTTATGCAGAATTTCAATAGCTATTCAATAATGCTTCTCTCTCAGGTCCAATCAAGCAGGCTGAAAGGCTGCAGAGGCTGCACTTAAGCAAATCCACGTTGGCTGAGTGGTACACACAATGCATTTATTTTGCTCTCGGTCACACGTTCACTGACACCTTCCATTTTGCTCCCTCGTCTTCCTGAATAGTACCAATTACTGAGCAGTGGAAGGAGAGGAGGGAGATGAGAACACTTGTGGTGAGGAGGATAAAAAAGACAAATCGCAGCATGAGGACTAAATTATTTGCATTGTCATTTGCATGCCTCCATGTCCATCTTTGCTATTGGTCTTCAGGCGATTTGCCTACATGCTTGGCGCTATTGGTCAAAATCAGTTGCCTCCCAGAGTACAGCAGCTGTCATTTTAACTGAGATTTTAATGCATCCAAATCACATTTCAGCCAGCATTTTTCATGTACATATGTCTAGCAGCTAGGTCCAGGTATTAATATGTATGCCCGTGCAGACCTGACTCACATAAACATGGAGCTGAAGCTCTAAAGTAACTCTGGCTCCTGTGTCCATATATGTATTTATGCATGGTTGCTGGGGGTGACATCATATTGCCGAAAGGTGACACCCCATTCGTGGTAGACAGTGACATCATCACTGCAGGAAACTAGAGGCGTCACTGCTTTTCCCTGGTGCTCAGATGCAATGTCAAACTGCATTAATCCTGTCTTTCAGCACAGCCATTTGTCCTGATAAAACTGTAACAGTGAGGCAGCAACAACAATGAGTATGGTATCAGTCTCAGCCAGGAGCAAGGGCTCAAACAGTCTCCACCTGCACAATCCTCTAAATGCGTTATTTTTATAACAGAAACTGTTTTTGTAGGTGTTTAATCTGTATCCGATTCAGGTCTCCAAACAACATACAGGAATTATCTACATTACAGACTCATGAACACTGATTCGTTTACATACATTGATAACGTCACTGTGTCGCCAACTGCAAAGGAAAACTAAAATAAAACAAAAGGAAAACTAGTTTAGTGGTATTTCCACATACAAAAAAAAAGAAAATAGAATATATTTCACTTGGAAAAGTGTCTTTTTTTAAAATCACAAACACCAAAAGTTTAAACACGAAGTTAATAATTTTCTGTCATTTGAAAAATATATTAGCATGCAAAAACCCAGTGGGCTAGTGGTCATGCTTTTAATAGAAACTGTATGAATAAGATGCCAATTAATTAGTCTTTATAATGTGATTTTTTAAAATATGAAAACTGTATGTTTTCTTTAAAATCTTATGTATATTATCTTCACAGAATAAAGTCAATAGAACAAGCTAGCGGGCTTAGAAAAAATACACAAATGTGCACAACATGGAAGACAACCAGGAAGAAAACACGTTTTTTTGTCTTATGCACTGGATGGGTACTTTTATTGGAAAGAATGGACACCATCTTGGAACATGATATATGGAAATGGCGATGGCACTATATCTGTGACAGAACTTGTGAGTTCTTTCCTGGCCCACAACTTCTTACCAGATTTAATTGAAATGTATTCACCAGATTTTAGAAAACCCTTAAACAAACAAACAAACAAACAGACTGGACTTAATGCTAATTTCCTTTGTGAAGATAGTTAAGCTGTTAAGCTTCAACCATTTGTTAAACAGAGGGCACCATCTTGTAAACTTCATTAATTTGATCATTACTACAAAAAATCAGTGTTTGGAATTACAAAAGATAGAAAGTGTGAAAGTGAAGTTACACTACTTCCAATAACAGTTTACTTTTGTTTTTATGCAGGACATGAACACTGGTCTCCTGGGTGGAAGTTCTGTGTTTGTTTGACCCATCCACCACCCCTCCCGTCTAAAGGTCCGGACCTTGTTGTTCTTTATTCTGTGAATCCTCACTTCACCTTTGCTTGAACTCTCCAAAATGTTATTTCCGCCTTGACCTCCTTATAAGCTGCTGTAGAAGCAACCCATGCAGTCCATCCTAAAATCCACTCTTAAAAAAGCAGTGTAGACTGAATGAGAGTAAATTCCCTAAATGACTAAATCATATTGTAGTGTGGTGTTTGCATTAGTAAAATGTTAAAAGCTTACAGCGTGTTTTTCACAGGTGTACAGTAATAAGGCAAATGTAATCCTGAATCACCAGTTAGTCTGCCTGAGAAATCCTAGTCAGGAGATGACTGTTCAAAACTGTTGACATAAAAATAGTACTTTCTGCTAAATGCACTTCCTGTTTTAGAGCCTTTAGAGCCATGTGTGTGCTGCGACAGACTGAAGCTTCCAGTCGAGCACCAGCAGCTGGTTGTCAGTCACAGCAGCACACAAAGACAGGCAGGGGGTTATCACTCAACGGCTCATTAGACACAAATGGAAACACATTTTCAGAAAAAATAATCGCCCATTGTTGTGAGGATATATAGCATTCCTTGGCATGTTGTAAGCCAGAGGAGCAAAACAGGTGACTAGAGATGTGCGTGTGTTTTTTTGTTTAAAATAATTTGGTAAATGTATGAAAAAGTGATCCCTGTGAGCAAAAACTTTCTGGTTTCAGGTTACTGATTTCTTGATATGGTCATCTGCTCCAGAAACGTTGCTGTGGTGTGCAAGCTAACGACTTGGCTTTTTCAGGAAGGGGAATTTAAAGTTATCAGCACTGAAATGGACTTTAGACAGAGAAAGAAGGTGCAGCAGCCATGGCCAGTATGAGAAAGATAAATTGTCTTGAACATTAAAACATGCTCTAGTAGAAAACTAAAGAACAAGTACACAAACACACAAAGTAATCACATTTTTCTGGCTCAATATTGGATAAAGATAGAACTGGCTATGATTACAATTGCAAACTGATCAACAGGTTTTAACCCATAAGAACCCAGACATATTTATCCTTAAAGGAACATTATGGGGGATATACCACAGACCAAGTGGTAGAACACATTTCTGATGTTTAAAAAAAAAATTCTACCCCTAAATGTCAAAGATCAGTGATGTGACATATATGATTCATTGGGCGTTTATGATATTTCTTATTTTAAAATAAATTAACTAGACACACATTTTCTGCTAACAGAAACGTTTGCCTTTTTCTGACATATACATCACAACGATATTTTTGTTACTTTTGTTGTTTTATATTAATTAGTTCAGGAAATATGGTCAAAACAGGTTAAATGCAATACAGGACATTAACGGATTAGAATTGTTAAATGGGTTTAAACTTAGCCTTGTAACAAAAAATAAGCTTTTTGAAAATAGCTACTTAATCACATTTCTGTTTCCAGTCACAGCCACATTTTGGAGAAGTCACTTCTTGTCACAGTCAAACAGTCTTGCTAAGGGACTTAATGAGTTAAGGTGAAGCATAAAGCTGAATATGGGAGATTCTAGAAGACATAGACTGTATGATTTTATATCAGATTTTCACTCAATTTGAGTAAAGAAATTGCTGTCATATTATTGTAAAAAAAAACAAAAAAAAAAACCTGTTCCATTTATCTTTGTCGTGTTGTTATATTTGCAATCACTGCGACCTCCGTTTCGAGTAATTTAATTTCCTGTGAGATTTAGGTTATTTAATGTAAGTCATTCTTTAAATGTCTGTAAATAGGTCATCTTACTTATTGGCAGCACTGGTAGCTTGCACTCATACCTCTATCTAATCTCAGACTGAGGTAGGGTCGTTATATCAGACCTTCTGAAGTGTCCTCATCAATGTTTCAGCTGTAGACAGATCAGCATGTTCACAGCTGAGACAGGAATGATCAATATGTTGGGAGCAATCGCTGACACAGCCGTTAGCGCAGAAGGACACACACATGGTGGGCCACATACGGCAACCATGATGATATGTCAGGCTTTTGAGGCTCAAGACCCGAGGCTTCCATTAACGTCCATGTTAATAATTAAGAGATGACTGCTGCTGCAAGAAAATAGCACGGATGTGCTGAGGAGAGGAGAAGGAGAGAGGGAAAAGGGGGAGAGAGGACCTGCGGCTGTGACATCTTTGAAGAGAGGGTGAGGAAGTGAGAATGGGCCTGAGACAGAGATGATACTCTGTGACAAAACATGTGTTACATCCCAGAAACAAAAGGACAGTGTAATAGCAGAGATGTAATTTCACTTTTCAAAATCAAATTTTCCTCACTTTTCAGGTTCATTTTTTTCACTTAAGGCCCCGTTTACATGAGGACGCTTGCGGGTAAAAACGACAAAATATTTTATCGGAAGTGCCTTTCGTTTAGACGGTGACGGCGTTTTTGGGGCTTAAAAACGCAAAAATCTGAAACCACCTTCCAAAGTGGAAAAGTTAAATACGCTCCGCCGTAGCGTGTCCGTCTACACTGACAAGACGCAAAACTCTGCTCAGATCTGCTCACGTCACGTATGTGTTTACGTCACATACATGCTCCAGTACAGGAAAATAAACAAACGTGGGATTATTTCCATGCGTCGGACCTTCAAGCTGCTCTGGCAGCTCTAATAAACTTACAGGAGTCTTTCCACCAAATGTACAGGATATGTACAGATAGTATTAGTGAACAGAGAAGGATCTGTAATTACCTCCATCACATTTTGGATGCAGCAATTCGTGTGAGGCGAGCCAGACGGCTTTGGACCTGGGAGATCTAGTGGATGGTGGATAACTTTGTGGAAGGAGTAGCTGATGAAAATGTGTGGCGTGAAAACTTCTGCATGCCCAAAGATGCTCTTATCGCTTTAAGTGATGCCGCCTGGCATGCATACAATCGAATTTCACACACTTTTGCGTCACCGTATGCAGCAGATTTCCTCCCGAAAATGCTCGTCCAAACGAGGAATAAAAAGTGAAGACGCGACGCCACTTTTGCGTCTTCTGTTGAGACCTCTCTCAAGTCTCTCTAAACAGTGCCGAGATATGAAAAGAGAAGAGTTGACAAAAAAGATTGAAGTGGTTATTGCCTGTAGGTTGATTATTTTAGGTTTTAATTCATGCTGTTTGTTATAATAAAATATTGTTTGAACTTTATGGGTGATGATGAGTTGTGTTTTATCATTTCATTGAAATGTAATTTTCCATCCTCGCCTGTTCAGTTTTCTGGATCAAGAGCCTGTCCTTTCATTTCCTTCATCCCTTAATCTACACACATTCAGCCTCTCATCCCCCCTTTTGTCCTTTGCCCTCAAAAAGTACACAATAGTCCCCCACTGATACTTTTCAGCCTCCCAGACCAGGCTCAACCCGACAACCTCCTCTTTCTCGTCACCTTTCTTTCAATTCATAACCTTTCAAAAAACAACTACATTCTGAAACCTTACTTTGCATTTTGTTGTCACCATAGACTGTATATAGGAGATGGACGTAGCTACCGTGATATCACCCATGTGTTTGTGGACTACTGTTTTGAATAGAGGTGTGAATCAGCAGAGGCCCCACGATAACATTTTATCTCGATTCTTGAGTCATGATACGATTTTATTGCGATTGTAAACATTTTGCGATATGGTGAGTATTGCGATACAATATATTGCGAATTAACTGTTTAACTGCATTTTGTGTCCACAAAATTAAATTCATAAAAAATTGCTTTGTCATATAGGAGAACATTCTCAGTCTATTCATCTCACTTCAGTCTTTTTATTTCTCCACAGTGAGAGTCAAACCCATAGACTGAATAACAAAGTATAAGTCCTTAGATCTTCTAGTTTCATATGATATCAGTATCTCCAGTATATTCCTTAAAGTTCTACGGCCTCCGAAAATGACGGCCCGCCAGCCATTGGACCGCTAAATTTTGATACGTGGCGGCTATTAATCGATATTATATTGGCACGCAAAATATTGCGATACTATGCTGTATAGATTTTTTCCCCCACCTCTAGTTTTGAAGCCTTGAGTTTGGTATTTTGGCCATCGGCATCTTGTTTTTTTGGGTAGAATGGAGCTCAGTTATCTAGCACTAGCTTTGTTAGCAAAGTCCAAAAATGAAAAGCCTTATAGTGTTTTTTTGTACAACCGAATGTTGAATGTTTTGGTAGCCAAAATATTACAATGACCTGAAAACACACTTGAAAGGATCAAAGATCTAGGATGAAGACATGGAAATCACACAGTGTGCTATGATGTGTGTACATTTGGAAAAATCAAAAGCTGTTTTTCTTTCTAGAAATAATTTCCAATGACTCTAATATCCACCAAGAGCCATTTGAAGGACTTTCTATAGAAGAAATAGTTCCTCTGAAATGTGTTTCCTTACCCTCAGTAACAGGGACTATAGTCACAATTCTATAAAAAAATTTCTATGCGCATTATTAAGATTCACATGAAAAAATCTTGATGGAAACACCAAAATTTGACAAAACTTTCGAAAATGCACATAAAAGTTTTTACGCTCACTTGAGGTGGTTATTGTCTTTTCGAAAAAAATTTAATGCTCATAACAGGTGATGGAAACATTTTTTTTGAATAAGTTCTAAGGTAGCGAACATTAACTCAAAACTGATTAGCTGTTTCCGCTCTGACGGTCAAGATGAGCTAACATGAAAGAACAAACGACAAAAGTCGCCATATTGAATCTAATTTCAGAAGACATATTTTCTCTCGTGGATGGCCAAAACTGTTCGATGCAAAATTGCAAAATTCAATTTGACTTTAATGGAAACACGGCTATTGTCATTGGAAATTAATTTGTAAAGGTACAGAATTCATGGCAAATAGAAGCTACATTACCCATCACATGATATATGAGAGGCATGGAGAGCATTCAGCAGCATCTAAGTTTTCAGTGGTAGCCACAATGGGGGTATAACTGAACATGGAGGAGGCTCCTGAGGGGCTGCTCAGAGAGGGGTTGAACCAGGCGGGTGGGGCCCCTTCAGCAGCCTGTGCAGCTGCTGTGTTTTGGTCCCCTGGCAGGTCACATGGTGCAGATTACGAAATGTGTGATGGTGGTGGTGGGGGGAGTTGGAGGGTGGGGGTCTATTTTTGAGCACTGCCATTCTGAAGCATGAAACCCCACCACCTCCTTGCCATCTCTCCTCTCTTTGCCTCCTCCATCCCTCCCTCTTTTCTCCCCTAGCATCCCATTTCCCTGTGTAATTAGGCTTCTAATTAAGGCTATAGATGTTTAGAGGATGATTCTCTCTCTCTCTCTCTCTCTCTCTCTCTCTCTCTCTCTCTCTCTCTCTCTCTCTCTCTCTCTCTCTCTCTCTCTCTCTCTCTCTCTCTCTCTCTCTCTCTCTCTCTCTCTCTCTCTCTCTCTCTCTCTCTCTCTCTCTCTCTCTCTCTCTCTCTCTCTCTCTCTCTCTCTCTCTCTCTCTCTGGATTCTCTGACAAATTCTTCTTTTGTGTATATACATCATATGGAGTTGTGGTTTGGTATATTCAGCCTGCTCATGAAATGATAATGTTGTAAAATGCAAATATGTGCTCCTACATCAAACACGACAGAAAAACAGCATATTTTCCCACCACCAAAGGATTACATGGAGGAGGCACAACAACAAACAGGCAGCAGTGGTAATAAAATTGGGCAATGAAATGAGTATGGAGGTCGCACGGTGGATGGGTGCTTTAGTTTGCCTTAAAGCCAACTGTAGAGTCTAACTCCAGTTTAACTCCCAAATAATTTAAAGAAGCTCTCCAGTGCATCATCAAACTGTTACAACTGCCTATACTTTGATTGAATCCATCTTTTAGGGTATGCTTCATTACAGCTGTCCTTTCACAAGGTGGTGAAAATCTCCTGTCCATTTCTGGATATTAGAAATATCCACACTAGATCACACACTGCATTGAATACTTGACTTCCAGAAGTGGATGATGCCGCTGTGATCTCACCCATTGGACTACTGTTCCGAAGGCTTGAGTTTGGCATTTTGGCCATCTCAGTCTCCTTTATTTTTGGCTCAAAATGTTTACTGAGGTAATAAATCAAGTGAAGAGAAAGGTAATTTTCTCATAGACTTATACTTTATACTTTGAAGAGAATGCAAGTTTAAGGCACTTCCATATTGGCCTCACTTTTCAGGCCAAGAGGTTGCTGCTTGGATTGAACACAATAGTTATGTTATTTATTGTCTCATGCACATACAAGTGCCCCGCCCACATGGACTTATAAAACACCACAAGTACCATAGCAGTGGTGAAAGATTTATTAGAAAAGACCAAAACTTCATACATTTAACATTACAAACAAATCTCTTCCTAGCTCCGGTACGGTACCTAGAATTCTGTACTGATACCCAACAGTTTCTTTCTTCGGTACTTTACTCTCTCTCTAATAACAAAATAGTCATTTCAACCTGCCTATCAGTCTATCAGAAGGCTGCTGTGTCCAGGAGGAGGTGTACATGTGATCGCATTCAGCTCGCCATTATGATATATTACATTATAATACAGAGTGCTGATTGTGTGGAGTTTTGAGAACTGTAACCAGACTTTAGGCTCGCTAGTGCCCTGATTCACTGTGGCTGTAACACGCTGCTCGATCGCTCTCTTTCACTTTCCCCACCTCTCTGCTCTTGTGTGTGTGTGTGTGTGTGTGTGTGTGTGTGTGTGTTAATGGAGGATGATCAGTGTGAGAGATCAGCGTGATCATAAATGACAACAAATGTGGTAGAGAACTTTCAGTATAGTTTTTTTCCCCCAATCATTCAGCTAATGTGCTGTAAAAAACCCAATAACTCTCTCAACCAGATTTCTGTGAAATTAAATATGGTAATGATTGAGTTGACATGAATCGGCAGTACCAACGTAATTCGATCGGTAACCTTAAAAGTACGAGTTTAGTGCCCAAACATAGCCACGGGAGAGATCCCTTTCAAACATATCTCACATTTTTATATCTTTCAAAGAAGAAGTCATCAGAGATGAAGGACATTCTCCGAAAATAAGCAATTATCATCTTAACTGGCATCTTCACTGCATAACAAATAAAGCATAAGTGAAATAATAATAATAGTGAAAAAGTGAAAGTGAGTAAATCTGTCTGCTGCAACAGGAACACATTTTACACTGTCAATTGTTTTTGAAAAATTAAAAATGATTGAATCATATGAAATAAAGATTTCACTTCAGTAATCCAGGGATGTTTATGCAAAACGTTACAATTAGTGGATGCTCACACCAAAAACAGGTGGCAGATTGTTTCAGGTTCCGGAGAGACAAGCATCGGATCCAGGAAATCCAGTTTGAGTAACAGATGCATGAATTTGAAAGGCTTATTCAACCCAGAACACTGTAAAGCAATCTACAATACAGGATTGTATAACTCTGGCAAGTTATCACATGGCAATTAGTTCTTTATTGTAACAGTTATCGCCTGGTAAACAGCATTAATACAGCATTCCCAATAAAGTTATCTACCAGGAATGTGAATTTAAATAAACATTGTTACCCTCTATGTATTGGCTCCCTGTTTGTTTTAGGATTGATATTAAGATCTTACTTTTAAGGTTCTTCATTACCTGGCTCCAGATTATATTTAAGACCCTGAGATCCTCAAGCCACTGACTCCAGACGAGTCCAGACTAAAAACTACAGGGGATAGAGCTGTCAATCAGGGCCCTGAGGGCTATCTGAGTCAGTCTTCTTTTAAGTCTGTTCTAAAAACACATTTTATTGGAAAGTCTATTTTGATTTTATCTGAGCTGTTTTTAATGGTTTAAAGGTTTTTAATTTAATGTTTATCATTTATATTATTTTTGTGTTGTCCTTCATGAATTTTATTATTTATTTATGATGCTTTAGGTAATTTTTCTCTCCACGAAGGACTTTGTACTTTGTTTTGATAAGTGCTCAATAAATAAAATGTATTATTATATTTTTTTGATTGTGCATATTTGTCTAGAACTGACAGGAAATGAGGGGAGACAGAAACTGGGAATGACAGTCCACAAAGGTCCTGGCTGTGACGAGGGATGGAAGCCAGACCCTTAAACTCTGAGGCCACCAGGTCAGATAACGTTTTTGCATGACAAACGGAGGAAAATGGCCTTCCCAGTTCTAGATATGTTACCTTGTATCTGCCTTTGATACAACATGTACGTGATACCAGTTGATATGATAGTTGAACCAGTCAGAAGACTGTCAGTAGCAGTAGCAGAAAGTAAGGAGGTGTCAACAGCTACACACAGTAGCTGTGAGGAGCAGAAAGTCTGGCCTGAACCTAGATGACCCAGCAGGCTCCTGATCTTGTGTTGACCCCTGCTGACATGTCCTTGCGCAAGACTCTGTATCCCTGCCAACTGTGTTCAGTAGCTGACCCTGCACTCTGACCTGAAGATACCAAAAACGGAGCCTCCACGTCAACACTGAAAAGTGTCCAAGAGGCATTAATGGTTTTGCACCTTCAAACTTATAACCAGTTGTTGTAGTTTTTCTATTATAAAGAGAACATCTTGTGATGGGATCACATTAGTCAAATCAGCGAAACTTTATTTAATAAGCCTAATTCACTCGCCGGGTCAACCTTTAACCTATGTTAGTATTGACATTAGGCTTGGGCTGATGGTCGATTGAATTGATATATACAATGGTTTGAATCAACTGGCAATGCTGAAATAGCTGCCATGTTGAATTTGCGTTTCGTCAGCCAAAGAACCAACTCTTTGTTGGTCTTGAAACACGAACCGTTTACATCAGGGGCTGGGGGCGGAGTTATCATGACCATCAAGACCAACTAAAACACAAGAAAAAAAACAAGAACAAGACCCCCCACACACACTTTACTGCTTCTGTGGTGGTTCCCACTATAGTAGGTGTCTCCCGGACCACATTTTTGCCATGATGGCACATACACAAACTCTGACGGTGAAAACAATAACAGCCACACTCTGTCACAGCTGGTAATCGATAGAAAGGTGAAAAGGCAGCTGTGTATTAAAGCTCTTCTCTCACACTTCAGAGTCATCAGCTTATAAATAGCTGTGAAAAGCTCTAACAAGGAACTGAAAACATGAATTCACCTCGTTTGTCGCTGCTTGATTGCATCCTGCCATCCTCCACCTCTACATCGTCAAGGACAGCAGGTCTGAGAATGAGTATGGCAGGTATGTGGACTCCTAGCTGGAGGTTGTCCATCAATCATATGGATATTTATATACCCATTACCTCAATTAGTTCAAAGGGACCATATATGCATAAAGCCACTGTCAGTCATATCGGAGCCGAACCGGTGACAACACACACAGGGAATGTGCAGAGTGGATACATGTGTACACTGAAGTGTTGTGAGGAGTGTGAACAGATGGATGGATGAATGTGCATATGGATTGTACGATGTGTGGGCTGTAAGTGTGTGTGTTCAGGCATAAGTGGTCACTTCATATTTGTATTTGTGTTCGTGCATTAGATGATACATTTATGTGTGTGTGTGTGTGTGTGTGTGTGTGTGTGTGTGTGTGTGTGTGTGTAAGTGTGTGTGTTCAGGCATAAATGGTCACTTCATATTTGTATTTGTGTTTGTGCATTAGATGATACATTTATGTGTGTGTGTGTGTGTGTGTGTGTGTGTGTGTGTGTGTGTGCGTGCGTGTGTGTATTAATGCAGTACAGGGTGTGAAACAGCTGATGGGGTCAAATTTAAAGCGTGATGGTAAATGTGTGGGAGAAGAGATGAAGGCTAAGTGGCCTGCCAACACAGGCAGCTGTCTTTCACATTCAAATCACATAAATCACCGTCTTAACATGATCCACTCCTTCGGTCTGCACAGAATTTTTTTAAATATTTTTTTTCATATTAAACAGCAAACTGATAACATTCACATATAAATGCATTATGTTGGAGAGAGGGCAGATTTCAGCACAAATGTGTTGTACCGGTTTGGATGTGAATGTAGGCTCGCAAGTCTAGGAGCAACATTTGGAGAGAGAAAATAGAGTCGGCCATTGTTGTTATTATGCCTGACGTTGGTGCTAGAGTTTCTGGGAGAGCAGAGACGTACACAGACATATACAGTGACGTAATAGCCTTAGAACAGTGTATGCCTCAACATACTACATGCTACTGAGACAGTTTTCACATCTTGCAGTAGGTTTAGTGGTCCATGACACAATATCTCAAGTAATGTGCCATTTACTTCTGGAAGAAAATAACAGCACATCAGTGAGCTCAAACACATCTCACAGATATCATGAGGTGGGGTGAGTAATGTACAGTGTGTATGTCTGCGTTTCTCTTTTCATCGACCATCAAATGATCTGTTTTTTTTTCAAGCACATGCTTCATAACAACAACATGGACCATGCACAGCATAGAAAATGAGACTGATGTGTTAAACTGTTAGTGGAGCTGCTGCCACCCTCTATGATTTACCATGGACCTACATAATGATCATGTGGAGCAGATGTGAGCCGGGCCCAGCTGATCCTGGTGATGTACTACACCTCTGAAACTCCAACATTCATCATTACTCGAGTCATTCACCGGACAATGCTGGGTGTAAGAATCAAGCTCAAATGCAGGATAAATATGAAGCTATATATTCAAAATTGATTTAAGCCATCTATCAACTTAGGCTGAAAGATTAATCAAATTCAAACTGATATCACAATGTTGTTGTTTTATACTACACAATGTATCTAACCAGAGGCTCTTCTGGCTTTGTGAGCCTATTTTGGCATCGGAAACAACACAATTGTGCTGCTTGTCTTGATTGCTATGGACAGAGATTATGTTCTTATAAACACTGAACGTAATGTTCGTATGATTTATACCTTGTTGTAGCCAATGATATCCCACTAGGTCTAACAAACTACCTTACACAGACTACCTGGTGCTGATCTAACCTGATGTAAGCGGTTTATGGTTCAACACCAGCAAAGATATGGTGCTGCTCTGGAATGTTGTGTTGGTCTTACAACAGAATAAATTATTGCTTTTGTATCGGGAATAATACGCAAGATGAGGAACTTTTAAACATTTAAAAGTCACATGCTGGATTTCAATTGCAATATTGATCTAAATAATAGCAATCACATTATTTTCCCATATCGTTCAGCCTTACTATAGATCATGACATTTATGTGATAATTTATGAGTATATACCAACAAATATTCCAAAACTGAATGCTTATTTCATGGCATTTCACACAGTCCTCACTTTAATATTCATTATAATTGGTGTAGTATTTTCTGGGAAGGCTGCTCTCAAACTGAGAACAAGAAAAGGAAAAAAATCTAGTGATGTTTTCTGTGAAACTATAACATAGCTGTTGTCTGTTTAGCCTGTGCAATCACACATAAGGGCAGTTTTTTTACTAGCCTTGTGTGTCCCAGCATAATTAGAGATATGCCAATAAGCATGCAACTTCACACTGTTTACAGAACCACAGTAGACAAGCCTACTAAACTAATGAATGTTTAGTTGTAAGTTACAAAAGAATCACTATTACACACACACTCAGACATTTTATCTCTCCCATTTTTTACCAAACTTCTCAGTTCTAAAGAAACAGCAGGCGCCATAACAATGTATTGTAAAAGTTTACAATGGCAAATTAGTTAAGTGTAGAAAAAGCGAGTCTGAAGCTCTTGAAAACATGTAAGAGGAAAACAGTGTGTAAAACAGTGCATTTAACAGCTCAGTGGTCGTTTTACGGCTCGAGTCACCCATGACAGACAAGCCTTCTAGACACTTGCCCACAAAGACGCTCTACTTCAATCCTTGTAAACGCCTGTAAGAACAGTGGGTGGGCCCAGTTAAAAAGGCTACAGTGAGAGTATCTGATAGAGCACGAAGCATCATTAAGTTACATTGGGGGAGGGCATGATATGATGCAATTTTATTCATTAGTGGTCTGGTGGGTGTTCAGCTGCCTGTGATTAAGAGGGGTAAACAGCAGCTGTTCACTGGAGTGAAAGTTGTTCCGCTGGAGAAGGTCATAACTCTGTCGACACGGAGGAAAAATAGAGACTGCAGCTCAGGACAGGATGGAGGAGTCTGACTGCCTGACCTGACTGCATTCATTAGTGTAGCGGTTCTCCACCAGTGGCAGCCTACTTCTGCCCTAAAGGGTACTTCTGAAGTTGCCAAGGATACAGGAAGTGGTTTTTCATGCAAAAAAATTAAATGATGACAATAATATTAAAAATTTGAATTAAAAAAAAATCCATATTATGACATTTTGAGTCTAATGTAACACCTTAACACGATGTGTGGAGTCTGAGAGTGCATAAAAACTACTTAAGCTAGCAAAAAAGTAACCAAGTCAGTCAACTAAATGTAATTAATTAAGTTTAAATAGTTAGCTAAAAGTAATGAATAAACAGTTAAAATTAGTAAGATCAAAAATAAACCGTTGAAATAGTTAGCCATCTTAAAGTTATGAATTCATATTTGAAAGGTTAGCTAAAAGTAATGAATAGCCTAAACAGTTGAAATAGCTAAATGAAGGTTAATAAATAAACAAGTAGTCAGTTAAAGTAATGAATAAACAGTTCAAATGGGTTAGCTCTGGGGTGTGCCATATCGTATCGTTCACGATTATTTTATGGGTAAAAAGAAATGCATATCATGATATTGGCCACATTAGTGCTTCTTGACGTAGTGACGTAAGGGTTTCGCATTAATTAACCAGACTGTGGCGGCCCGCTATAGTCTCATGTTCTGCGCTAACGTCACATTTCAAGCAACTGAAAGTATATGTAGCCTACACTATTCATAATATGAAGTTATTTGGTGTTGTGTCTCTGCTCAGCAGAGTGTCTGTCACCCGACCCACCTCTCCATCCTCCTCCGAGACAATCATGCGCATTAACACACTTAAACACGCGCACTGAATTTACTGAGCCGCCCTGCCTACCTGTCTGTATCAGTCCTGTCCCCACATCATCTCTCTGTGTGCGTCTGCGCGCGTCGATCTAAATACTATAAACCTGTCCGGGCCATCAGAGGTCCAAACACACTGCTGCATTATGCCGTTCATTAGCCGCGAGCTAACATTAGCTAACAATTAAAGTTGTTTTAATCACAAAAAGCTAATAAGAGCACAGAATCCACCACAGAATTTACAAGAAGACTGTCAAAATAAGATGCCTTAAATAAAACATACAAGAACCCTTATTCTCCTTTACAATAATTAATTAAAATAGGCAACGATTAAGATCAGTGTATATGATGGAATAGTGGCATTAGAATCTGTGAGAGGCCACCAAATCTTGGGCTTTTATGAAAAAAATTATTCTCCAGGGGGTATATAATATAAAATGTCCAAGTTAGCTCAATATAATGTTGAGTTGAAAAGAATAGCTAAGCTACTGAATAAACATTTGAAAGGTTAACTAAAACTAATGAATAGCCTAAACAGCTAAATTAGCTAAATGTCAGGTTAATGAATAAACAAGTAAGTTAAAGTAATGAATAAACAGTTCAAATGGGTTAGCTCATTATAATGTTGAGTTGAAAAGACTAGCTAAACTACTGAATAAACATTTGAAAGGTTAGCTAAAAGTAATGAATTAAGTTGAATGAGTTAACAAAATGGAAGCTAAAACATAAACAGTTCAATTGTAAGCTAAAAGTAACAAATTAAACAATTGAAATTGGCTAAATGAAAAAAAATATGTGAATTAAGCTGAATAGTGGTTAAATAGTTATCTTTAAGTGATGAATGTATTTTCATAATAGCAGCTAAAAGTAATGAATCAAGTTGAGATTGATGCTAAAATAAGTGAAAAAAGGTTGAAATGTCCAGCTTCAGCCCAGTACAAATGCAAGTTTGAGCATACTACCTGAAAGTTGAGTTGTATGAGATTATTTTAGTGTATACATTTATCTTTTTTAATATCTGTTTTATAATTATTAAAATAATTTAAACATATAAATCACTAAAAAACATCCAGTGTAAAATCAATCCAACATTATTTGACTCTGTCTCACAGGGCTGTGACAGAAAAAAGGTTGGGAACAACTGGATTAGTGCTTTGATCGTGCATTGATCAAATGTTTGATCGCAGCTCTTTCTGTCGGTAGGGAAATTGAGCTTGATCTGATAACAGAAAGGCTGAACTTTTCACTAAACAGCCCAAGCATGTTCAGGTTAGCGCACACAGGAAAGGTCGCTGCCGGAAGCCCTGGAGGGAAGGTGGTTCAAGCAGACGGAGCATAAGGCTGAGGACCAGAGGCCTTTCAGGATGAAGCAGCAGATGGGTGAGTAGAAAGCTGCTTGGCATGCATTAACGTTTATCCAGGTGCACAGAGAGAGAAAGAGACAGAGCAAGAGCGACAATGTATGCATAAGTTGTGCAATCTGTTCAAAAGTCATTATATTCTTCTATTCATGAGTAGCCAGGCAGAAGCCAAGATACAGGATTACAGAGTCTCTCAAGTTGAAAGAATATATTCATTGTGGCAGAGACAGTATGGTTTAGTGTTTACAGTACAGTTTGGCTGGCATTGGTCTTTTAAAAAAAAAAGAAATATTTCACATATATTACTTTTAATGACCGATTATGTCATTGAATTAACCAGTAAACAAACCTACACAGCAAGCCATATCTCACCTAACTACTGTGTTTTTGGAAGCTGTAATAAATTCACATTTGCTTTTATCTGGAATTTTATTTGTCGCCTATCAGGATTCAGTAATGAGGGAAATTCACCACATAAACACCATGCTGCCATACATGCATAGTGCCAAATTGGATAAAGTATATAAATACTTTGATAACCATAAATACTTAACAGCTGGGGATTGGTTGAAACTATTTTGTGTGTGTTCACTAATGATCAGAAAACATCAAATTCACACTAAAACATCACACTGGCTCCAAGCATGAATGTAGGAGGCAAAACAACAAGTTAAGCCAGCGTTGGCTTGTCAAAGTCACAAAGGAATAGAACTGGTCAAAACAACCTAACCTTGTAAGAAGTCCTCTATAATCCCACACCAAAACAAGGACAGGGAAAAGTGACTCAATTTGCGACAAAAACAACAAAAAATAGGTTTCGAAAGAAAGAACTAGGATGATGTGGGATTTTAATACATGCCAGCTGGGAGGGAGAAATTTCTATTTTCCACTGTCTGATGGTTTCATTTGGCTCAATGGGTGTTTTCCAAAGGGCAAACGGCTATTCTAAATCCAGAATAGATGTGTGAAGATGCTATGTTTTGTGTTCAGTCAAGACTTGCCTCTGACACTTCACATAATCCATGATGTCAGATAAAGGACATGATGACCATATTTGCCTTAAAAAGTTATTCTGAGGGACGAGTACATGATTCCTGAGAGCAGGATGAGTAATAATGAACAATCTTTGGTGTGAGAGTAAAACTTGCCGGTGGTTGTGTGCAGAGGTGTAGTGGAGAAGCCCCACAGTGTCTTTGCTGATGACAGCACTTATCAGAGATGCTTTAAATGTCAGGGAAGTTAAAGTAATTCATTGAAGACATTTCTAGCTTTTCCAGAGAGACCTTTGAGAAACCTGGAGAGACCCCTAACATCCATTAACATTAACATTCTCCTTTTATTTCACTTTAAAGTTAGACAAACAATCTTATCCCACACAGTTTGACAGTATTGGATTTATATAGGGAATAGCCACTCGTTTCAAATGTTATCATGTGATTGAATGGGTGTTATCAGCCTCATAGGTATTGGTTAGAAGGATCCTGCTCCACCTAATAATAGATTCACAGGGCCATTGTCAGCCTATTAAATGTGCTACTATATTAACGTTTATTGTTAAATGTTGACCTCTAGTGTCCATGGTAGTTGTTAAGGGGTGGGGAGAAAGTGATGTATCATCAGAATAGACAGCATTACATTACATTACATGTCATTTAGTTGACGCTTTTGTCCAAAGCGACTTACAATAAGTGCATTCAACCTGAAGGTACTAGACATAGACCATAGGAATCAAGTAAGTACAGAACTTTAACAGCTAACTGTCATCGCTACAGGAGTGCTATATGTTAAAGAAGAAAAGAAGAAGAGAAAAAAGAAGCCATGACTTAACCAAGGTATTGTTGGAAGAGATAGGTCTTGAGCCTGCATCTTGAGCAGCATCCATGCAATGTAGAAGGGTGGGGTGGTGGATAGCTCCTTAACCACACCAAGGTATTGTTGGAAGAGATAGGTCTTGAGCCTGCATCTTGAGCAGCATCCATGCAATGTAGAAGGGTGGGTTGGTGGATGGCTCCTTAACCACAGGACTTCCACCCAGAGGACTGTGTTTTGCATCCCATGCAGAAATTAAAAGTAACTTATAACTTGTAAGTGTCCAGACATGCATATGTTCATGAACTAATGTAAGGTAGTTAATCCAAACCATTTATTGGTGTGATAACAACCTTGTGTACATACTGTATAGTAGGTGTAGCATGCACCTCCTAACATACGTATGATGGTGATGCAGCCATTTAATGGGCTCATGACATTCAAAATGGGTGAAACTGCTTGGTCCAGCTCTTAATTGAAATTATGATGTTGACACTTTTTAATTGCAGTAAAATTCCATCAAATGAAAATAATCCAGATGTCCAAAAAATCTACCTGACATATTTGGTATATCTGTTAACCTTGGTATCTGTGGTGAAATTCAATATAAAAGTTCTGTAGATTTTAAAAATGTTTTCTTGTTTTTTGTGTTTGTTGTTTTTGTACGTCACAAATAAAGGGTTGACAAGCACACTGGCCTTCAGTCCTTTGGTATCTGAAACGTGGTGGTGTCTTCCTGGGAACTTAGAATGATACTCTGTCATCAGTAATGAGTGACTTTATGATACTCGTCATAAATCATCATACTCTCACATCTGATTATACACATCTGTTATATTTAATGTAAACTGCCTGTTGATTTTGATTTAAATTTGTATAGTATCCTTAAGAGCATTTATTGCTATTTATTTCACCAGCTCAATCACTGCATCCCATTCACAGGCCCACAAAATAAAAAGGAAAAGGGATTGGTTTGTCACTTGGCTTTCACAGTTGACAATGCACCAGTCAGATTGTATTGAGAATATTCATAACACACACACACAAACACAAAAAACACACACGCACACACGTGCACACACGCACGCACACATGCACGCAAGCACGCACGCACACAAAGAAGTACAGTAACACTGCAGAGAAATGCTCCATGCAGACACTCTTACAGTAACTTATGATTTACTTGAACAGTTTAAAGTGAGATTATATGGAAATGCCTGTGGTTTTGGGGTATTTACAAAGTACACTATTAATTACGACAGGAAATTGGTTAGAGCTGAGTGTGTGCTTAACAACTGGCTGTGTCTTTAATTTCAATTTTCCGCAAAGGAGAAAACAGATAAAGCCACATTGAGCACATGGGAGCTGCGGAGAACAAATATGCAGAACTTATAGTTTGAGGATTAGATCTAAATATAAGTTATGAATAAAATCTCTCATTAAAATATATTTAATTCTCCTATAAAACCAATAACGACGGTTGGTTTTCCATCTCCTTGCAAACTGCCAAGAGCAATAATTCTATTTCACAATCCTCGTCGCCGCAGCCGGGCTAAAATATAAATTACTTTGACAAATATTTTTCCAAAAACCTCAGTAGCCATATGTAGAATTGAGCTGCAGTGGAGCAGGAGCATGACTTAATCACTGTGACAAGCCCGTCTGATGGAGATTCCAACAGAGAGCTAATACTCAGAGGATTTAATCAATGAAGTATCAAAATACATCAAAAGTACAGCACATAACTAGGAAATATGTTAGAAAAAAAGCATTTTGGGGAGAACATGTCTGGGAAATTGCCTCTCAGCTTACAGTGCACTTTGACAAAGAACACACTAAAGCGATATATATTTCTCTGTCAACACACCTTTCATAACGCTTTCATCTATGATATGTGATCAGGCTACTGTACTCCATACTAATCTTTTCTCTCTGCAGTCAAGCTAGCCTATTAAAAGCCCGGGTGGGTAATATGACCCATGTGGTGCAGTCATTTCAGCTTCTCTGTTATTCCAACAAGCAGCTGTTCTGTGTTCCTGCTCAGCTTGATTCCCAAAATTCAACCCGCCCCTCCCTCTCCCGCCCCACTGCCTTCCTCCCCCCCGACACACGAGCTGCCATGCTGTGGGGTCAAGCTTATTTTGCAAAGACAAACACTTATGGGTTGATTTGTCTAGCTACAGGCAGACATGACTTGGCAAACAAAAGCAATGGGCAGCGGCCTCGGAGTCAATTTAACAGACTTATGTTGGGATAGTAACTGACATTCAAGCTGCTGTCTGGGATTCCTCATGATTTAGGGGCTGGATAGAAGGTTTCTCACGCACAGTTTGCAACAAAGTCGACATCGGTTACGCTGGATTTTGAGTGGAAATGATTTGACCCTGGCTTTGAGAACATTAAGTACAGCACAGCTGAGATATTGTTCTGTATGTAAAAAGACGACTGTTGAACCCCTGTGGCCTCATCCTTCCCTACAATCTGTGAGACGCTGATTGAAAAGGACACAGAAGAAACGCACTCACACACAGATATTACCATCACTCCTAGCACACTCCATAGTCAGTCACTTCTTTCTGGCCTTCAAAGCAGCAACTGTCTGTAATTCTAGTACAAGAATACACACACTGATTTTAGCTACCGGTGTGATCATATCTCCTCGTCTGTAGCTCCTGTCAGAGCTCATGAAGAAGGAAGGAACCAGGCCAGAGTAAACACAGCACAGTTTAGGAGAGAGGCCACCCTTCAGCTTTGATGAAGAGGTGAGAATAACAACAAGTATCATTTTACTCATGAGGTACATGGAAGAATCTGTCTTGGTGATACATGATGCATAAAACAAATGTGCAGTTCATTAAAGACATTTCAAGAAGTTCAGTCGTGAAGCAAATGTGGGTGAAGGCCATTTCTCGTATTAAACCAACAGCTGTAGACTTAAATCTCTATTAGATTTAAATAGTTTGAGAAATACACTTTTCCGATGCACCTGCAATTTGGGCACAGATGATTTTCAGCCTTTATGGAGCTTTTATATTTGTCTCATATTGTGATGGAAAGTCACACCAGTGCTCCTCGAAAGCTGCAATATGTTTGTCATTCTAATATGACCCTCCCTTTGGATGTTTGTGTATGTGATTAATTTCACTTCACAGTTGAAGTCCTTTTTACAAAAGATGCTGACATCATGTGCACTCATCACACATATCATGTACATGCAAAGGCATTATGAAAGGCAGAATCACTGCAGCTGTAGGAGTTGACGTAACACTGCTAAGGGACACACACACACACACACACATTCCTATATTGCTAACAGTGGACTGTCACCCAACCCTAACCAAGTGGGGACTTCTGCACTGTAAAAAAAGATAAACAATAGCTATGCAATAAAATTGAGGCAACAGATTGCACGCAATATTATTAATTCAATCTAACTAAGTTACAAGTTGAGTTAATAACAAAAACGGACTAATTCTATTGTGTTGGATTCATTCAAAATTCTCTTGATTTAGAATGACATACACATAAAGATTATATTTAATGTGATCAAAATAAGTGGATTCTATATCAAACATTTTTATATTAAAGTTCCTTAAACAACTGCCTCAAAATCAAGGACGCATTTATATTTAATACATTTTATCAAATATATTAAGTAAAATGAAATGACTACAGAATAATTTATTACAGTGTGTTCTTCTGACTGGCTATGGGGTCCACTGTTGGTGAATGTCCACTGTTGGATAGGCTGGTAAGTACGCACACACACACACACACACACACACACACACAGACAGACAGAGATACACATACACACTGCATTAGGTCTGGAAAAAAAAAAAGTTTAAAAAGCGGGGGCGCATGAAGACCTCATGTCAGCAGCTTGTGTGTGATCTCTCCCTCCTTCAGCCCACTACCCCCACCTCAAACAGACACATACACACAAACAACACTGTGTATCTAGATGACAGAGGACTTCGCCTGAGGTGACCTCGGGGCCAAACTCACCACTAATGTGTTCTGACAAGTGAACTACAAGAAAGTGCTAACGGAGCAATGTAATGGTTAAAACCACCCCGGCACTCATCCATACCTCAGCACTTTAACCTCAGTCCTGTATCCCAGCTGACCATTTTCCAGTACACGTCTAATTTTGTGAGGACAAATAAGAGATTATACTGGCCAGGCCATGGCTTAGAATAGTTCTGGGGACTCACTGGTTCAGTATGCCTGGTGGAAGGGGCATGGCTATGGGAAAAAAATGTAGTTGACCAGAAAATATGGCTCCCTCTCACAGAATTCAGACTCAGAAATGAGCTGACCCCTGACATTTGTGACTTGCAGTCATAAAACACATAAAAACACTGAATCTAGACTGTGGCAGAGACAGTGAAAATATCACAAAAAATAAAAGACATGACATCCTTTAAAGAACATTTCTTTATTATGACAAGACAGCTTGAGACCTGAGTACTAGACTACCTGGTGATCTTCATGAACACATCCTGCATCCTGTTTTACCTTCAAACTGGACGTTAGTTTTGGAGTTGAGTCAGGTTGCCCTTCACAGATGTTCCCACACTGAGCTTTTTATGTTCCCAAACAGAGGGGCTGTGTATGTGCTCACTACATGTGGTAACGGGGGATGCAGAAACATTTTCTATATGTCTGAATTTGAACACGAAGACATGGACTACAGAAGCGAGAGGAAAGAGACGATATAAAGGCCACAGAGCTGTGGTGTATTTGCAGAAAGGGGCAGAGTAGGGGCAAACTCATGATCGTTTTTTAAAACATGTGGTGGAAACAATCCTCTCAGGCTATACAGAATGCACCAGTATGTGAGCACATACTATATTAAGAGAGATAATTAGAGATTAATAAGAGATTATTAAGTTGACATAGTGAAAGAGAAGACAATGCTGACAGGCATTTAGGGTGAAGTCAATGATGTCAGAGATGGGCAGTATTTTGATTAAATGTTTTTAAAATATGTATTTAATTACTTTTGGATAATTTGTCATACATTTTTTTAAATATGTTAAAAACACTTTTGTGTTTGTGTATCTTAAATATCTTAATACAACACTGTCATTTTTCCTTTCAAATTATACATTTTTATTCCCACGTTTTCTTTATCCTCTACTATTTTGTACTGTATCACACTCTTTATCTTACTGCTGAATATCCAGTGTTATCATCATTCGAGGAACTAATGCATCCCCGTGGCCTAAAGTGTTTAGTTTTTCCAGTTAAATTTCAATTAGCTGTTCACTCAATCAGTCACTGTGGTGTTGACAGAACTTGAATTCACAGCCAACATCCAACCTCTAAGACTTCTGATTGGTCACTTTAAATCTATGATGTGGCAATTGGCACAGCCCATCTTTTCAGTGTAGGAGGGTTCAGATCAGACCCATACTGAGGCTACTAAATGCCAAAAATTAAATGTATTTTTGTATTTTCAAACTTGTATTTAAATACAGTACAGGCCAAAAGTTTGGACACACCTTCTCATTCAATGTTTTTCCTTTATTTTCATGACTATTGACATTGTAAATTCATCAAAACTATTAATGAACACATGTGGAATTATGTACTTAACAAAAAAGTGTGAAATAACTGAAAACATGTCTTATATTCTAGTAAGCAAAGGGTGGCTACTTTGAGGAATCTAAAATACAAGACATGTTTTCAGTTATTTCACACTTTTTTTGTTAAGTACATAATTCCACATGTGTTCATTAATAGTTTTGATGAATCTACAATGTAAATAGTCATGTAAATAAAGAAAAACGCATTGAATGAGATGGGTGTGTCCAAACTTTTGGCCTGTACTGTATATTTTTTCATACCAGTATTTTTATTTTATTAGATACATTTAACAAGCAAGTATTTGAAATGTGTAAGAAGATTTTGTTGTATTTTCTATTGTGCACTATTGTGCAACAGCAGCTGAAGATTGAGACAAACTGCGGTGATGCAACAGGAAAGAGGAAAGACAAGACAGACAGATAACAGAAAAAAGTGCATCTGTTCTTCAATCTCTCTTTTTCTCTGTTTTCACTTCCGCTGTCATTCTCTGTCTGTCTGCCTCAGTTTTCCTTAACTGTTCTTGCTTTCACTTCTCTTCAGCGTTGAGGCAAATTACACACTGTGGTGGAGTGGGGGAGTTCGGTGAGTTGGGGTCAGCGCTGCTACCCAGCTGCAGTGCTGCCCCTGTGGGTAAGACAGGGAGGTCAGAGGCCCTTTGGCCTGTCACCAACTACGCTGCAGCGTTTTCAGGCTCGTGCCAAGCAGAGTGCCCGGGGCATGGCCCGGTCCTGTATCCCAGCCACCCTGGCTGTGAATGTGGATGCTGGTGAATCCTTTGTCCTTGCACGGAACCCCCCCACCCCCTCACATTATGACTACTGTAGTGTGTAGCCTACGTCACACTAGAACAAGCCACAGTTGTGCTATTTTTGAACCAAGAGTGCCTTTCCTAAGGCATTAAAATACTGTGGGGTTTTTTATGTTAGCTGAAATATCATTTTAAGTTGTGTAGTCCCTTAAAAATTGGGTTGACATATGTGTTTGGTTGATTTTTAATAAGCTATAGTGGTAATGAAATTAAGAAAACACTGACCTGACTTTGGAATGAGCTGCCCAAGGAGATAAGGCACAAAGTCAGTAACTTCTGTTAAATCACTTCTTAAAACACACTTTAGAGGCTTGCTTTTATGTGATTTTTTCCATCTTATTCTTATTATATTTTTGTATGTTCGTCTGCCCTTAGTTGTTTAATTCTGTTCTTATTAGCAAATGACTTTCCCTTGGTGTCAGAGATTGTCTTGTCATTGAACCTATGGAATCTTTATTGTTTTTATTTAAGGACTGTTTTCTTACACCATACTTCTGCACTGTTGGCCTTTTGCCATCATTCTCCTCTGTGATTAACTGCTCTTTGTCAAAGCACTTCGTAAGCTGTTGTTTTTAAAGTGTACTATATAAATGAAGTTACTATTATTATTATAAGTGGGCCAGTATTCACAGATACACAGTACCAGCACTGTGGTTTTTTTGCACACTGACGCAACAGTACTCTTTTCTGCCCTCTCCATAGCAGGCTGTCTGGGCTATTTATGACGGCCCTAAATGAACTGCAGTGTTTTACATTAAAACATTTCTCAGCAGAGTGCCACAGTAGCTTCATAATTTTATAAAATGTCATGACGCCTCGGCTACATGACTCTGCATCACTGTCCGCTCCACTGAACTCAAACTGAACTTGTTGCCACTTTGAGGATGAGCAACTGGAAGAGTGACAGGGTGTCAATCACTCGCAAAGTCATGACAATCAAATCAACAACAGCACATGTACAGCCATAGAGTGAAGTTAAGTTGCTGTGTCCATAAAGGTACAATATGTGATTCCTGAGTCTTATTCCTACACTGCAAAAAAAGCCAACTTGTATTTTTTGGCCTAAAACAGTGATTTAAGTTGGTAAAACTTGGAAATATAAATTGGGGTTCACAACAAGAGACAAGTTCTGCTAACTCTTATTTCTTTGTTGTGAAATGCGGGAAAGCGGTGAAATTCTGTCATTAGCAAAAGCTAGCGGCTAACTGATGCTAGCGGCTAACTGATGCTAGCGGCTAACTGATGCTAGCGGCGCTGCTTGTTACAGCTACAAGAGTAGCCATTAGCGTATCAATGCTAACTCAAAATTGTGGTCGCAACATTAGCTGACATTTCATAGCGGCGTTACAATCTAAAATTATAAGTTGGTACAACTTACAGTTGAGTTGACGAAAATCTGAACTCAGAGTTGAGCAAACTCAAAAACAAAACTTAAAATATTTAGTTTAATTGTCCAACTTAAAATTTTATCGAAGTTTGTTGCCTTGAAATTTTGAGTTCACCCAACTTTTCTTTTTTTGCAGTGTAGATTGTCAAATGAAATACTTTGGCCAACCCAAAGACTCCAGAACCGCTGACCGCTCCTTTAATTCATAGTAGGCTAGAGTTAGCCACCAGCTAACGACACAATTGTGTGAAAAAGTCTGATTATGTACATTGTATTGTTTAACTACATGGTAAAGCCTTTTTTTGCATGCTCTATACTCAGTGTTAGTACCTAGAGGTAGTGCAATTTGGGCCGCTGGTTCTTTGACATTGCGATACAAAAGTTATAGAAAAATAACTACAGTAAGCAGTTTTATATTGTTGAGGTCATATATATTGTACTATCGCCCAGCCCTAGTGCCTGTTATTATTATATTAGACAAATGTAATTATGTATCACGGTATCTGTTTTTAATCACCATATGATCCCAATGAAAGACGATAAATTATTGCATTGAATTATTGTACAGAGGGTGCTCTTTAAATCTATTGTTTATGTCATGTTGCTAGATGAATCAACCTGGACCCAAGCAAGCACAGTTGCTGCATGTGGGAGCATCATTGAACCTCATCCAAGCAATGAATGTCTGCAATAACATTCAAACATGACTGAAGGTTCCTTTTGTTTTGTTGTGACATGAACGAAAGTCATTGAAAAGCATAAACTTAATGGTTAAAGTCATGGTGTACTTAAGACAATTGTAAATGATTGAGTAATAAAATCCACAAAGCCACAGCTACTTTAAGACATGCACATACACATACTGGCATTAAACAGCATCACATCCCAGTTAACTTGATAAGCTACCATAGAAAACAACAATTCAGTCCTTCCACTTCTGAATCAGGGTTCACTTCACTTTTGGTACATACTATCCATTGTTTTAGGACTGTGGTCATGGTGTACAGTGTGCACTGACAGACTTCATGGTACATTCAGGTGCACCTTATAGATACAGGAGAATAGATATTTAGAAGGAATACAAAATGCCTGACTGGACTACTGACAGTACTTGTTTTTTTCCCACTTCAAGCACTGCCTGCATCCAAAATCCACTCCTTCACTCTGGAGTGTAATGCAAAAAGAAAAAGCAACATGTGAAGACCTTAAACTTATGTTATATTATTAGGGCCGCAGGGTGATTCGCTGTGTTGTTCACACAGGGACAAAACAGGCCCACAGACCCATGAATACTAGACCTAAATATAGTGTGGTAGCAGTGGCTAGGGCATAGCTAGTATCAGCCATGACTAACCAACACCATCAGTGGATGACAGAAAGGCACCTATCTCTGATTTATTTTTCTCTGCTTATTGAAAACCGCCCAAGATGTCTTTTTACAGTCTTGAGAGAGCTCAAGATGGCAGCATCAATTGCTATGGCAACACGAAAGTGCTTTAAATGTCCCTTTTCTCTTTGGGATTTCTCTGATGCTTTGAGGGGTTGCTGGTGTTGCTTACATAAAAACATATTAGGAGGCTGGCTGGCTGTGTGGGTGTGAGCTTTGCATGGGGCTCGCTGTGAAACACCTCAGCAGTCGTCAGATAAACCCAGTTATTAGGCCTCAATCTGCCTGCGTAACGCTCCATATCAGATGAACTATTGCACTCCAAATTAGTCAAGCGGCCTGCCTCCCTCTGTATCGCTCCCCTCGAGGCAAGCATCTGCCAGCCTATTTGCGATTAAGGTTCAGACAAGAGGAACAACTAAAGCAACAATAGAAATAGACTGAGAAGTCAGGGCAGAGCTGAGAGAGGTCTTACTTTCTGCCCCCTCTCTCTTTGTTCTAGAGACTGGCTTCAGCCACAGTGCTAGCACAGGCACGGTGATGACGAAAATGCAAACAAGCAGCAGCAGTGTCTGCAAAGGCCACAGGGGAGAGACATGAATGGGCAATAAGTGGATGTACGTTCAACACTGGAACACCTCTCTCAGCTGATGGTATAGGTCATTCTGATGTAATGCCTCTACAGTTCTGCGAGATGAGTTTGTTTTTGGACGAGAGAGGCGACGATGATGAGAGGACATCAGTAAATATGAAGGGGTGAGAGAAAGGAGAGGCGGTAAGGAGGAATGGTACGATCAGATGAGTAAAGGGTGCTTGTCTCGCACTGAAGGTGAGCGCTTTCTCACACACCTGCGACCTGTGAAATGACCGGCCGGAGCAATCAGCTACAAAACCTTCTCATCAGGCAGCGAGGCTCAAAGGGCGGCCAGGTGGAAAAAAACCTTATCCCACAATTGCAGGTTCAGTTCCCAGTGCTGCAGCCAGGAGGAAGCTGGGTACACTATCTGGTAGGTGCTAGGGCAGAGGTGTCAAACTCTGGCCCACGGGCCAAATTTGGCCCGCAAGGCAATACCATTATTTTTATACAGCGCAAATAATACTACAAATCCCAGAATGCTCTGCTCGTGTTTTGGATTGAACACAGTAGATCAGTGTGTAGCAAACTTAGCAACAATTAAAGTTGTCTTTATGCACTTTTTCTTGCTAGTCCAAGGCATGGGCTTGAATGGTTGCACATTCATTGAAGGATATTATTATTAGTCAATTGGTTTATTATTGTTATTTTATTCTCACATTTATTTTTAGCCTGTGGAAAAAGATTACTGTTAAATTAAAATTTAAAGAAGGCCGCATATAAAATAAAGGGACATACGATTTTTATTTAAATTTTATTTAAGAAATTAATCCCATTGATGTGTTTGTTTGTTTTATTTGATATTCGATTTTGCATGTTTGCAATATTAAGTTATATCAAGCTTTGCTTGTTCCATTTTGTTTGAACTTGTTTAGGTCAATTTTTTCAATAAATATCAATGTTGGCCCGGGACTTTGTCCAAGTTTTAAATTTTGGCCCATTGTGTATTTGAGTTTGACACCCCTGTGCTAGGGGATCAAAGATTTGGACGAAAAGGTGTGTAAGAGCAACAAAACTGAGCCTCATTTAAAATTGAGTGAGTAATGGTCTTGCTCGCTGTGCGAGGCGTTAAAGCGCGCCAGCCTGTCAGAGGAGGCAAACAGGTGCTGTTTAGGTAAATTATGTTCCTCTTAGCTGAAGCACAATACTCACAATGCACGTATGCAGGCGTGCCCTATAACCAGGTCTTGTCTTTGTGTTGACAGAAAGGACATCTCTGAAAGCAGAGCGGGGGGAACTCCCTCTGAGTAAACGTACAGTGGTAACATGACACCTGCAGAAGGCCATCCCCATCAGCTGTGACTCAAACAGGCACAGTGATTTGCATATACATGCATTGATAATACATCATCCTGCTGTAAATGTGCAGTTTATCCACACCTGAAAATAGTCCCCAACAAATTACAATTGACTCCAGTTTAAGTAATGCTTGTTTAAAACTACAGGGACTAGCTGCTTTAAGAATTACTGAGCCTTTTATCAAAAAAATGTGGAGATGTATTTGTGATGAGGGGTGCTCTAGAGCTGGGCGACATGGCCTAAATCTTCTGTCCGGGTATAGGTGATTCCATATCTCAATAATGGTATATATCACGACATAGCATCTTTTCTGGTTTTTCAGTTAATAAACTGCCTATATGAAATATCTACATGGTAAAGCTTTCTCTTGTAAACTCCATACTGAGTGTTAGTACCTCTATGGTTCGCTCCAGCTTTTCCTCCACCTGCAAGGATCAGAAGTTAAAGCAGAATCTAAATGACTTTGCGGTAGTGCAATTCGGGCCACTGGTTTTTGACATTGTGATACAAAAAGTTATAGGAAAAAGAATACAGTCAGCAGTTTTTTTTGTTGAGGTCATATATATTGTACTATCGCCCAGCCCTAGTGCTTGTTATTATTATATTAGACAAATGTAATTATGTGTCACGGTATCTGTTTTTAATCACAATGTGATCCCAATGAAAGACGATAAATTATTGCATTGAATTATTGTACAGAGGGTGCTCTTTAAATCTATTGTTTATGTCATGTTGCTAGATGAATCAACCTGGACCCAAGCAAGCACAGTTGCTGCATGTGGGAGCATCATTGAACCCGGTCCAAGCAATGAATGTCTGCAGTAACATTCAAACATGACTGAAGGTTCCTTTTGTTTTGTTGTGACATGAACGAAAGTCATTTAAAAGCATAAACTTAATTGTTAAAGTCATGGTGTACTTAAGACAATTGCAAATAAGTAAAGTAAAACATACACAAACTAAAGTGAAGGGAATAAGGGAAGGGAATACAAAGCCACAGTACTTTAAGACATGCACATATACACATACTGGCATTAAGCAGCATCACATCACAGTTAACTTGATAAGCTACCATAGAAAACAACAATTCAGTCCTTCCACTTCTGAATCAGGGTTCACTTCTTCTTCTCATCAAACTGCCAGACATATTTAAACCATATATGTGTTTGCAACGCCCATAACCATCTTGACACATCTTCTGCTCCTTGCCCTTTCAATAACACAGCATCTAGCAGCCAACATCACACCTCTGCTTTATGTCCTCACTGTGCTGATCAAAGCAGACCCTTTCTCGTCAACACTTGTGCTGAAGTAAACTCTTGCTGTTTATAAGAAGCTTCTCTTTCCATTAAGTCACACTCAAAGGGTGACAGTGAGCCCTGACTATGTGCTGACGCGAAATGCTCTTATGTATGAATGTATATGTATATGCACAGAGAGGGGTTTCTGAGTTCAGTACTGAGACTTGTTCCACACCACAGAGCACAAGCATCTTAAAGAGACAATGAAGAGCAGGCTCACAGGAAAAACACATATTTCTAAGTGACAGAATCAAATGTCTGGACTATAAACGACAGCTCAAAATGAAAGACGTAACAGCACTGGGACTCCAAGCAGCATCTGATTAGTCATTCAGATGTCTCCTAAACATTTTATTGTGTCTGTTGGCTTCAAATACCCAACAATGCCTATCAAACACAGCTTTCAGGATGAGCCAGCATCCTTTACTGCAGCCTGTAAATTCCACTATTCCTGACAATAAAACGACTGATAGATGTTTAACAAGTGAGAGCTGCGAGTTCATGTCACCATGAAGTAGTTTAGCGTGCCAGAAAACCTGAGGTGGAGGAACACTGTATCCTTTCCCCCTTTTTTCCACTTTCCTGCCCCCGAACATACTTGCAAGGATAAGAGCTTGTTAATCCAGAGGTGAGATGAATGGCAGCACTGTGTATGTGTGTGTGCGAGCAGGAAGGAGGGCAGGCTGGGACCCCAGGCACAACTCAACTCTGCACAAAGACTGGCTCAGTGCTGCTGCTGTCACACATAGGGGAAGGATAAAAATATACATGTATGCTATAGCCATACAGTATAGAGGAAAATGCCACAGAATTGGAGCTACAGTGCACATGTGAGAAAGATATTTGCCTTTAGTTATCATCACCAAGTATAAAAGTAACAGGGGTCCAGTAGTCAACTGACTGGGTACATCAGGTTGGAACCTGGTCTCACAGGAATCCGTGAAATAGCCACGGATTCGCTTAACTCAAAATCCGTGGAATAGCCACGGAATCACTCAAATTTCCGTGAAACTGACACGGATTTCGCTACAATGCAAGTTAATGACTTGGATATTTTTTCCTATTGGTTTGTTCCAAGTCACGTGACTTTCAAGGTTCCGGCAGTCAGAACAAAAAACATGGCGGACAGTTCTCTCATTTTTTGTGAAAAAATCAATATTTTGACTTAGTTTCTGCATAAAAATGGATTTTGATCACATTTCTAGCAAGAAATATATGTTTTATTTTCTAAATATTCACTCAGTGAATGTACATAATCACTTTGTATGTTGGAATAGCCATGGGATATGACTGTCATTAACTTGCATTGTATCGAAATCCGTATCAGTTTCACGGAAATTTGAGTGATTCCGTGGCTATTCCACGGATTTTGAGTTAAGCAAATCCGTGGCTATTTCACGGATTTCTGTGAGACCATGTTGCAGCAGACGTTTTGCTTGGACGCAATCGATATTGGCCTATCACAAATATAACACATGCTCTGCTTTTTCCCCATTTTACACTAAATGGGACCATCATTTACTTAATGAACACCATGCTGTAATAAAGAAGACTTGAAGTCAAAGACTGTGACTGTTAACTCATTAATAGAATGTTTCCAGTGGTAATAAATCAAGTGAGAAGTAGGGTCATATTCCTACTGACTTACATACAAACAAACTTCTTGGAGTCGCCCCCTGCTGGCCAATAGAAATAATGCAGGTTTAAGGCATTTCCACATTTGCCTCTCTGTTCAGGCCTAGAGGTTGTAGGGTTGTCAAAAGTATCGATACTCAAAAAAGTATCGATACTAAAACGTTGTATCCGGATACAATTGACACAGTGTCAGTATACATAAGCATAGAGTTAATAAGTTTACATAAATGTTGGAGACTGAAAAGTGTTATTTTCTCTCAAAGTCCCAGAATGAAGCAGAGAAAAGTCGACCTGCAACAGCAACACACACAGCCAAAATTATTGTTCTAATTGTTGTTGTTTATTGTATTTATTTATTTTTTGCACCACCTCAGACCTGAAGCTTGTTATCATAGTTGTCATAGTTTCTTTTTGCACAACTGTTTTTTATTATAAATATTTAACCTGTGGTTCTGTTAATTTTTACATGTTGCATTTTTCTTGTTAATAAAAATATTTCTGTTAAATTTTAGGGTCTTTGTTTTTATCCTTGTGGTATCATAATGGTATTGAGTATCGAATATTTTCCTGAGTATCTGTATTGAGTTGAAAATTTTAGCATCGTGACAACCCTAAGAGGTTGTTTGAATTAGAGTTTAGGGACTCCAGCCCACTTAGTGTTAGTAATGCACCTCTAACCATCAATAAACAAGACAAGAAGAAGACAAGAGTGAGGCGCCCCTCTTTTGTCCAAAATGTTTCTATATTGGCATAAAATCAAACCTGGTCCACACTGACAAAACCAGAAATCAGCGCCTCTCTACTGATCTGGCTCTAGTTTTGTTTTTAGGCAATTTTGGCCATTTTGGTTTGCTAATTTAAAACCTCAGTAGAAGCTTCAAATGTATAAAAATGACATTTTATACAGCTCTAGTAAATGCCCACAATGTTTTCCACTGGCTATATTTTGAAAATCTAACAATAATTATACAGCTAACACACACTGATCCTTATGTTCTCCCTTTTGCAATTTTCAAGAAGTAATTTCATCCGGAGGTATGTGTGTCAGAAAATGGAACACAGCTGAAGGTGAAATATCACTTTAAGCATCAAAGCCAGTGAATGAATGGTATGCTGTGTGGGCATGTCAAACAGAGGATAACAGCATGCTGCCAGGGCCGGCTCCTAAGCGTATTTGCTCCTCTGACCTGTTCCTAATGTGTCGGCTCAGACGTGGCAGATAAGGAGGGAAAGAGATTTTTTATTGCTTCCTGAAAGCAGTGGATGGTGAAATTGAACTTGTGCGAGTTATCCAAAAAGCGCTTCAGCTGTTCAGGCAGAACAGCCCGGCCAAATGAGTATCAATCACACTGATCCTCATGAGGAGGCATTTGCACACAATGACTAGGTTGCGTTTTCAACACATCAAGACTTTTATTACAGAAGCTTCAAGTAACTGATTTATGTAATACAGTTGATAAAAAAGGTTGACATAAAAGGTTATATTTGAAGATTATTCTAAAGCTAATCAACGTGTGTGGCGTGTGTTTAAAGTATTATTAGTAGCATTATACACATACGTAAAACTCCAGAATATGATGATCCATAAAATCATAGCAGCACATAATGTACCAGTGCTGAATCCAAAGTTATGCACCAGCAAGTGTGCCTAAAATATCAGCTAATACTGGCCCGCCATATGGACTTCTATTGTAAATTATGTTACCCATATTGCACAGAAAGTATATTAAAAAATACATCTGGACAATAATAAAAAAGTAGCACTTTCTATGAAGTCCATGTCTATATGCATTATAAACAAAATGTATTATAACCTAATTATAACACTGTATTATTATAGTTTTATAATAGTTTTATTATTATAGTAGGCACTAATGCAGATTAATAATTCTTTATAACAATTATCTTAATGAGTAAATCATTATAAAATACTTTCTATGATTATTGTTATAAGGGATTATGAATATGTATTACTGCTTATAACTTACAGTGCTATGACTAGGTTGTGTTTCTAATGCATTAAAGACATGAGATTCACAGAAAGTGTTACCAACACTCATGAAATGTGGTAACACTTTCTTCTTCTGTATAACCTCTTCAATATAACTCCTCAGCATAGTTTTTTTCTATTCATTCAGCTTTGGCACTGTGGAAACAAGTCCTATAATGAAAAATTTATGAAATTAAAAAATGGAAAAACCCAGAATTTTTTTTTATGGCACTGTGTAAAATGTTGGTGACATTCTCATGTCAACAAACGTAATATCATACGATATATATATATGACCTGGATCATTTTTGCTGAGCTCGACAAGTTGATATAGTAATCATTGTGACAGAGTTGTGATGAAATGCCATGGGGCATCCTGGTGATTTGCTGCTAGAGCCCGCACCACTAAGGCTGGGTCCTTATTGCAGCGACCCAGGTTTGAGTCTAGCCCGGTGCCTTTTGCTACATGTCTTCCCCTCTCTCTCCGCTTTCTGCTTTGTCTCCATCACTATTGGACTAAAGCATGAAAAATGCCTAAAAAAAACCTTAAAAAGTGATGATATGCCAATGCTGTTTCTTCTGTCCCCAAGTGGACAAAAACTTCAGTCATTGCAGGTTTAATCTTTGCTATTTTTTAATTCAACTTTTTTTTCAATTCAACTTTATTTATAGAGCATATGCACAAGGCAGACTCAATGTGCTTCACAATGTATATACATAATTAAAGTTAAAAAAACAAAACAGAACGCAGAAAAACAAACAAACAATTAAAAAAAAATCAATTACAAATTAATTGAAGAGTGCAGGTAGACAAGCTATGCCATATTCACCACATATACACTTACTTACTCACACATGCGCACTCACTCCCACAACCACACACGCACGCACACAGATCAACCGATTGCTGTTGAAAAAAGATTTTAATCTGTTTTTAAAAATGGCTACTGATGTGGCATGTTTAACTGTGTCAGGCAGGGTGTTCCATTTTCGTGGGGCATAAACACTAAAAGCTGCTTCTCCTTCTTTGGATCTGGTGTGAGGGATGAGTAAGTTGCCACTGCCTGTTGACCGAAGTGTTCTTGCTGGGGTGTAAGTGATGAACATATGCAAAAGCATAATGATTGTTGCTTGTATTCTACAGACTAAACTAAATAGCAAAGAAGCATACAGGTTTCTTTCCTAGAAGACAACCTGCAGTGACAACTTCTCCATTGAAATAATTGTTCTCATGCACCCTGGTGAAAAAAAGGTATAGGAGTGTTTTCCAGGTGGCTCATGGAGTGCACACAGATCGTATGCATTTAATGTCTGCAAGACGTTTAAAGTCACAAAAACAGTTAATGTAGCAGCAGACGAGACAAGAGATCTGCTTAAAAGCTTGGTCTTGAAAACAATAAATGATTCTTATAGTATTTCAAGTTTTTTCATTATCAGAACTCACAGAACTACCATACTTTCAATTGCATTGCATGAGGTTTCTCTTACTAATTGTCAGCCTCATGATTGCAGCTCACACAGTGAAGTAACTACAGACCATTTAAAGACACAGTTGGCTCTGCAGGAGAGAAGAACAGCGATTCCTTTTTAACTGGGACGATGCTAATTTGCATATGGTTTCAGGAATATTATAGTGTCCGTTGGATAGGGATTGCTGTCAATATTTTAACGAAGGGGGGTATTGCCTGTAGCAAAGGCAAACAAGATATAGAAATATATTTTTAAACACATTTTAGCCACCAGTTTCAATAAGATTGCTTTGGGGGGGTCCCAAAGACAAATGTACCCTGGGCCCTAAAGGGATCAGACTGGCCCTGTTAGGTATGGTCACCTCTCTGAATTCTACTGAATTTCAGTTTGTTACTTCCTTTGTGCAAACTGACTCCTCAATAACAGTTACTGAGCGCGTCATTTACAGAAATCTGGTTTAAAGAAACAAATATGTTTCAGAAGTGTTTCCTAGCAATGAGTGTGAACCACAACTTGCTTTATCCTCAGCTGCATGTTTCATTCTTTCGCTAAAAACTGTGACTGTGAGGCTCTCAGCTGCAACAATTGTCATATCAGCAGATCAGTGCAACTTTCAAGGCCACTGACGATCACGGCGACATTCATCACACGACAGAGAGCAAAGGCCTGAGTGGGAGTTCGCTACCTTTATTTTTACCAGTTCAAGCTCAGGATGAAAGAAAATCATTCACCAACTTCCCAGCAACCCAACGAAGCATTCCTAACATCCATCAGCGCTCATGTGAAGAGAAAGGAGTGTGAGTCCGAGCATCCTTGTGGGTGTGCGTGAGTCAACACTTTCATAAGATATGTAAATTAGCATTTTTGACTCAACAATTTAGAAAAAAGTGTAGACCGAAATGGAAATCCAATGGTGTCTCTCTTAAGTTATGGCCCTAATAAAGAGGATAAGGAAGGTCATTGAGCTGGATTACCCCCAAGGTGGTCATTGACATCACTACAAAACCTCTTTGACCACCAAGTCTGGACAGGCCCCATAAAGAACAGGGACTGAATTGATGTGTGAAATGCTTTCACACCACAATAAACGTAATCCTTCTCTGTAAGGAATTATGAGACGGCAGATGAGAGAAAGGAGAGACCATATTTTATCTTTAAAGGGATGGTTCAGGATTCTGGACATTAAGTTGCCAGTAGTGTAGTGGATGAAAAGCTATTAGCTTACTTTCCGAGCTCCACCGTCAGAGTTCTGGCCGGCAGAATGGGTGACCTTTTAGTGTAGCACGTAGTTTTGTGGAGTAAAACCTTGTAGTTTGGTGACCCTGCCAGCTTGCTGAAACTATCTATTCTACAATCAGAACCGGCCAAAGCTCTGACACCGGAGCTCAGAAAGTAAGGTAATAGCTTTGCATCCACTAAACTTCTGGCAAGGATTTCATACACATTAATATCCAAAATCCTGAACTTTCCCTTCAACAGCAACAGGATTAAAAAGTTAATTTAAAGGATATATTAGGGGTGGGCAATATGGCCCTAAAAGAATATCAAGATATTTCAGGCTATTTTTGCGATAACGATATTCTTGAACGAAATACTTAAAAAGATATAGAAAAAATGTTTTTTTTTTAGTCTGTATAAATAAATAAAAATCTAAAATGTAGTGTGAAGTGCAAATCTCAACAGTTGCCAAATAAATAAAAAAAATGTATGAGAAAATAATAAAAATAACCATTTAGGGGTTCCGGGGGCATATTTTAATGACATTTTGTAAAGGAGAATAAAGGTTATTGTATGTTTTATTTAAGGTATCTTATTTTGACAGTCTTCTTGTAAGTTCTATGGTGGATTCTGTTAACACACTGTGCTCTTATTTTGAAAGCTGCATGTGTTTAGCGACAGAGAGTAAGTAGCTTTATGCGATTAAAACAACTTCAATTGTTAGCTAATATTAACCTTACGCCACTACATCAAGAAGTAGGAATGTTGCCAATATCATGATATGCATTTTTTTTAACCATGAAAAAAATATACCGATATTATCGCGAACGATACGATATGGCACACCCCTAGGATATATCCTTATTTATAATGATTTAGCAAACACACAGGATGAACAGCTAGTGGACCGTGAGGAGACATTGACAGAATTTGCCAAAAGTGTAATGGATTACAATGTCTTACTCCACCTTTGACACACAGTCTACAAAGTCCACCATTTAAAAGAACAATGTTGTGAAATCAAGTGGATTAACGCAATCAGTGGATTGACTATCAGAGGCTGAGTAAATCTGACCATATCTCTGTGTGGAATTCACCTTCAGTGAACTTCGACACTCAAATTAGCACTGTACACCCAAAGCAAACTGTGCTTACAGTGCTGACCTTTGAGGTAACGGAGTGAGACAATCTAGAATTGAGGATGCTGCCGTTACTTCAGCTGGGTTGCGTCATTCACTTCCTTGCAACAGTAACACTTCTCTGTTGGAGTTCTTCATTGAGGAGACATGGTTTTTACACAGCTGTAAAAGTAAAAGTACTTATTTTTATATGTCTTATAAGTGAATAAACGCATTGTCATCTTCTGGATGGAAACAGATGCATGGATGTCAGAAAATAATAAGGATGTGTTGAGTCAATAGATTGCCAGCTATAGTATAGTATAGTAGCATTGTGGGCAGTCCTTACATTACCAACTTTCTTGCACATCCTTTTTCACTGTTATTGTGACCCGGTCAATAGTCTGGAACTGCCTGTAAAAAGCTGCATGTTTTGAAACACTGGTATCCTGGATAACAAAATAATCCTCCAAAAATAATTAAATTGCAAAAGCATCAACACTAAACATGGCTTAATATCTACACACATAACAGACTTAGATGCATAAGTTCATAGTGTTGTCCTTCATACCATTTGATATGCAAGGATGCTTCAAGGATGCTTTAAAAATTAAAGTCATCAGTTTCATTAGCTGTTTGGATTAAACGCAACAGCCCCAGCAGCCTCCCACCACCACCCCTCCTCTTCTCTTTCAGACCACTCCTCCTGCTGCACAGACACACACATTCTCCACCCACACAGCAAAAAAAGATGGTGCTCTACAGTCAGCGTGCGTCTCAACTTCCTTCCTCTCAGAGACAGTCATGATGCCACAACAACACGCGGGAAATCAAACGCAGCTGGTTGGGAAGCCAAGATGGAGAGCAGACAGGACGGCTACAGATGTTCCTGATTCTTGACCTTCAAGAGACCCTGTGCTTTGTTTTTATCAGTGTAGATGTGAAACTTACTCCATCACTGAAGGCCTTAAAAAGGCACAAGTCAATGAGAAACCACCAGTCTTTAATGTTTACTACTACATATTTCTCTTCTAGTAACACTGCAGCTATACTAACCCCACAGTTGATTGTGTTAAACCTTAAAAATAAGATTTACTGCTAAACAGACTCCTGTGTAGTCTGAGGGTTACCATTACATCATAAACCATGTGCGTGGATTCCAGTGGCCTAACTCAAACAGCAGAGGGCTTTAAAATTGTCTCTGGTGAAGAGGCACTCATACTGTTGTATATTCTGACAGATGAGTGTTACATTTATGACACCCACTGTTTACCACGTGTCACATGTCAGCCATCATATAAAAAGTGAAAAGGTGATGTAAAACAGGATTAAAGCAGTTATAAAACAATGTTTCATTCAGATTTTGTGTCTTTTAGTGTCTGAACCCTACAGAGAGGCTGGAGCAGCATCAACAGGTGTGTGCCTAAGCGCTTCAAAACACACAATATGACATGCAAATGATGGAAATTAACTCACACAAACGCGTGGTATATGAACGCCCAGGCTCTGGGTCTCTCCAGCACGTTGTACAGGTAGTTTTGGAGCCGCCGGTAGCGCACGTTTCTCCGGCCGCTCTGCGCGCTGTATATGAGCGGCTTCCCCAGCAGGCTGAGCCGGGCTCCCTGCTTCCCCCTCAGGGTCTCGGACCCGGCAGCACCTGCTGCGGTGGAGGCTGACAGCAAACCGTCTCCCGCGTTGTTCATCATCCTTCGTCCGGATTCCACATCTTTCGAGCCGTAGCCTTCGGTACGGTGCCCCGGCGACGTCCTCATCCAGAGCCCGGTGCCGCCTTCGTCTCCGCTGTGGTTCCGGGGCATGGCATCACCAAAGCGGGCATCAAGTGCACCGATGTCTTTTCAAGCATGCGTGTCCTGCGCCGGGAGCAGTGCCCTGGACCGACAACACATTACACGTGCGAGACGCAGTCTATAACAGGCGCTGTGAGTGAAACCGTTGCCAGAGCAAGGCGCACTGTTTACCGTCACACTTTGACCGCCCTCTTTCCTCGTGCATCAACCTCTTCTCGAGCCATTTACACAACCGCAGCCGCGCGTAAAGGTATCCACGCGCCTGTCCTGTGCACGCTGCTGTCCAATGTGACAAAATAACAACTGATAGACACAGTGTGTGTCCAGAGGAGCTGCGGGGGATATATTTTTAGCCTTAAATTTAAGCCCAGGCTTTCTTCCCCAGTGCGCTTTACCGCCTGTTGCTTCAGTACAAAGCTGCGCGTCCACGCCAGATGCGCATCTGTGCTGCTGGTCGTGCCCGCGAGCGACTTTATCTTGAACCTCGTGTCACAGTAAACAGTTTAAATTTACCTCCACATTATTTCAGAATAAATCTTTGAGCTTCCAGGAGTGTTTTTTTTTAGGAGGCTGCGTTGCGCCAAGGCAGCACAAATGCAAATGAGCAACCTTCGCTTCTTGTGTAATTTCATTTCCCGAAAAAGTTCCAAATTACAGCCGTTTTTGAAAAGCCTATCAGGTAACATGGATTCTGATGATTTTTCCACTTGGTCGGCTGGAAAAGTAGCTAACCACCAAGGACGGCTCACTGAACATCTGCAGAAAATATTATGCTCTAACCAAATGAAGGTTTTATAAATTGAGTGTTTTATGTCAATATGGTTTTAACAAACGTTCTTAGATTTATATGGGAGTGTAATTTGCATAAAGAATACACTGTCATAGGTTTGTTTTTTTTCACATATCATGCCTTGCTGATCTATTAATATTATAAATCGTGCAGCTCTCAGAGTAAACTGGGTTGCTGGTCAACAAATTGATTAAATTGAATATACTGCCTCCTTTGTGTCCGTGTAGCCTAAAGTGAAAGCGGTGTGTCAGTTATGCCTCGGCATGGACTTCCCCTTCTCAGGCGCACAGTACACACTCTCTTCTACACTTCTGTTTCACGTTCCTGAGGATCCTGCTAAAGCTTTTTCAGCAGCAGCCTGACTGGATGCATTGAAGGGCCGACCACATGCGTGAAGAAAACTCTTCCACAGTGAAGTTACAAGCGGACACTCAGTATTTATGTGTGGCTGACAGCCTTATCTGCAGATACTCAGTGTGTACAGCACGGAAGTGTGTGTTCTCACATTTAATCTATAGGGGCTGAGAGTGTGGAGGGCTTCAGCAGCCTCACAGTACTGACTGATCTGTCTTCCAACAAAACTACGCCATCTACTGGAGGCTGCACGGACAGACAGCCTTTGTACAAAGTCTCACGGGTTTTCTCTCCTTTGCCCTCAGTTCTAATTCCTCCAGTTTGCTCCTGACGTGTATGCAGGGGTGGAAGAAATATTTAGATCACTTACTTAATTAAAAGTTGTAATTTCAAAGTAGTTATGAAGCTAAGGCTATCTCCCTTTCAACATTTTTAGCCAGAAAGTTAATTCTACAATCTTGGAAATCTGAAAGGGCTCCTACATTTGAAATGTGGTTGAGAGAGCTGGGAAATGTATTACACTTGGAGAAAATCAGGTACATAATATCTACTAAAGAGGATATCTTTTTTTAAAATATGGCAACCTTTTCTTGATTTAATGTCTAAAAACTGAATTAGTGTTATTCTGTTGCTGTGCCATTTATGTTATACCCTTGTTTGGGTATTGTTTGTTTTGTTTGTCTAATGTCAAAAACTCTGTCAAAAAAAAAAAACAACGTATTGTTCTGTGTAGCTCCACCAACTATCTCTAATTTGTATATATAATTTGTTTATATTTTTCTGTTATGAAAACAATAAAAATAAATACACACAAAAAAGTTCTAATTTCACACTTTGAAATGAATCCGCTACAAGTAAAAGTCCTGCATTTAAACTTACTGAAGTAAAAGTACAAAAGTATCAGCATCAACATGTACTTGAAGTATGTAAAAGTTATTCAGTAGTCAACAGATAAACTAATCAGATACACTTCTGAGAAATACCTAAATACTTTACTTATGGCCCATACAGCACAAGGGCCCAAAGTATCAGTGCCTACATTGGTCATCAATGAAAAAAAGCAAGTTAAAGACACAAACCATACATAACATGTACCAATAGACTGTAAAAAAAAATAATGTACCAATATAATAAAAATGATGACAAAGAGATACAATTGACCACAAATTGACCAAAACAACCACACAGAGATGCAAAACAGGTGCAAAGAGACACAGGAACCCCAAACAGACTCACAACAATTAAGAAAAGAGACAAAAACAACCACAGACAAGAGTCAAAAAATATAACAACAGAAATAAAACAACCTCAAAATGACTAGAGACACAAAGCAACCACAAATAAACTTAAAATGGCAATAAAGACACAAAAAGCAATCACAAAGAAATTTAAAATGACTACAAAGAGACACAAGACAACTACAAAGAGAAGGAAAAATACGACATCAAGGGTGTAAACAACCACAGATTTAAAAAATAGCTACAAAAATATCAAAATTATTAAAAAGGGACAGAAACTGACATTCAATTACTACAAAGAGACACAAATCAACTGCAAAGGAACACAAAATGACCTCAGAGACAAAATTACCACAGAGAAATGCGTAACAACTATTAAGGAATACAAAAGAACAATGAAAAGGAAGATAAACAAATGTAATCTAGCTGTGTACCTTGCTCATATGTAGGAGAGGTTGTGAGCCATAACTCGCCCATGATTTTACCACAGTGGTGGAATATAACTAGGTTCATTTACTCAAGTATTGTACTGTAAGGACCGTCTGACAGCTTTAGATACTTTTTCATCCACTTCCTGTCCAGTGTAAAGCATGGACCTCCAGATGTGTTGATTTTTAATGTGCGCTATAAATCAAAGGATGTTGGTGTGCCTTAACTCATAATAACCCACAGTGACATGAGTGTAACAAACACTTTAGTGACTTCTCCAAAAATGTGGCTGTGACTGAAAACAGAAATTTAGTATATATATACACAAGTTTAAACCCATTTAACAATTCTAATCCATTAATAGGGTGTCCATTATTGCATTTAACCCTATTAGGGTTTGTTATTTATTTTTATTTATTATTGATTTATTGTTATTTTGTTACTTAAAAACAAATCTGAAAAATAATTTGTTGTTAAACAGCACTATTAATGTCACAATTTTAATATATGTTGTGGAGATCCAAAGAAAAAGGCAAATTTGTGTTTCTGTAAGCAGAAAAGGTGTCGAGTTTATTTATATTAAAATAAGCAATATCATAAAAAATAAATACCATAAACACCCAATGTGACATATATGTTACATCACAGATCTTTGACACTTAGGGGTAGAATAAAAAAAAAAAAAACATAAGAAATGTGTTCTATGTGGTTAACTTGGTATATCCCTCATAATTTTCCTTCAACGATAACTGGGTCTGGGTTCTTATGGGTTAACGTGTGGAGACATTTTTCCTACTTCTTAAACTATAAATCAACTCTTTTAAAATCCTCTTGGATCAGCCTCAAAACAGGCTGCTCTCATGAGAAGTTGACTATTTAGAGATTCACAGAACAGCCATGTTCTAAACATGTAATGATCTTATAGAATATGATGCATTGCTATAGATTAAACCACACAACAGTATATAAAGGAGTCCAAATGAGCTTGACCTTAAACATCTGCAGCAGTAATAGTAATCCAAAAACATCATACATAATAGTTAAATACTGACAGGGGAAAGTACCTATTTATAGAATAAACAACATGTAATAAACAATCTGTGGCTAAAACATATAGTTGAATGAAGACCTCTATGAAAGTGTCTTTCAAAACTGAATATTAGAGGAATCATGAAAAGCAGACTTTATGGTACAAGTTTTGTATAGGATTGCATTACTCCACAAGTGTACATTATTGGGTGCCACAGGAATGAGTTCTTAAACCAGGTAGTAAGATAGAACGTTAGATCCCTGGTTCTAACCTCTCAAACCCAATGAGGATTTAGGATGGATTGGTGTTTTTTTGTTTTTTTTATTAATTTAGACAAAACACAACGGTAACACTTTACAATAACCATCATTTATAAACGGTAAACAGATAGTTCATTAATGTTTAATCATCATTTATAAACTGTTTATAGACCATTTAGAATGGTAAATACATAATTTATTAATGTTTAACTAACTTAATCATGTATAAATGGCAAATAGATGTATATTTATTTATAAACATGTCTATTAATGTACGTTTATAGTTACTTTACCATTAACAAACAATTAAATTATAGTTAATTGTTTATAAATAGTTTTAGTTGCACCCATTTTAATATTTTTAACTCCATATTAAGTATGTTAATGATTTTGAAATGATTCATACACCTTTAATACATTGGTTGAAAACATTTAACGATTAAATATGTAAAGCACTTTGTAAATGGTTAATAATTGGTTTATAAACCATCTATAAACATTATTTAGTTGGTTATTGTAAAGTGTTACCAACACAACACCTATACACCTATACAGTATCTAGTTTGTTTTTAGTTCACATGTTGCCTTAGAAGTTGCCTGCATTATAAGTGCTTGTTTTATGTGAAATTTAGTGGGGATAAAAGCTAAAAAAAGACAATATTTTTAATCTAATGAACATTGAATGAAATTCTTTCCGGAGAGGAGTGAGAAGGATCTATGTCAGTAAGCTGAAAATGTAAATGTTTCCTGCCAGCTTTACAACTGTACATCCAAAACATGACATGTATTTTAAAAGAATGTTTTAGAGTACATGTCATGTTTTGGATGTACAGTTGACCAATGGACAAACACAGCAAAAAAACAAAAAAAACAACATCAAAATCACAAAACCAACCCGAATAAATAAATAAAACCACAATAATAAACAAGAACCTTAACACATCAAAACTAAACAAGACGCAAACAAACATCAAACATAATAACCACATAAAGCATACAGTATATCAGTAAACTTGATAACCTAAGAGAAAATAATAAAGGGTTAAGTTAAATGCCAGCCTTCCACTTCAATAAACCTTTCCCACCTTACCAAATACCGTCCAACATCACCATTCCTATTAGCAATATAACCTTCCAAAACAAAATAACGTTTAATAAGCGTCCTAACTTGATTAATATTCAAAGAATCTGCATTGACAGCTTTAAAATTGGATTGGTGGTTAGATGCGTGACATAAGGTCTGTGGTTAACACAAGCTGAAGAGATGTTCATATTTTGTCTGTCCTTAAAGAGGGTGGTTGCTAGCAAGTGAGAAAAGAAAAGTTGGGTGAACTCAAAATTTCAAGGCAACAAACTTCAATACAATTTTAAGTTGGACAATTAAACTAAATATTTTAAGTTTTGTTTTTGAGTTTGCTCAACTCTGAATTTCTCTGGCACGATTGTAATGCTGCTATGAAATGTCAGCTAATGTTGTGACCACAATTTTGAGTTAGCATTGATACACTAATGGCTACTCTTGTAGCTGTAACAAGCAGCGCCGCGAGCATCAGTTAGCCGCTAGCATCAGTTAGCCGCTAGCTTTCGCTAATCACCGAAATTCACAACAAAGAAATAAGAGTTAGCAGAACTATTGTCCCTTGTTGTGAACCCCAACTTAAAGATATAAGTAACAACAACTCACAACCTTGTTTTTGAGCATACAACTGCTTCCTTTGTTGTGCTAACTTACATTATTGCCCTAAATGTCAATAATTTATATTTCCAAGTTTTACCAACTTAAATCACTGTTTTAGGCAAAAAATAAAAGTTGGCTTTTTTGCAGTGTGGTTACCTGGGACATTAAACGTCATCACGCCAAACACAGGCGGCAACCCTCTCACATCAGCCTCTAGTTGTGTTTTTCAGTGATCTTGTAGATTGTAGATTAGGTTAATAAACTATTTATAGGCCACGGTTTGGCTAGCTTGTCCAAACAGATTTCCAAACATCTGAAGCATAATGGCTGGGACATTCAAGTCATGTGACCGTGGTGTAGTTCACTATAACATAATGTTAGCTTTTTATATCTGTCGGCTGCATTAATGCTTCAAACATAATAAAAGTGGTGTTCATTTGTGAAGATTATCCTGCTGAACAAAACGGATAAGCATCAGAAATGTGTGTTTGCCACAGAGCTTATTTTCTGCCATGATCCAAATCCCATAGGCTGATTCTCAATACACCCCACGGCGATGCTACTTCCGGGTTGGCCTAAAAACATTTCATTTAGTTTCCTCTCTGTAAAGGGGGCATTGAATGTAAGTTGAAGATATGTTTATCCTATAGAATATAATGGAACTAGCAGTTTCATGCTTGAACTGTACTAGAAAATTATAAAACTGCTTACAACAACACTGTAACAGATTGCTGTAAGAAAACAGCCAAATTGTGACAGTAACATACTGTTTTCCATTAAAAAGGTATACTGTAGAAAACAATGCATTCTGGGCAATATTTGTAGGTAGCTTGTCGTTTCCCATAAAACATATGACATATATATATATACACTTCTTGTCCACATTTTTAAAGGCTGTATTTTACTTAACTAGCTCATTCAGTATATGGTATATTAAAATTACTGAGGTTATTGTATAGTGCTTTCAGACAGTATGCTCTATTTACAAAAATGACTGCGTTGTATACTGCAACAATATTGCAACTAGCTTCAGCACTATACTGTGTTTTAGTCTACTGTAAAAATCAATGAAATGCAGGATTTTACTGTAATTCAGTATGTGGTTTTATCACAGTAACATACTGTAAAGTCAATAACAGTAGAGGAACTGTAAAATTAACAGTAGAATGCTGGCAACCCTGCTGCCAGTATTTTACTGTTAATTTACAAGACAATTGTTTACAGTGAAGGTTTGTGGATCATCTTGAGCTACTGGGCCAGGACTTCTTGAAAGATTTTGAGGGTAAACTATCCCTTTAATGTAGTTTTTCTATCAAAATCAAAAATAAACATGGGAGAAAACTGCTCTGATGTGCTGTCACTGTACATGTTGAAGTGAAACTCAGCATTTCCTCTTGTTTCTCTTGAGAGAAAGCAGTGGTCAGTTTGTACAAACGGTGTAGTTATCATCTAATCTGGCCACACGATGAGCTGGCTTCCTGCAGCAGGCGCATGCACCCTGTCATGTGTCTTTTACCAGCGAAGACATTAGAATGAAGAAATACAGCTTCACACTGACCGTTTCTCAAAATAAACTCTTTTTCATGTCAGGAGACATAATTCAGCTTAGATGTCCTTTTTCCCAAACTTTTTGTTTACTTACTTTTTTTTTTAACCAAGCTTCTTTTGAAAGGTTATCTCATGAGATAATATTAAAAATGAACTTCATTATGCTTGTCTTCCACTTCCAGTCACGGTCCCTGTTTCCATTGATACTGTATGTGACCTTTGACCTGATTAGAGAGATTAACCCATTTCCTGAAAGCAGCATGGAAATTTTATTGTGGCCTCTGACATGTATGATCTGCGGTTCTCTTTTCCACCATGGTCCACGTCCACGCTTTGCACACGGAGGTCGTGACCCCTGCTGCTGTGACTCGGCTGGCATGGCGGGGCTGCTGGGAGGGTTTGTCAAGATTGCCTGCAGATGTTGTTTCGGGGGGCCCCTCTGCTTATTTAACGAGAGGATGTGGAACATAAATCTCCCAAGCCCTCTGCTGCACTGTATCATATGTGAGGTCACACGTGAGGCCATTTTGGTTCAACTTCCTTTTCACTGAGACGCACTGTAGCAGCACCCGAGGCATACACTTCTGTACATGGCTGTCATGTGCTTTTGTCAACAAATATCTGATAATAAAACATTTTCTGTCCACGAATGTACCTCTTCTACATGACGTTCTTTTCCCCTGGTATTTTGCTTTGCAAATGGAGAGAGACCTTCAATCTGTGAAAGGATAAAAATGATAGGAATATTTGCTAAAAACTACACTTGTACATTTTTTGAGATGTACCGGTATGTGTAAATTGAAGTAATATGCATATGTTCTGTATTTTTCTTCTCTGTGGGATAAAAACTGTAAAAAAAACAATAAAACATATTTACAAAAAAAAAAAAAAATGATAGGAAAGGTGCGAGGTTGATAGGATAGCAGTGCTATGAATGGAGGAGCAGCTTACGTTGTAAGTGCTAAAATTAATAAAAGGAACACTCATGAGTAGAGTCCTGGCAGAATGAGTGGAGGAGTAAAAAGACAAAGTAAAAAACAAAAAACAAAGGACACATGGAATGATAATTAAAAACTTTACAAAGATCTCAAACTCTTGCTTTAATAGTAACATTACTTGTTGGGTTTATTAGTGTTTATAATTTATATTTTTGTTAAAACTTTAATAAGCTGCAATTCGAGTGGAATCAACAATCAAATTTATTCTGACAGTCACTAAAGTAAAACATGCCATGATCTCATATGTTAACAGATTACCAAGTTATCTTTTGGATGAAAAGGCATTATTTTACTTTTTTTAACCTCCACTCAATGCCAGAACATCCAGTTCTGCTACTCTGTCCTCTTGTGGCATAAAAGATGCAGTACACCAAATATGGAACAACCCAAAATAGTACTTACAAAAGGAATTTAACACTTTACCTCCATGTCAATACTAGGGTTGTCAAAAGTATCGATACTCAAAAAAGTATCGATACTAAAACGTTGTATCCGGATACGATACTCATTTTCAAAAGTATCGAGTATCTGAAGCTTGTCATCATAGTTGCAGTTTCTTTTTGCACAACTGTTTTTTATTCTAAATATTTAACCTGTGGTTCTGTTAATTTTTACATGTTGCATTTTTCTTGTTAATAAAAATATTTCTGTTAAATTTTGGGGTCTTTGTTTTTATCCTTGTGTTATCAAAAATGGTATTGAGTATCGAATATTTTCCTGGGTATCGGTATCGAGTTGAAAATTTTAGTATCGTGACAACCCTACTCAATACACCCTATAAACTCTGTTAAACAGGCACAGATAAAAGGTGTGTTATTATTCAATTACTGATTGAAGTGATATCCCAAAATTAAAAACCTGATTTCAGATATAGTGCAATTTATTTAGTCAAATATATAAAACAAATGATACATGCAAATAAAGTATAACAACAGTGTTGAAAACAACAAAATATATCAATTCGAAAAAACAAGAAAAACATATGCAGATTTTAAGTCTACATCAAAAAGTTTTAATGCATGTATCAAACACATGGTGTCACTGCAGCAAACGACTCCTTATACAGCGTACTTCTCTTAAATCCAGGATAACCACAGTCCTCACAGCTAGCAGACCTGCACAGACTCATTCGATTCACAAAAACCAAAAGGTGACTGAACAACCATGATTCAGAGTTCTCCAGGCTCTGTCCCTGCTCACTATAACATCAGCAGTAACACAACAGCTGCAGTGTTCAGGCAAACCAAGCACAGCACATAATGTGACCAACATAACACCAACCACTGCACAGCAAGAGCTAGATACAGGCGAGTGTCATACTATTCGGCAGAGGAAACAAGAGTCAGGACCAATATTATGTTGTGTAATTGCACAGTGTGAAGGTGACACAGTACAGGATCCTCAAACGGCTGAATCTGCCGAAGGACCGTCCCAATGTCCAGGATCCTCCAGAGGACAGATATTTTTATTTATATAAATAAGGTCCTTCTTTTGCCCAAATCCCAAGGATGCATGTGTGTATCCTCCGTGCGCCCTGAATACCCATAATGCCTTGCGCATGAAGCTGAGCCAATATGTTCTTAATTTTATTTCTATTTTTAGTTATTTTTGTGAACATTCTCAAAACCTGTGTGTGATATTTGTTGTGTGTACAGTTATTTAGCTGAATGTCTATATGGTTCCATTTCACCTGTAGCATAGGGGGACCTTAATTAGGGGTGCACGTAAACATGAGTGACGTAGGCACAGACTCCCGGCAAAACTCCTGAAGCTGTTTTAATGGAGACACTGTGAGAGAGCCTGCAGCTCCGTGTGCATGTACTGACTGTCCCCTGTGCTACTGTTTATAGAGAATAAATGTGCAGATCCTGACTTCCTGGTGACTGGTGTCCTTCTCTATGTGAGTAACCATCTTAAAGCCGCTACACGCACACCGGTGTACCGGGATATTTAAAAATGGCGAGCGTAGAAACAGCGACGCCGGCGGCGCGATATGCCTTTAAATATTTTCAGTTTACACTGTCTTACTAAGACCGGAAATAAAACGTGATAATCAATTACACAAAACTCACCATCTAAACGTTCCCGCTGTCCGTCTGTCTGTCCTGCGTCACAGCTGCACGTTGGCGACACGGAGGCCACGTCACATGATGACCGTTCACCTGCGCAGATTATCACGTGACGTAAACTAACCGACGGCAGCCAGGTAATTTTATTTATTGCTAAATTACTAATAATTGTTAAATGTTCTTCTTGATAAGGGCAATTGGCAGGCCTTTTAAAAAAATGTATAAATAAAATGTCAGCTGGGATCGGCTCCAGCCCCCCGCGACCCGAGTGCGGATAACCGATTATCCGCACTCGGGTCGTGGGGGGCTCTCTAACCGTTAGAGATATAAAATCCACTTGTTAAAAGGGTACTTTGGATACCAAGGGGACCTCAGTATCTGAATGTGTCTGTTGTAACATTTTGGTCTAGAAATGTCTGATTCAGCCTTTGGTTTGTACTAACACTATACGGAGTCAGCTGTTCAAATTGTATATTATACAGGTGCATCTCAATAAATTAGAATATGATGGAAAAGTCAATTTCCAGTAGCTCAAGTCAAATAGCAATAAAGTATTGAGTCATATAGATGAACATACTTTTCAGAGGCCAACATTTCCATATTGAACATACTTTTAAAAATTGGTCTTTTGTAGCCTAATATTCACGTTTTTTGAGGCATTGAATTTTAGGTCTTCATTAAATGTAATCCATAATCATTATAATTAGAAGAAATTAAATAAATTAAGACATAAAATGTTTCATTCTGTGTGTAATGGATTTATATAATGTGTTATTTCCACTTTTTTGAATTGAAACACTTACATAAATAAACATTTCTATGATATTCTAATTTTTTGAGATGCACCTGTATTCTAAGCCAGTTTTTCTAAAGCAAAAAAAATCTGCATCACAGTTATTATCCAAGGTAATGTCATAGACTGTATATAAATAATGGACATAGTCACCATGACGTCAACCATTGGTTTGTGGACTGCCCATTTGGAGCATCAAGTTCGGTGTTATGGTTGTCGCCATCTTGCTTTATGTCTATCGCCATTTTTGTTTTTTTAACCTGATGAGACCATATTTGGCCTTGGAAGGCGCGAGGACGGGTTTATAAAAAAATAAATTGTTAACGCTAAAACAAAATGTACAATACTTACCAGAAAAAATGAACAGCGACTAACGCTGAACAAGACATTTTTAAATGACCAAAATGTTCAAGTAAACTTTGATGAACTGAAAACACACGATGAAAGGGTCAAAGTTCTGAGATGAAAACACGGCACTTAAATTGATGGTTGTTGGTTGCCTAGATGTACACAGTGCTGTGGATTGTTTTGCTTTGCTTCTATCCTAGTGACAGCTCACGATGTTACCTGTCAGTCAAATCACAAGTGTCTTTATCATCTATTTTCTTCTAAATGGGACCATATTTTACCCAATTAACATCATAGTGTATTGGAGAAGACTTGAAACTATACTTGAGACAATAACGTTGCCACAGGAAATTTTTGAGATAATAAATTAGGTGAGAAGTAGTCTCATTTTGTACTGAGATAGATAGAACTTTTCTTATAGGTTCTTTTGCAACCGCTGTTGGCGGCCCCTGTTGGACTTTTGGAAGAATGCAGGCTTAAAGCACTTTCGGGTTTGCTTCACTGTTTGACTGGGAGGTTGCCACCTGGATACCTGGATCTTCCGCTACACAAAGCTATCTCATTCTTTCAGAGTTACCAGACTAACTGAATTTCCCCTCGGGAATAAATAAAGTATTTTGATTTGATTTTATTGATTGATTGATTGGTTGGTTGGTTGGCTGGCTGGCTGGCTGGCTGGCTGGCTGCTGATTGATTGATTGATTGATTGATTGATTGATTGATTGATTGATTGATTGATTGATTGATTGATTGATTGATTGATTGATTGATTGATTGATTGATTGATTGATTGATTGATTGATGTGAATTACAGATGCAACTTACCTGGTAATTTATTAATTGCTACGCTAACAGTACCTGGCCCCGCTGGGTTGGTAACCTGTGTAACCTCCCCCACTCCACCCTCTCATCCACATATGGTAATTTTTGGCTAAAAAAAACAAAGTAGTGATGGTCAAACTCAAGGTGGAAGTAATCGTAATAAAAAGCTACAAATCTATTATTTTTCCAAATCTAAAACAATGATCTATGGGGTCAATAAACAATACAATGGGGTCAAAACAATAAACAATGGGGTCAACTCGCCTCAAAACCACTTCCAGACTTTTCTCTGTCTTGGCTCCCAAATGGTGGAACGAGCTCCCCACCGACATCAGGACCTCAGACAGCCTGTACATCTTCCGCCGCAGGCTGAAGACCTATCTCTTCCAACAATACCTCGGTTAAGTCATGGTCACCTAACAGATATATATATTTAAAAAAAAAAAAAAAAAAAAGTTCTTATTCTTTTCTCTTCTTTTCTTCTTTAACATATAGCACTCCTTAGCAACGACAGTTAGCTCTTAAAGTTATGTACTTACTCGATTCCTGTGGTCTATGTCTAGTACCATCAGGTTGAATGCACTTATTGTAAGTCGCTTTGGACAAAAGCGTCTGCTAAATGACATGTAAATGACATGTAATGATCTGATTCTATTATCTTTACTTTTTAGTGCTGACCATGTTTGCGGACAAAGTGAAGTTTGTTGCTGTGCAAAGGGAGGAATGTGATGTGGATCTATTTATCTTATTAATTTATCTCCTCAGTTGAACCAGCCACTGCTTTGCTGAGTGAAATGAAACATTGAGGACTTTTGTGGGACTAAGAAAAATATTAACTTTCCCACAAACAAGACAGCAGATCCCATTTTGAAATAAGTTATTCATTCTGACCTTTTGACACTATGTCAAAGGTAACTGCAGACTGGGATAATAATAAACATAAAAACACACACACACAAAAAAAACCAGGGTTATTTAGAGATTTGAGGGAGACACTGCAATGAAGTTGAGGAACAGTTTTCTTCCACACATTCTTTTTATTTGTAAATAATAAAAATGAACTTTTTTTTAAATATAAAACATACACATCATTTGAGCCACATCTGTTATACAAACAAGTAATGTTGCAGTGAATGCTTTACTTTTTTCTAATTTCCTTTTTTGTTTCAGTGGAACACAGAAGTTGTAAACAATCAGCAATTTTTTTTCCTGTTAATACTGACAAAGAAAAAAGAAAGAAAGGAAAAACCAGCTTCACCAGACGATGAAAAGAAAAGTCAACTCTTCTGAAGTGGGACTGAACATGGCCGGGGTTCAGACATTGGGTTTGAAGCACAAAGAAGTGTTCAGAGGACGTTCAGGATGTTCAGAGTAGTGGTACACTTGTAGTTTTGCCGCCGTGTATAGGCTCGGCCAGTTAGTGACCCAAGTCCATCGTCTTGTGTTGTCCCACTGCATGGTCCCTAATGACCTATTAATCGCTTCTGTTATATGACTTGGCCCCTTTGCAAATATCACTGAACCCAATGAAAACCCATTGATGGCTGTTGAGTATATACAGTGTATGACTCTCTGTGCATTTATTTTTATATAACTTAACAGTTCATGTGTTATATCTGAAATCATTATGCTGAAACATAATTCATATTTCCATGTAAGTGGATCTGATTTGTACATATTTATTCATACATCACCTCAGCCCCTTGGAGGTATACTATGATGTGGAATAACAGTAAGAGGGGCTGTGAGGTCTGCTCAGTACCACTGTACATCTTCCAGAGGGTCAAGGAAAGACATCAACGTAATCTTGGGATTTAGTTTGAGAGACATTCAGCACCGGACTGAGGGATGTGGAACTGACTGCAGTTGAGTTCAAATGTCTTTGCGTAATGGGAATGGCTTCGGTTTCTTGGTTTTATCTCTTTAATATTCAAGTACGAGCAAACTGTACAACTGCATGCAACATACAAGCGGCCCTACAGTATGTGGAACTAACACACGTATCTAGTTCAGTATCTTTTTTTCTGTATCTGTTTTGTTTTACAAAAATGTGCATGCAGCTTGGAACAGGTTCCAAAGTCATGCTGGCCCCGCCTTTTTCCTGGTGGGAGGAGTCTGCAGGCCAAACAGAGGATGAGCATTGGTGTTGGTGTCCCGGACAGATCAGTCTGATTAGTTACTTTCACATTCACAGAGATGCACAAGGGAAACTGTGAGTCTTCTTTTCTTTGTTTGTCTGTTTACTAGCAACGAGACAAAGAAATTCATGGAACCAGCGACGGTATTTGTTGCTTTTTTTCTTTTTTTGACTACAGGTTTTTTTCAAAAAGTTAAACTTTTTGTTGTAAAAAAATCAAGCTCTTGTGCTTGTGTTTAAATTTTAAAAGAATGTAAACTAAGGGTTGGATAAAAACGTGCTGGGGTGAGGGAATGCACTCCCCAAAAAATGTGAAAAATTAGACGGTCCTATCTTGCTCTTACATTAATTTTTTAATCTTCTTTTACAGTGATGTTGAACCCTTGTGATATTTCAAAGTGACATAAATTTTATTTATTGGTCAACCTCCTGGGAGGCCTAATATACATCTATACAAAGACGACTGGCCTGCACGTTTGCCAGCGGTGGAACAAGGAAAACAACGCTGCACGCTAATCTCACTGTCAAGTGTAAAACTCTAAGCTGTGTCATCATCACCAGTCCCCCCCTGCATAACACTTGCAGACATTTAAATGTTTTTATATCCTTTTTTATCTCTTGTGTTTCGTTTTTTCTCTCCATGCACACACCAGACTGACAACATTATCATGAGCATTTTACGCACTGTAAAAACATTTTGTGCCAGTAGTAACAAAGGGAAAAGAAATGAACGACAAAGCAAACACGCTAAAACAGTGTGGCTTCAGAGCAGCCACGGTAAACATACTGAAAAGAGGATTTTTTTTTCGACAGAGAGAGGGACCAGTGATGCAGCTCCAAGGTCTAGGCACCAGAAGAAGGCCCTGTGCTTCCAGACCGAATACCCACATGGAGCACCCTGCCTGGGGGCAGGAGTGCCTGCAGTCTGTAGGGGTTCTGGAGGAGGCCACTGCAGAGAGGACTGCGCCCCCCGCAGGTGTGGAGGGTGATTACCTCTGTCTTGAGTCCATACATTCCGATGCTTACGTACATTTCTTTGCTATTGTTGATTCAGTTAAAAATCACCCTGCTTCATTTGATTCTCTGATACTTTTTTGTCTCCCGTCTCGAGAGCTACTGCTTGTTGTCTGTCGACAGCCCTGCGTCTTCAGAGAAAAACCATGAGTATTCTGAATGGATATGAAACACTGAAATGTGGCGCTCCCTACAACAGACAAAATTAACCGCGACAGGAGTGATTGTCAGATCTCAACAAAGCTTTCTCGTTGTGACTGTTTCTGATTGTTGTTGTTCTACATTTCCGCCAGCTTTTTTTGTTTGTTTGTTTGTTTCCCTTTACAGTACGTTTGTAGCTCGTCGAGCGGTGTAGAGCGGTTGGTCCACTAGGATCGGACCCCAGGAGGTCCAGAGGAGCTGTCGAGTGACGACTGGGAAGCCCGCCGCGTTAGGGAGGCAAGTGTCGGGTCCACCAAGGACGACGGTGGGAACAACTTGTACCAACCAATGACTGTGCTTGATAAGTCCAGTTCCTCCAATAGGATTTGTGCAACTCCCATGAAGCTTTTATGGTCCATGCGGCCATAGTCACCCCATACAATCACCTGAAAGAAAATCATTTTCTGTCAAATTACAGCAGTCATCTTCCTTCTGCTAAAGCATATTTTATCAGTATAGATTTAGAAAAATAATGAAATATTGTGATGAAGAGAAATATATCTTCAGCTCACCTGTAAGACTTTACCCTGTGGGCTCTCCTCAAATAGCAGTGCTTGCTGGTACAGTGGGTCAAGTGTTTTCCGTGCAATCTTGGTTTTCTTTTTGGCTACGTACGCTCCATTATTCAGCAGATAGACCTTGACATATGGAGCTGAAGGCAGAGACAAAGCAATAAAAAAGCCATTAGTGAGGAACACAGCGACTCTCCAATATAATCTAGATCACATCTCACAGCTGTTTATATCTTTGTGGGAAGGGAACGCACAGAGCGAGCTCCGGCTGGGTGTATCTACTGGATTCGTCTGGGTGTGAGGTATATATCATATAATAATGTGAAGACTGTGTGACTGATGTGTTGAGAGGGAGGGAGGGATTAGGTTGTTCTCCTGTATCTAAAGGTTGGTGAAGTTCTCACCGGGGAGGGATTTGGATCCTGGCTTTTGTACGAGTCCTCGAGCTCTGATGACTTCCACCTCCAGCTGACCCTTTTTCTCCATCATACCGATCTGGATGTCACCTAGGAAACACCGAAAAGTGAAAAGATGATTGGTTTAATATGGTAGCAAGAGATCGATGACAGTGTGTACTGCAGCTGAAGAGGCTGGCAGCTGCAAGATGAACATGGAGTAAGAAGAAATAAACCATACTTTTATACAGCCCATAAAATATAGGATTTTTACACTGATGAGAGCAGTATATTGCATACTTAATATTCACTATATTTATTATATTATGCTACACTACATGATTACACTATACTGTATAATACTTTTACTATAATTACACTACAATTATAACTGGTGTGTGACACAGTCTAGAAATTTGATGAATAATGAATACATAATATAAAATGAAATGAAAAATCTGATCAAAGCTGTAGGCCTGTCACAATAACAACATTTTGTTGGATGATATATTGTGTTGTTATATTGTCACCACAGTTAGGCGAATAAACTGTATTCCATTGAGGGTTTATTTTTGACATCTGTACATCTTTTGCACAGATTACAAGTATTATTGGCTTTTTGAATAACACCTAATGCAACCGACACTGAGCTGAAATGAAATGAGTGCACATACATTAGTTAAATAACATAAATAAACAGTCTGATACTATGGCAAATCTCAACTCAATACGGCTCAATACGGCGCCACAGGAATGAGTTAAACTTAAACCTGTGGTTAACAAAAGCTTAAGAGATGTTTGAGTGTTGTTGTACAACATAAAATATGTTAGTATGTACCCCCACTTGGGAGTTTTTAAGTTTTTACGTGTCTTTAAAAAGGTGGTTGCTAACAAGTGGCTAAATGAGACTACAGTGGTTGTCGGGGACATTAAACGTCATCATGCCGGACATGGACAGCAACTCTCTCTCTAGTCCTCTTCTTCAGAGCTCTTTCAAACTTTTGTAGATTGTAAATTATGTTAATAAATAATTTATTAAGCTACGGATTTGCTAGCTTGTCCAAACGGCTGGTTAGCTTGAAGTCATGTGACTGTGGTGTAGTTCACTATAGCAGAATGTTGGCTTTTTACTTTCATCGGCTACACTAATGCTTCAAACTTCATAAAGGTGGTGTTCATTTATGAAGATTATCCTGCTAAACAAAACGCGTAAGCATCAGAAATGTGTGTTTGCCACAGAGCTTGTTTTCTGCTATGATCCAAAATCCAATGCAAAAATCCAGTACGCTATTTCTAAGTAGACCCTTGGGGATGCTTACTTCTGGGTTGGCCAGCAAAAATGCACTCAAAGTCATTTCGTTTCCTCTCTATAGTTGACATAGATTAGTTAAAACGGTCGTAATTCATGTGCACGTGTGAAAACAAAATTACAGAAAAACAAGTGCCCAAGTTTTATAGTTTCTGAAAAAGCCTGTTGTTTTATGGCATCATGTTGGCTAAAATGTTACTATGTATGCAGAAACACATATAAACACAACAGGTACTATTTTATGATGTATGGACATGACCTCGATAAACCAACCGTTTTTTTATATTATATATTTTGATATTGATATTTTTTGTGACAGGTCTATATGCATGTTAAAAGCAATATTCAATAAATATCATGAATGCAAATAAATAGAATAATAGAAATTGTATTTTTTTAAAACACAGGAAAACAAAAATGTATTATTGAAGGAGAGGTGAGTCAGATTCAGTGTGACATCAGTATCTTACCTATGGCAGGAGTAGCCAGTGTTTGCCTCCCCACTAGCTGAGCCGGTCCCAGTCCATCGAGGAAATCACTGAACTGGCTGCTGGCACCCAGATTGACTCCAGAGAAGATCAGACTAACACAGAAAACACATAAACATGAATTAATGACTAATATCCTCATACAGCATACTTTGAGACTTCAAAGCTGAACCCATTTGCTGCCAGTCATTATTTACAGCATGAAAAGCGAGTTGAAAGTTGTCCAAGCGAGAGAATCCATCACAGAAAACAGCAGGCCTTAATTTGATTGAGTTAAAGTTTGTGTGTTATCATCGCCTCGCTGAGCACAAGATATTACAAGTGAGCTCATTATATTACACTCTGTTTACTGTCAGTCACCTGACACATACATGCAGAGCTGCCTGGATGTAATCCCTCACAGCATGTTGGCATACAGAGTTTATCCACGTCAGCAGCTACAGCAGCTTTTACAGTGCAACATTTGCTGTTGACACGAACAAAATAGAAATATAGAACATATGCAGCCTGAAAAGACAGGTGAAAATGTAAAGTATATACAGACACAAATAAATGCATTCTCCTTTAACGCAGTAGTTCTCAACCTTTTTGAGCCGCGACCCCCAATTTAACATGCATGTTGTCCGCGACCCCCGCTCACTGAACAGAATCTCACACGCACAGTTCAGATCACCCAAAAAAGAAACAAAATGACCAAAAAAAGACACAAAATTACCAAATAGGAAACAACATGACCAAAAAAGACACAAATTGACCACAAAATTACCCAAAAAAGAAACAAAATGACCAAAAAAGACACAAAATGACCAAAAAGACACAAAATGTCCAAAACAAAGACACAAAATGACCAAAAAAAGGAAACAAAATGACCAAAAAAATACACAAAATGACCAAAAAGACACAAAATGACCAAAACAAAGACACAAAATCACCAAAAAAAGGAAACAAAATTACCAAAAAAAGACACAAAATCACAAAAAAAAGACACAAAATCACCAAAAAAAGACACAAAATCACAAACAAGCGCAAAATGACCAGAAAAGACACAAAATGACCAAAAAGACACAAAATGACAAAAAAAGACACTAAATGTCCAAAAAGACTAAAACACATGAACACTTTAACACAGTGGAGACAGAGCTGACTTCCAAAATGACTTGGCGACCCCCAGAAATCATCTCGCGACCCCAATTGGGGTCAGGACCCCAAGGTTGAGAATGGCTGCTTTAACGAACATGATACAGTGATGAAAGCAATAAGTGTGTGCTGTACTGACTTCCCCTCAGAGTTGTAGCTGTTCATGCTGCCGTTGTTGGACTCTCTGCTGGGCTGGCGGCTCATGTTCCTGGTCAGCTCAACTGCCATACCGGTCTCTGTGCTTCTTTGGATCGGTGCACCCTTCTCCTTCTTACTCTTCCCCTCTGGATAAAAGACGAGAGACAGGAAACATCACAATGTTGCAGTCGCCTTTATCTAACTAGACAAAATGTGAGGATGTGCCCTTCTACTCTTATTGCCCTGTTTCATGCTGATTCAGTTTACAGCAGAAGGAGGAGTACAGGTGCACTGATGAAAAGAGATTATTCCAAACAACAGATTTATGAAAACAGGCCATTTTAAATCAGATTTCTTACTCAAAAATAAAATATATACATGGTAATCCATAGTTAGAGGTGACGCTCAGTTTTTTTTCTTACAGTTCTGCAATCTGTAAAACATCAAATTACATTTAAATTAATTTCTTTAAGGAATATTGTAGCATTTGGAAAATATGCTTATCTGCTTTCTTGCCATCAGTCCACTCCCCTGTCTGTATGCTAAAGAGCCAAAGATGCCAAACATTTCCTTCAAATAATTTCACAACAGATGACCCACAAAGCATAGTGTGGCCATCATGTGCACCAAGAAATTGAATAGCTTTGTGCAAAATACACATATTTTTAAATAAGCCCAATATCCAGCTGCTGTGTGGCTGACTGGCCTGGGAGAAAGGGCTGCCAGCCCACTGCACTGAGGGTGATAGCCTCTCTCATCCAATGACTTCTGGTCCAGTGCATTCTAACTTTACCCTGGCCAGCCCCTTCCCATCTCTGTTTGGTGACATCTGGAGAAATAGTGGCAGGGCAAGATGGAAACACCAAAGTGAAGAGGTTCAAGCCCCTGAGGATAATTGCCAGAAAATCCCTTAAGCCTGATGAGCCTAAAGGCTGTGGAGAGGAGAGAGAGCAGAGAGCACAGCCCAGTAAGCCCAGTGATACCAGTTCAACTGCTCAGGCTGAAGACAATAGGGATAAGATAAGCAAGGTTTGACTCACTGGCTGCACTGTAATAAATTATTCTGTAGTCATTTCATTTTACTTAATATATTTGATAAAATGTAATAAATATAAATGCATCTTTGATTTTGAGGCAGTTGTTTAAGTGACTTTAAAATAAAAATATTTGAGATAGAATCTACTTATTTTGATCACATTAAATATAATCCTTATGTGTATGTAATTCTAAATCAAGAGAATTTTGAATTAATCCAACACAATAGAATTAGTCCGTTTTTAATTGACACTTAACACTTCCTGTTAAATTGTTATTAACTCAACTTGTAACGTAGTTAGATTTAATAAATAATATTGCGTGCAATCTGTTGCCTCATTTTTATTGAGTAGCTATTGTTTATTTTTTTTACAGTGTGGTTGAAAAATGTTTCATAAAGACAATCACTTTTTGTGAACTGACCAATCACAGCCTGGATGGGGCGGGCCTTTTTCATTTCCAGTCTATCCCTGCCCCAACATGTTTTATTCAGAACATTTATTTATAATTGAACCCTTGTTGTGATTAGGAAACAAGCTGTCATCAAGCTGTAATGCTGGATCCGACTTTTTCCATAATGCTATTAAACAGCATGTTTCATTCGACCCTCTCTGTGTCGTAAATACCCATGTCCTTCAAAGTTCATACCCCCGGTCTGTAACACAGGTTCTCTGAAAAACATTTGTAGTCTCAACATCCAGATCAAGATAACCCTTAATGTGATCATCGGGGTTATTATAAGTGACATTATACAACTGTTACCAATAGAATTAACTAAAATGGGTGCAGTGCCCCTTTAAGCCAGTGTTGCTCCAGAAAATGTTTCATTCAGAACAGGAAAAATCAGATAAGGAAAAGATTCCCTTTAACCAAGAGAGCACATTTATCAATGGGATAGAGCCTTTTTCATATCAAGCAGTTTTCCAAACAGTGGAAAGAAAATTAGATCCAGTGAGGGACTCTGTGATCTCTTTTTCTGAAGCACGGCCAAAGTCGCACCCATGTCCTGCTGAGTCTGGTAATCAGTAGTAAACAGGAAATTGTTGGGCAGAAAAACAACCAAAACAACAGTGAGTGGCATCTTGGACTGGGGCGTCCACCTCCTGACTCATGATATTGGCATTGGAGAAAAATGTTGTTGCATTTCTGAGTTTCCCATCATCCTCTGGCTGCTCTGAGCATGAGGAGGTTTTTTTTTACATGTAGCAGGTGAAGTGGTCAGCAGCACTAGCTATGAGCTAGCAGCCTGAGCTATGTATAGGATAAAATAATTAATAATTATCTTGTAATCACATTCAAATCATAAAGTTTGATGTCCTTTACCTGCGTTTGCTCTCTTCTCTCATGGAAAACAAAGATTTTTCAAATTAAGGTTTATCTCTGCACTATCTTTACTTCCTCTCGACATCAGGGAGAGAGGGGGCGAGAGCCCCCCTTAGGCTTAATGTTCTCTAATAGCTTTTTATGTCCACAACAAAGAGGGAGGAGTGCAGTGTTTGGCTTTCATCATGATTCTTACTCCCCCCCTGTGGTAAAAGTGCAGGCTAGACTCTCAGCTGGCCACTGTGTTCTGAAACTCTCTGAAACATTATATTTTGTGGTGTGTCTTTATAAAGAGCGCTGGGGCAGCAGAGGTTTGTCTTTTACAGGAAAAAAAGGACACTTGCTATTTGTGGTGCTTTGGTACAGTCTGTTCCTCAGGACAAATCTTTTGGATCGGGTCTCTGTGAAACACAGTCTCATAATTTAGTGCAGATTCTAAAACATAGATTACATGTTGTGTACTTGGAGTCCTTTGGAGTTTGAATATAACGTGCTGTTTGTGTGTCTTATGGAGCAGCTATCCAAGCAAATTAAATATATGTAGAGCTCTGTGGTGTGTTACAGCAAAATACTAAACAAACAAAACTCATCATAATGCTGTGAAGTAACTAACTTCACTACATGGTGAGGGAGCAAAGATGTGCCTATTTTATGCATCTATCAGTATATCCAAGTTTTTGGAAAAACCTTTGGAAAAGGAAACCTAATATGCTCATGTTCATACCTGCAGTTTGGGTTTTTACTAGAACATGTTTACATGCTTTTTTAATATTGAAGAAAGACTGTATTTGTATGTACTGAATGTATATGTATTCACCTGTCTGAAACACTCTTTAGTTTAGTTTAGTTTTAGCACCTGACTCTTTCCCTTTCTAACTCTCCAACTATAATACTGTCTGACTATATATTTGCTTGTGTTGTACTCTCAGATGTATTAAGCATCTGCTAAATAAAATAGTAACATTATATTTAGTGTTGTTAAAAAGAGTCAAATCCAATTGTGAGAAGCAGTGCCACTCACTAACCCTTACCTTTTAATGGCTGGCTTAAAATTTAAAGTTTGCAGGTCAGACTTAACAAATGACTAGTAAGGGGACCTTATGAACTTGTCTTATGGCCATGACTGGCCTATGGGCCAGTAGTTTCAAACCTGTGTTCTATATAAATGTTGCATCTGTGTGTTTCACTGCATGAGGCAAATGGTGGTCACACCAGAAACTGACTGGTTTTCTAACCCCCTCCCCGCATATCTGTGAGTTCAGTGCCTAATAAATGTATCTTTTCAAGATAAAAACTGCACATTTCGGAGTGGCGTTTTATTGTTATCAGCCTAGGGCACACCTGTGCAATAATCATGCTATCTAATCGGCATCTTAATATGCCACACCTGTCGGATAGATTACCTCAGCAAAGAAGAAGTACTCACTTACACAGATTTAAACAAAATTTGTGAAGAAAATTTGATTGAAATAGGCCTTTTGTGAACATAGAAAAAGTTTTAGAAAATTAGAGTAAAAACAAAGGTGTAGCCTTTATATTTTTCTTCAGTGTATTTGAAAACAACATCATAATATTTCGTGTCCATCCTACTTTTGGGAGGAAATTTGCCACATTCATATCACACATAACTAGTGCTATATTATACAGTGTTATACAGGCTCCACTGACTATTTTAGGGTTGCTATGGCAACTCACCAGGGCCACTGATCTGTGAAGTGCTACGGCTGCGACGGTTACCAACGATGGCCACCACCCGGGCGCTGAGGCTGTAGCGTCTCTTCTTGCTGCCGCCACCCACCGTACCCAGCGCTGTGTCTGATTGGCTGCCGTCTGTGCGCTCCTGGGTGTAGATCTCTCCGCTTACACTGGAGCTCTTCAGCATGCTGCGGCCCACCGTTCGTAAATGCCGACTGGAGAGAGAACACACTTAGTGACATGGCGACCTGAGGTAAGGGAGAAGTTATTAAGGCCTCTGTAACTTCCTCAGTACCGTACCTTCAAAAACAACATGGCTGACAAGATGTTGTACGATGATAGTTGTAACATTTCAAACTGACTGGTTGAGAAATAATGTTTAATCAAAGATCATGTGCGTGATATAACAGATGATGACATACATGTGACATATTCAAGACTTATTCAAGATTTGATGAGACTAGGTCAAAACCTAGTATATGGCTGACTGACTGTGTATGGTCAATGCAATTTTGTGGGCAATGTGATACAGGAATAGTTAATGGTAGTTCTATGATGTGAACATTTTGGATACTAGTAGTTAGTAATGTATGCTTTTCTTCCTTTAATACAAACAAGTAATAATGATTAAATTCTCCCCCCTCACTTGGTTAGCAAAATGACCCTGCTGTTGACGTGCTAACGGTGAGCATATTGTGTCAAGTATTGTGTTTCTGTGTACTTGTAGTGTCTGCTTGCTGCTCTCACTAAATACAGTAAACTCTGTTAAAGTTACACATTTTAGCAGATAATTGTCCGCTTTATTTACACGTACACTAGTTTTGCTTAGGCTCTTATATCTCTATCCTTCTTGTAGCGACTTATTGCTATCTCATCTGTTTATATGTTATTCAGTTCTGTTAAATACTTTATCTTAGCAGCTAGCGATAGCTTCTCTCTCTACTGCTCGGTTTGTCAAATCTTTAGCTGCTTCTCAGCCTCCTTTATTAGGGCCTCGGGGCAATCGCACCGAGCACTGGTCCCATACAGCAATAGCTGTAGGGACCAGTGCAGCCCCGAGCACTACTGTTATACTGTGGATTTCTTCTTCTTCCTCTTCCGGACACAATTTCGTCCCGCTACTAGTCCTACAACTTGAAGAGTTGCAGGACAAATTATATATCAAAACGTGTGGTTTGATCGGGATCGGTGTGCTACTACTTTTCTCCACAGAACACGAATTTTTCGCGACGTAAGTCACGAAAAACTGCCCAAAATTTTGCATTGAAATGAATGGGACGGCCGACAAAAAATGAGTGAAAAAGAACAATAATTGGAGATTTTTAAACGTCTACTTCTACGGCATAATTTCACCTAGAGACTCCATTTAAACTTTAAACAGTAGTCTTGTGTATTGGTGTATTAATCCACGTTTCAATAGGCCATATAGTTTTTTATCAATCCCTGTTCAATGACCATGATCATTTTTGGAGAAATTTCTGTTCGAGGCCAGAAATTGCAGTCTGTCCACCTCTGCTGTCACTGGAACAGGTATCAGTTAATTCTGTTGATTGCTTTGATCTCATTGCCTTTGATCTTTGATGTGATTACAGTTACAGATACACACACACACACATGCGCGTAAACGCGCACACTCCTCACACATGCATACACATGCTTCAAACACATGCACGTTTGTCATGTGCAGGGCAGCCTCTAGTGGCCACAGTAATTAAAGGGGAGTAAAGGAGGAGAACAGGTCGGTAGTATAACCAACAGAAAAGTCTGTGTAATGAGGATGTTGGTGTGGACGGGTCTGTCTACCAAACACACAACCTTCACCCAGTAGACCGCTGTTTGTCTCATATGAAACCAAAAGTCAACTTATTTTAACTGAGGTACTCGATTTGCATTCAGTACGTATGTAAGATCGTAAGAACACATTGCAAAATTATGCAAAAAATGGCTCCCAGCTTGTGAAAAAACTGATCTCAAATTCTAAGGCAACATGGACACAAAGTCCTTAAAGTGTCCCTAAAAAACATGAGATTTATACATCTGCATAACAAGTGGGTAAACTTTATCTACTGATGAAGATATTATATGATTGGTGGCTGTATTGATGCATTATGTTTATATTGGAGTCATCACTGTTGCAGTATATCTGGATATAAAAGGGTTTTTGTACTTCTGTGTAGGTCTTGTTTTAGCTTCCTGTGCAATTGCATCAGATAATGGGGAGATCATGCAACACTATGTAGCCATAGAAAACATGTAATATCCGGGCAGGATTTGATCTCATTTCAATCTCTTACTTAACTTTTAAATTCTTCCTCTTTGAACACAACTCTCAGTCTCTTTCCTCTGACTGACTGACTCGGTCTCCATCATCACTGTCTCAGTGCACATTCAGCTTCTCTGACAGCAGGTTTGCAGCATGGAACAACTCAACTCCTCTCTGGTCCTTTCTAACATCTCTTCTCCTGGACATCCACCTCCTGCCTCCCGGGACTACAGGGATCTGGTTCCTTCAGTGGTGCTGTCTGTCTGCTTCCTGCTGGGAGTTCCTTGAAACATCGCTGTGATCGTCCTCAAACCAAACTGGCAGCACCTGTCCAGTCTGAGCCAGACTTTGATGCTGAATTTGGCCATATCAGACCTGCTCTGCCTGCTCCCTCTGCCCCTGTGGATTTACACTTCACTTTACAACTGGACCTTCGGCCTTGCGGCCTGTAAGCTCATGACATATGCTATGTACTGCAGCATGTATAGTAGCCTCCTGACTGTGACAGTGCTGAGTGTCCATCGCTTCGTACAGGTGGTGAAACTGCAGAAACGCTTCGATCAGGTGGGAAAGAGGAGGCTGCTGGTTCTGCTCTGGCTGGCTGTGATGATCCTGTCCATCCCTTCTCTAGTGGTTCGACAGGTGAACACAGACCAGCAATGGACAAAGTGCGAATCTCAATACTCTTCCCAGACTCAGGAGGTGGCCGTGCTGTTGGTGAAGTCCTTGAGTGGATTTCTTTTAATGTCTGTTGTGGCATTTTCATACATCAGCCTTTACAGAAAAGTGAACCAGGCAGCTTTGTTCAACCATCCACAGACGACCCGGCTGGTCACAAGCATCATTGTGACCTTTTTTGTCCTATTAATGCCTTATTGCATCATGCATGTGCTTCGTGTGGCAGCTATTTTACTCAAAAAGGAGGGCCTGCGGAAGTTTTGTATGGACAGCTGGAACATTGTTGTAGCACTGACATTTGTGAATAGCTGCCTGAATCCACTCCTTTATGCATTTGCTTCTAGAAATATTTGCACTGTGTGCCAAAAAGCTGAAGGCTAATTATTTGAAGAAGTATCATCGATATAAAACCACCAAATATCGGTGCAGAGTGCAGAGACTTGATGATGACAACACGTAGAGACATTATTTATGTAGAACTGGAAAAAGGCAGTTTTATAGTAAAAAGATTTCATCTGATACTGAGTTTGAGAGTGTGTTCTTTCATTTGTCATAGAGAGTTGTGGATTATTCTGTTTTTTATATCTTGTGGCGGTCGAGAGATCATTAGGGGTCGCCATGGGTTGGGGAGGGTGGGAATGTTTGTTCTGTTTCTTTAAGATATAAGATTTTGTGATGTTTAAAACTCAGCTTGTACTATTGTGGAATTGCTACTAAATATAAAACCAATAAAAATGTCTTTTAAAAAAAGGAGACAGTTGTGCATGATTTGTTGTTTGATGATAATTTTGTTGTTAACCAGTGTCTTCACTCAAATTAACTGTGTGCTGATTACAACTGGTCCTCAGCCAGAGCTTTACAAATACAGGTTTGTAAAAAAGAATCTGGCAAAGAGTCAAAAGATCAACATGGAACAGACCAACAATAATCAAAGGCTCAATTATTAGGGCCTCGGGGCAATCGCACCGAGCACTGGTCCCATACAGCAATAGCTGTGGATTTTTTCTTCTTCCTCTTCCGGACGCAATTTCGTCCCGCTGCTAGTCCTACAACTTGAAGAGTTGCAGGACAAATTATATATCAAAACGTGCGGTTTGATCGGGATCGGTGTGCTATTACTTTTCTCTACAGAATACGAATTTTTCACGACATAAGTCGCGAAAAACTGCCCAAAATTTTGCATTGAAATAAATGAGACAGCCGACAAAAAATTAGAGAAAAAGAACAATAATTGGAGATTTTTAAACATCTACTTCTCCGGCATAATTTCACCTAGAGACTCCATTTAAACTTTAAACGATAGACACAAGTCTTGTTTATCGGTGTATTAATCCACGTTTCGATAGGTCATATAGTTTTTTACCAATCCCTGTTCAATGACCATGATCATTTTTGGAGAAATTCTGAGATTATAATGGGTGTGTATTGCACGGAATGTTCGTGTCACAGTGTGTGACATCATCGCCAGAGTGTAGAGGGAGAGAAAGAATTGTCAAAAAATAAATTTTGAAATCTGCTCTCCAGGCCGCAAATTCCACTCTATAGAAATTTTTTATACATAGAAATGTAGGAAAATTTCTTCTCACTCACAATCCTCTGGTAAAGCTGTCAGAGTTATAGTTTGGGCGTACGATGCACAGATGCGCCACCAACACCACCAACAGCCTCATTGGGTCCCATATTAAAAACGCAGGAAGATTTCGGAAAAAAGGAAGATGAAACTGTTTTTTTAGATCGCTCTAACAAAGCGAAGTCAGATCAATGATAGGTATTATGGTTTTGCCAAAAATGCTTTCTGTTCGAGGCCAGAAATTCGAGTCTGTCCACCTCTGCTGTCACTCTTTCGGAACATTGACAGCTGCAGTTAATTCTGTTGATTGCTTTGATCTGATTGCCTTTGATCTTTGATCTGATTACAGTTACAGATACTCACACACATGCACTAAAGTGCGCACACTCCTCACACATGCATACACATGCTTCATACACGCACACACAGGTAACTTTATGCGATTTTCGCTACACACACACACACACACAGGTAACTTTATGTGATTTTAATTACACACACACACACGCACACACATAGGTAACTTTATGTGATTTTAATTACACCTACACACACACACACACACACACACATATGTTGAGGTTAAAGGGCATAGTTTGAAATCTCTGAAGAATCTCATCATAGTGTACACACACCGGCAGTAGCCCCCGTGGCCCTTTCAGAATTTCCCCAGAGGAAATTTTCTAGTTGATAACTGTAAATGTAATAAATGCAGCGCAGTAGTTGTGGTGGAGGTGAGGCTTAGAAGTTTGGTTGTGTGGCTCTGCACCATGGAGTACCAATCAGTCACGATAACAGCTGAAGTTATCCAGCCCCCTATAGACGGTGCAGGCCGACCTAGAGCAGCTAGCCGTCCCCAACACCTCCCCCGTGGCCAGGTGGCTTGGTGAATGGGGAGCTACTGCGGTTGATTAATCAATTAACATGTTAATAAAATGTTTCACTTAATGCAACTTGCTTGCTCCACTTAATGTGGATTGCATGATAGAACTGTTGTTCTGTCAATCAAAAGCTGAAAACCAAATCATGTATTAAAGTTCACTCTTCTCAATCGAGCCACTACACGTGAACAGAAGCTGCCCAGCACTCGATGCTGCCTCCTAGGGGTTCGGAGGAGCTGCCGCATGTCCATCCCTTCAGAGGGGGTCAAAGTACTGCAGGAGAGCCCAGCTACGCTGACACTATCACCCATAGCCCTCACTCCCAGTGGGCCCCTGACAGCCACAGTCCAGTGGCCCAGAGGATCCAATGAGCGACTGGGAAGAGGGAGGGTGGTTTGTGGCCTTTCCACCGCCCCTTGCAGTGGGGTTAGGGAAGGGCGTGCAGCAGAGGGAGGAGATGGGAGGGGAGGATCCAGGTCTGGAGGATGGAGGGTGTCCTGGCAGTCACAACACAGGATGCATGCAAGGAGAGATCTGAGACATGCAGAGGGGATACCACAAACACACACACGTACACAAACACAGAAAACAAGGGCCAAATATAACAAACATACATTGGAAAATATTGGAAAAAATGGATACTGTGTTGGCTACAAATGCTGGACTTTAACTAAACTAATGCCCCTGAACTGTTTTTCATTGAAAAATGTATGGATTAGAGCCTGACCGCTGTGCTTTTAGAGACTGATAGCAATTTTTGAGGGAAAGAAATTTACCAATTACTGATATGGCGGCAGATCAGAGCAGGTTAAAGAAGATAACAGAAGAAGAAGTGAGAATGGTTCAAGTGTCAATACAACCTCTGCCTCCTGTTTATACTCAATCACTTCCATAAGCTAACATCAAACTGGCCTGAAGCAAATGTGAGAGTATCCACTGAATACAGATAACTGACCTGAGGCCAGCTGTCGTTATACATCACTGGATTACTAATTCCTTACCCTTGTCTCTGACCCCTTGTTTGATTAACCACATTACAGGCCTTAGAAATGGTCACTAACTCCATTGTGAGTTCTTTTAATTCAAACTTTACTGTTTGTCTGATCACAGCTGGAGAAAACAGGGTAATGTTTGCGTGTCCACATACTTTTGGCTAAATGTGTTCAATAAAGAAGACAATCTTTTCTTTTACAACACTCAAGCGATGACTCATGTGTGCCGTGTCTTTCACATCTGTCTCCGTCTCTCTCTCTGTCCCTCTCTGTCTCACCTCCGACTCCAGAAAGTGTGTCAAAGGCCGTGGGGCTGTGCTTTTATAACGCTCTATTTGGATTGATCTGTGGTAAGGCCATAAAGACCGGGGCCCTCTCTCTCCTCCTCCCAGACCTCAAAACATTAGCCAGCTAATAAGCTGCACTACATCACGGCTTGGCCCACTGAGGACCACTGGGATAGGGTCGTTTGTCCCTGTCAGCACGCTGCTACTGGTCAGCCGGGAGTGTGAGAGAGAGTGTATGCGTTTGTGTGTTCACATAAACATGGGAATCTTTTGTGACTTTTGTTTTTTAACCTACCCTTTTAATGATTTATTTTAACTTAGTTGGAATGTGGAGTTTAGTTTGGGTGTTATATAATATACATTTCGTTAGCACTTTTAAAGGTATGTGCTTTTTTAAATCTACAATCATTCATTAATATAATCCTCAACAAAAAGAAGTTTGTAGCCAAATATACCTAAGCCCTATGTATAACCAAAGATCAAGCTAAAAATAATTTATGCAGATTGTAAAAAAAAAATATTTTTTTTTTCACGAAAAGAGTATTTATTTATATTTAGTATGATAAGGAAAAATCACAGCATCACAGTGTTTCTTGCGATTTCTCTAAATACTTGAATTCTGGTAGAGACATACTTTGGGCAGGTATCTAATAATACAACTTTTTAGATCACATGCAAAATCAACACGAGTAGTCAAAGTTAGGATCTTTGAAAAAACAAGGAAAAACACTGAAAAACATTGTGTTTATTAAATGTCTTCCATATTAAATATGTTTGTAATGCATGTTTTCTCTTAAATCTGTAGTCCATTGATGACATCATTGGAGTTGTCAAACATTAAATAGAATCCACAAGAGCCACAAATAGACATTATAAACCTGTTTACAGGCTGAGGAGGACTCCTCCTGGCAAGTTAACTAATATTTGTGTGTAAAATCAGTGGAGTGCCCCTTTAACCTTAAACTACCATGGCAAGTACATGATTATTTTGAGTAAGTTTGGATGGATAAAGTTATGGAAACTGAGATGTGTGACAAACCGCAAAATAAGACAGTGAGTCCAACATTTAATCAACCAGATATTCCCTTGTGAAATGTGTCACACTGCTCAAGTGTCCTTGAGCAAGACTATAAATGGTAGCTGACCTCTGACCTCCCTTATGGATGCTGCAAGCAAAACGAGAATAACTTCCCAACAGAGATCGATAATTGTTTATAATTGCTGCCATTTAAAAGTTTTCGTTGTATTCTGCCTTCAACAAACAAAAGAGGATTTAGGGATTCTATTTTGGGCAACCAGAACTGGTTGTACAGTGAGAAGATGGATTGTCTGCTATCATCTGTGAATTCACCATTTGGGATCTATTGATGTTTACCTGGACTCCCTGGTGTCTCCAGCTACAGTGTGTCTCCTTCGCTTCAACTCTGCAGAGAAACGTCTCTTTCCCGCTGCCCTCCTCCTCTCCTCCTCTCCATTCACCCCCCACGAGATCCTCCTGTCCCTCTTCTCCTCCTCTAATGACTTGGATCTGAGTTCAGTTTGTTTGGATTTTCACCAATTTGTGTATATTTGTGTGTGTGTGTGTGAGGAGAGGAGATAGAGCATGCAGAAGGACAGAAAAACATGCAGCAGTGGCATGCAGAAATAAAACAGAAAGACACTCAGTGATTAGCATGCATACAACACAAAACCAATTACCCAACATTTAGGCTTATTAAAAATAATAATCAAAATGTGATGGACTCAAATCCACATCACTCTTCAAAGCTAAACTGAACATAATGAGTTAATGAGGACTGACCTTAGTCGTCCTCCGGGTCGTTCTGATTGGATAGACATGTAGCTGGTGCTACTGAGGCGGGAGGCACTGCTGGCACGGGAGAGGGCCGACGCGTCACTCATGTCACTGTCTGACGATCTGGCTGACATGTTGTCACTGCTACGCCTCCGTTCTGCGTACATCTACGGCCAGAGAGAAATAATGATTATGCTCAAATTGAGGATAGAAATATAGACATACCATGCCACGTTCGAAGTCACTTAAATCTCCTTTCTTCCCCATTCTGATGCTCGCTTTGAACTTCAGATAGATAGATAGATAGATAGATAGATAGATAGATAGATAGATAGATAGATAGATAGATAGATAGATAGATAGATAGATAGATAGATTACTTTATTCATCCCCGAAGGGAAATTCGGTTGTCACAGCAGTCCGGTATTCAAGTAAAATACAATAAAATACAATAGAATAAGATACTGAGGTAGCATAAATAAAAACAACAATAGCAAAAAAACACAGAATAGAATAAAGACACAAGTTAAAAAAAGCAGATCAGTTGGTAGGTTGGCAAGATGATGGTAATGATACTGATGATATGATGGCAACAATGCTATGGTGACTAGACGGTATATATATAATTGTAATAATAGTACAGTATATAGTATAGTATATAATATGTAATAATAAATAAATAGTAACAATATAAAATAATTATAAATAATTAAAATAATTATAACCAATTATAAATAAAATAAATAAAATAATATGATATATAATATATATAATATATAAATATATAATAATAATTCAGCAGGTCGTCTTCACCATGTCTACATGCCTAAATACATTGAGTTGCTGCCCTGTGATTGGCTGATTAGATATTTGAAGAGGAGAACAGGTGAACCTAGTGCAGTGGCCGGTGACTGTATATAATTCATCAACTGACCTCCCGTTTGGTCTTGAGGTCTGTCTCAGGGTCGTGGGAGGCTGAAGGCCGGTAGGAATGTACTATCTGTCGGGCTCGCTCCTCTACTGCAAGGGCTGAAATCAAAGAGATATTAAAAAGAGATTAGGGTTTAAAGAATATGGACAAGGGAAGAGAGAGGTTTAAAAATAAATAAGAAACAGCAAAGTGTTCCCAATGTAAGAGATTCCAGGGAGTATCTTTAAGATGCAGGTTCTGCTTTCTGACACTAGATGGAGCATGGTGTGTACTGATGGCACTCGAGTGCCATCATGATGGATGTAGAAAGGAAGGCTCACAATCAACCTGGGAACAAATATAATTGGTTTATGAGCAGGGTCTGCCAATTTGGCAAAATCAGATGGGGATGTTAAGTTTCCATAAAATGACTATGATTGATACGACTGACTGTAACTAAGATTCTCTGGCAGCTAAGTCACAAGCTAATATTAAATGAGACACATGGAATAACATTATTTTTGATTAAATATCACTATTTTAGCTTACATTTTGTCAGAAGCATTCATCACACATGATTAATTCAACAGCCATTGGTAATTTGAAAGTCCAATGATAATGTATTGGGGCTGTGGGGTTTATAAGGTTAATCCATAATGTAAACAATAATTAGTTGCAAATGTATACAAAATGGTTTAAAATGAGCCCCACCTCACCCAAAAAAGTAAAATTAAAAATATGCTTTTTTACATTGCATGAGTTATAGTTATGCTTGACATTTCTCTGCATTAATTACTTTTACTTTTGATACAAAATAAAGTATATTTTCATCATTAGGAGTTCATACTTTTACTTATGTAACATTTTAAATGCAGGACTTTTACTTGTAATACAGTGAAGTAAATGATCTGAATACTTACACAGAGACTAGAAACAGAATAGAGATTTGATGAACTGATACATTTTTCTTTTTTTTCTAGAGCTCTTTTATTGTCTTAAGTTTTGCATCTCAGGCTGCCCTACTCTAATCCGATTGATGCAGCTTGTTAGGGCTAAACACAACCTGACAGACCCAGAAAGATACAATATGTCATGGCATGCTGTACATATCAGGAGAACTAAATATAATTTCCGTAACTTCTATTGTATTATAGTATTGTGTGCAAACTACCCCATCACCCATGACTAACAGACTCAAACACAGCTTTTATCCAACTGCAATAACCACCCTCAATACTGAAAAAAAAACCGATAATATTGCACTGCATTCACATTGATGGCTCAACACATTTGAGATATGTTCTGTACTGTTGTTGTCTCGACTGTGTGTTCATGCTGTTTGTTTGTCGTTTTTTTTCCTGTGCGACTATGCATCTATGTCTGGGTGTGTTTATGTGTTTGTCTAAACTGGGTATTTTGAATTGTACATATTTTTTTCTTTTTATATTTATATTTTTATAGACTCTTAAATGTTGCACTTACTGGAGAGCACTTTGAATTTCGTTGTACATGTGACAATGACAAATAAAGACCTATTCTATTCCTATTCCTTTATTACAGCCCCCCACTTCTGAAATCAAACCCACATCCCTGAAGACAACATACCTTGCTCTATGCTGCTGCTTTTAGCAGGGAGCTGCGGCAGCTGCCGGCCCCTGCGACCTGATGAGTGAGTCCCCGTTGGAGAAGGAGGGCCATGAGGGTGAGCTCTGACAGACAGGAACATAAAGACACAGGGGACATATAAAAACATATTATCATAACAGTGCTCATTACACATTTAAATGAACTCCTGAAACTGAATCACAAAGACAACTAACTGATGGCCACTATAAAAGGTCAAAGGTCACGTTAGGAGGGGAGTGGATCAGAATCATCAGAAAAGGAGCAAAGGAGTAAAGGAAGTGGCACTGAGTGTGTTTACAGACAGTATGCACAATATTTCAATATTTCTATACACCCCTGTTATTGTATCATAATGTTGGCATGGTACATTTATACAATACACTTGATTGTACCCTGAATTTACACAAACTACAAGTTGAACAGTATAAGATATTTACAGTCAGCTAACGTGGCGCTGTTGTTGTTAAAGTGAAATGTTAGAATTAACCTTAACACCATTTGGCTTTTTCTATGGCATGTGGTTCTTGTGCATAGAGTATAAGCACACTCAATGTGACATAGAGGAATCAGCACACAGGGGGGCAGAGGCTTAGTACTGGCTGTAGCATGCACCTGTCTAGCCGTGGTGAGTTTGGGCAGGACCCGGCCAGGGGAGTCTGGCCAAAGGGCCTCAGCATGCCCCCTCTCCCCCTACTGCCCCTCAGGATAGAGGTGGGCTGGATACGACTGCCATCAGCAAATAAAAGAAATGAAAGTATAAAACCTTATAAATAGAGCAACATAAAAATTGAAAATTATACAAGATATGATGCTTATTTTGGCGCTGGGTGTGTAATGCTATTTGGATTGACCACAGATGGACAGTGTAAGAAAGATGTTTTTTGAATATTTAAGCATGTAAACGTGTTCTAGCAGAAACCTAAAATACACGATGAACCTGAAAATGAGGATACTATGCCCCCTTTAAACGAACAATATAGCAGTAGTATAACACACAAAATAGTACAGCAACATTACGAATCAGTGGCTGCCATGCACTCTACATTCAGTCCACAGTCTAGACAGAAAACCTACTTAAAATCCAAACTTTGATTTGACTCAATTGGCCCACAATCATTCAGCAGATCTGTAGCAGTGGAGCCATTGTAGCTTTCAGCTGAACAGTGATTCAATTTGCGAAGCTTCTCGGAACCTGTTTGCTTTTCCACAGGCTAAAGAGCCACGTCATTATACCAGTGTATACGTCTGTATACGTCTCCGCTTTCCCAGAAACACTAGCACACACATCAAGCATAAAAAAAACAGTGGCGGCTACATTGTCTCTTGATTGCTATTGCTATGGAATCTATGTCTGTGTTGTTAGCTAACGCTAGCCTGATAGGTCTAACTAGCTACCTAGCATAGACTACCAGATATCAGTCACATTGCAGTTACACACATAAAATAAAATTAATGATACACGTTTTAGTTGGCCTTGTTGGTCACAATAATTCTGCCCCCAGGCCGTGACGTAAGTTCATGGTTCGACACCAGCAACGTGCCACTCTGGAACCAGTTTTCCTGGTAGAGAGTTGTTTTTTTGGCTGTCGCAAAGAACTGGTTCGAGATTAGGCCCCGGCCCTGAATCAGCCCTCGAACTGCCTCAGTCAAGAAAGGGTCTATGTACACCTTAAAATTCACCATGGCAGTGTTTTTTTTTTTAATTGTCAATTAAACCGACCATCGGCCCACGGCTGGTGACTGCACCATGTACTGATTCCATTGATCCTGTATTATAAATTGGATTGTTGTTCTAAAAGAAATCAGTCGTCAGAAAGTATTTTTGTTCTTGGACTCGCTACCGATATTATCTATATGTGCACAAGATAAAGCAGCATCTTCATAGTTAAAAAAGTTAAAATATTTATAAGAGGAACCTGGTGCCATCCCAGTGTGTGGGCAGTCATAAATTGAGGATAAGAGTTCACTGGAAGACCAAGAATAGTTTTTTGTATCTTCTTAATAATAATTAATTAATAATTAGTGAACCACTCCACTAAGCTGTGTGTACAACACTGATGAACACTAAGTTAGCTTCAGTTTCTAACAAAGACAACATTGTCATATCATTCAAAACTCTTTAAATCATTGCAATATTTCATCTCTTTTACAATCATCTGTTTAAAATGTGTAGAGTACGGTAGGCGTGAGCTCACACAACCCTGGGGTAATAACAATAGAAGTTGGATGTGCCTGATTAACTTTAACTGCACTGCACTATATTTTTAAGAAAAGAATGGTACCACTAAATCAGATGAGGATTAACCTCCATGTGAATCTCCTTGAATGAACATTGAATTTAATTGTGTTGACTGTAAAATCTAAGCTGTAGTTTTAGGCCTGTCCAAATGCTTTAATATTAGGTGTATAACTGCATCTTCTATACTATGATTATATATAACTGGTAAGAGTAAGTTATTTGGCCAAAAATAATTCCAGCTGTTAACCCCATTTAAACACAAATCAACTGCATAATAATGTGTTAATTAGTGACCTTAGTGCTGTTAACAGAGGTGAGACCAAGCAAATTTTTTTTCCAGGTCAAAAGTACGTCTCAATTTAACATGTTGTAGGTCTTAATCCTTGAATTTTTGAGTCATAAACAAGTCAATAAAGTAACACAGACTACCACAGACTGTATAAAATGTAGATGTAGTCTCTTTGACATCAACCACAGGTTTCTGAAGCGCCAAAATGAAGGTCAAAATGGTCAGTCCCTGTGGCTCCAGCCATCGTCACCTTGGCCAACCTGACTCTCAGCTAATATAGAAAAGGGGTGTTCTGAATCCATCAGCTGGCAACCACTCAAAGCAGCCATGTCTTTAGTTATTCAAAACAGGCTGTAAACTTTTTCTGCTGTAAACTTGGGCATTTACTCACAAACACTTTCGGAACCAGCATCAACTTGGTAGTTGAGAAACTGCAACTATTTGCACTTGTGCATTGGCTTCACTTTTCAGCCCTGCAGGTTGTCACTTGGTTCAAACAAAGTGGATCTGGGGATGGGGAAGTCTTGCTGGGAATGAATTGATTTAATTTAATTTTATTATTTAGAAAATTGCTTGATTGAAAATTAAAATATTTTTGAATCACAGACTTTTTCCTCTTTAGGCGTTTGGGGAAGGTATCAAGTATTTTCAAGTCAAAAGGCTCAAGTCCAAGTGAAGACACGAGTCATTGGTGATAAAGTTGATTTGGAAGTCGTTTTTTGATTTTGTAAAATCTAAAGTTGTCAGCTGTTTCTTGTCATCGTGCTAAATTAAACAAACAATAGGCTGAAGTATTCAGAGTGAATGTAGCTTAATTGCAATCTTGTTAACCCCCAACACATCATTCAAGCACCTATAGACCTGTTTCTTATGAAACACTACCTCATGGTGAGGTTTTTGATTTTCTGCTAGAATTCAAGGCTATGTAGTAAACAGGCTGTAAAAATAAAATCAATAGTCCAGCATTGACAGTAACAGAAAACAGATATCCTTCCAGAGAGCAGAAAAGAACAGTAAGGAGCGACAGTAATGAGAAGGGATTACATACAATAGTGTTCAAAATAATAGCAGTCCAATGTGACTAACCAGATTAAGCCAGGTTTTTAGTATATTTTTTATTGCTACATGGCAAACAAGGTAGCAGTAGGTGCAGTAGATTCTCAGAAAACTAACAAGAGCCAGCATTCATGATATGCAGCTCTTAAGGCTGTGCAATTGGGCAATTAGTTGAAAGGGGTGTGTTCAAAAATATAGCAGTGTGGCATTCAATCAGTGAGGTCATCAATTTTGTGAAAAAACAGGTGTGAATCAGGTGGCCTCTATTTAAGGATGAAGCCAGCACTTGAACATGCATTTCTCTTTGAATGCCTGAGGAAAATGGGTTGTTCAAGACATTGTTCAGAAGAACAGCGTACTTTGATTAAAAAGTTGATTGGAGAGGGGAAAAGTTATAAAGAGGTGCAAACAATTGTAGGCATATGTCAGAATACTTGAAGAGGTCATGTTGCCTTATGCTGAAGAGGACATGCCCTTGAAATGGGCGTTTCAACAAGACAATGACCCCAAACACTCTAGTAAACAAGCAAAATCTTTGTTCCAAACCAACAACATTGATGTTATGGAGTGGCCAGCCCAATCCCAGAACCTTAATTCAATTGAGAACTTGTGGGGTGACATCAAAAATGCAGTTTCTGAAGCAAAACCAAGAAATGTAAATTAATTTTGGAATGTTGATAGAGAACAGCCTTAAGAGTGTGCATATCACAAATGCTGGGTCTTGTTGGTTTTCTGAGAATCTACTGCACCTACTGGTACCTTGTTTGCCATGTAGCAATAAAAAATATACTAAAAACCTGGATTAATCTGGTTAGTCACATTGGACTGCTATTATTTTGAACACTACTGTAAGTGGAGTGAGTGAATGAATGAATGAATAAATGCATGAATGAATGAATGATCTTACCTGTCCCCCTCCAGGCTTTTTTTGCTGCCCCTGTGACAGTTTGGACTTGATGAATTGCTACACTGCCTGTTTCGTCAAACAGCGACAACAGAGAGGAAGAAAAACAAACACGATATGGAGAGTGATGACCCACAGAATGGCAAAACTGAATATTGACTGATGTGTTGGATATATTGTAAAAGGCTCAAGCTGAGACTTTGTGGTTTGGTTTTTGTGGTTTGTAAAAGCAATATAACCGAGAATTGAACACTGTAAACTTTTTTTTCGCATCAGCAGCAATGTAACAGAAAAGAAAACACTTTCAAGCCAGAGAAGTGGGGAAATTCAGAACAGGCGCTCAGCAGAAAGAGCAGGTGCAGGGATTACACAGCCTTAGACCACAAATATTTACAAGGAGAGGAAGAAACACAAGATGTGTGCAATGCTATCATTTCAGAATGAGCTTGAGGCTACAGGAGAGGCTTGAAAGGGACAAGCAGGCAAGCAGAGCTGCAGCGTAGTGTTTAAAGAGTTGGGGACAGCAGGAGGAGCAGGTCTGGTGTACCTGTCTTCCTCAGGGCCCACATGCTCTACTAAGATCCTGGGGCTTGGGGGAGTCTTGCAGGGCAAAGAGTTGGAGAACCTAGAGGGGCGGAAGGGTGGGAGGAGGACCATCCCAAGGTGGGAACACCGGGAGAGGATGTTAGTGAGTTACGGGACAGTCAAGGCTTTAAAACTGTGAATTCTCTTTAAATGTTATATCATAATATCGGTAAAAAGATTCAGCTTGACTGGACTTATTATATATAATGTTGTTTATGAATTGATTTAAGGAATAGTTTGACATTTTGGGATATACAGTTGCTTTTTTTTTTTTAGAGTCAGATGATTGGCCTATGATAGCTTAATAGGCAGGAATGCTGAGCTTAGCTTAGAAACAGACCTGGTTCTGTCTGTAGGTAACAATATCTGGCCAAATAGCAAAAATCATAATCACAAAAATTTTGGTCATTTTTTTAATTGTGATTATTAAACTCACTGAATTTGTTAATTGAAAGAAAAAGCTTTGGATTTTTTTTACTTTAAATATAACTCGACTGAAAAACTTAAATGTAAAAAAATGGATGAAAAAATATGTTTATTTAAATAAATGTAAAAAATAATACACAAAAATACATTAGATCAAAACAAGAATAACTATGTTGTACACAACCTATTGAATATTCCTCAACATAAATTAATTATATTTTACGCCAATTTAAAAAAAAAAAACAACAAACTACTGAAAACTGAGGTGTAAAAACAAGCATTTGGTTTTGTTACATCCAGACAGAGCCGTGCTAGCTGCTTCCCTCTGTTGCCAGTTTTTGTGCTAAGCTAAGCTAACCAGCTGTAGGCTGCAGCCTGGTCTGTCATTATCTATACTGCCTCTGCTAAGTATTCTGTGCAGAACATGACTGAAATGAAGCTTATTTTTTTAAATCCAAATTCAAACAATAGGTCAATGTTTTTCTGTGATTGTGAGCGATGGCAAATTCATTCATGTATGAAAGGGACACATGACATGAACTGAAGACATGCAGCATCTTAAACCCAAAATGTTGGATGATTCAATCATGCAGTCCAGAAAAACTGATTGGAAATCTGTCACTGAAGATGATTTCTGTAGAGGGCATTATCACTATTTCTGTATTCATCTTTAAAATAGAATATCAGAATGCTGTGGAAGTAAATTAACTTTGCATGTATGTTCATGTTCTTTTTATACCTGTCTCTGTCGGGGGAGTGAAAGTTGGTGTCTGGTCTCAGACAAGTGGTGCTGGCACTCCTCACTCTGTCCAACGGCGGCTGCAGGTCGCTGCACCGCCACAACATGGCAGCAGAGAGAGAGAGAGAGAGAGAGAGAGGGAGAGACAGAGAGAGAGAGAGAGAGAGAGAGACAGAGAGAGAGAGAGAGAGAGAGAGAAGAATAGAAATGGAGACAAGATGTACAAGGACAGAGGATACGAGCAGAGGTGTCAGGAAGAAGAGATTGTGAATAATGTGAGAGAACAAAAGGGTGATGAGTAGGAGGGAGACAAAACAGAATAGAGAGGAAGTGAGAAAGAGGAGGATAATGTGAAGTTCAGAGAAAGAAAGGAGATGAGAGGAGGGAGAGAGAATAAGGAAGGCCATCAGACAGTGCAGTAACATGTAATGGCTCTGATGCTGTATCTCCATTTATCATAGTCAGTCATTCCTCGCGGCCATACACTGTGAGACCACTCAAATGGAAGGTTGGTGAGTTGCCATGGGAACCAGGTCTAAGTGGGAGAAGGGACTGCTTGTGAGTGTGTGAGGGGGTGAATGAGTGAGGAGGAGAGACGTTTACTCTGCGCTGCATACGCTCACAGCTGTATGTTTGTCACGTCATGCTGCGCCGTGACAACGCTTACTTTCAACAGATGGTTGGCTCCGTGTCATCGCATGACATTGCACATAATGTTTTCAGGCCAAAAGCCTCACATGGATGGCAACAAGGGCTTAGGAGTTTGTTTAATGCTCTGCCAGGACATGCTTAAGCCTCTGTATGCAAAGGGAGAAAGAAAAGGTTTTGGGTGGAGGGAGGGACGAGATGGTGAGTGGAGTGGGCGTGTTCTTACCTAACCGTGACCTCATCTGTAAACCTGAGCACACGGTGTGTAAGGATGCTACGAGGCATAGTGCTGCCCCCTTCCTGCCTGTGGTGCAGCTTGCTCTTTAGGCATGCGGGGAGGGTGGAGCTGTAATGCCAGAGCCCCGCCCACGAGAGGTGGGGGAAGACCCGTTTGCAAAGGAAGGCAAAGGAAAACAAAAATGACACATGCAACTGACAGAAATAAGCAAATAAGTCAAGGAAAAACACAAGCATGAAACTATCTTGCAATTGATGAGGAGAGACAAAGGAGCAACATTATTACAAATAAAAAATATGGTTTCTCCAGGTTCACAGTTGGAGCTTAGTAAAAAGGGAGTATTCTAAAAAAAAACTAAGTAAGATTGGATAGCCTAAGATTAGAAATGTGCCTGCTGGTGATCCCACCACACACAGCAAATCACCAAACAGGCACATGACATAAAGTGAATCCTCCTGTCTGTGACCTCACAGTGAGGAATTCATTATGTAAGAGTGTAGACATACAGTAGTTCCTCCTGCCCTCCCTGTGGATTGACCCCCACACACATATATGTGGGGATTAAATGTAATGCCGATTATATAAGACAATCTACAGATCTAAAGCCGCAGAGGCGGCACGTGGCGAGGAAACCAAGCTATAGTAGATCTGTAAAATGTATAAGAGTGCAATGAAAAGGATTAGAGCAGAACAGAGAGAAATTGAGGAAATTGCTTCTACAGGAGGTCTGATATTATATCACATGACCAGGAATGAGGCATTAGAGTAAATATTACTGATGTTTATGTGTTTTTATTATGAGTTCAGAGGCGAGAGAGAGAGAGAGATAGTGAGAGTATGCAACATATCAATATGCACTAATATGCCAGTATCAACATCTAGCAAGTAGGACAATACTGGTGGGTTGCATGTTTTAACCCATTAAAGGGATAGTTTGGATTTTTTTTAAGTGGGGTTGTATGAGGTACTTATTCATAGTCATTGTATTACCTACACTGTAAAAAACAAAAAAAACAAAACATAAAAAAACAAATTTAAAAAACAGTCCGAGTCTGGCACGCAAAAGTTATATATATAACTCTTAATTGTTGTTTTTTAACTTTAATATGACTAACTGTTTGGCAACAGAAAGTCGCCTTCTGATATATGATGTGTATTTTTTGTATTTTTTACACATAATTCACTGTATTTTAACATTCAAGACCATTAAACAATTGAATAATCCTGCAAAAGAATTAGAGAAAAGAATTATGTCCCATTATATTAACTTACAGATTTCAACTTCCATGTTATGAGTAATATTTGTCATAAAAGTAATTTACTGTTTACTGTTTATGGCATTTGCACTTAATGTAGAAAATCTCAGTAAAATAATACAGTATATTTCTGTAAAATATTGCTCATACTATGGCTATCATACAACCCCACTTCAAAAAAATCCAAACTATCCTTTTAACTGCAATTCACATATTCTTTACATTATGCTGACCATTTCCAAACTTGATTTTCTGTTCAGTCATTATAACGGGTACTCTGTCAACTTAGCACTGCATTTACATAAAATTCATAAGAAACGTATTAAAAAAAATATATACATATATATGTATATATATATATATATATATATATATATATATGTATATAATAGGCTAATAAAAAGGTAAATAATAATGATAATAATAATGCATTCTCCTTCTTTTGCTCTCCACACACTGTATACCTGCATTTATCCACTCAAGCCCGATTGGTCAATACAACTCAGACTATAAACTGATTACAACCAACACTAGATTCTAAAATCTTGCCTCTAGTCAGAATTCTGGCTGGTAGAATAGATAGCTGGCAGGGTCATGAAACTACATCGATGTACGCTGGCCTGTACAACGTACCGGCTGCAGTGCATAGTAATATTACTATGTGCTGTCATTGTATTTATTGGCTTTTTTTCAAGAAACAAGCTAGTGCCAAGTCAAGTTAGTTTCTGATATGCATGAGGATCATTGTTTTGTGATGGAATGGGTGACCTTTTAAAAACACCTTGTAGTTTTGTAACTGTGAACTACCTATTCTACAGTCGGAACTGGCTAGAACTCGATACCGGAATAAGCTAGCAAGTCAACTAATAGCTTTGTATCCACTATTCTACTGGCAAGAATTTCATACAACTTCCAATCCAAAATCCCAAACTATTCCTTTAATGGAATCCATCTTAATTTTGCTCCAAATATTTTAATCTTGACCAAATAGGCCAACAAACTCACTGACTAACCTGACTAGCAAGAAACTTGTCTATTCAAATCTACGTCTGCGTAATGTCTAATCTAAGGTCTGCCATCTTGACTGCTCCACTGACTGCAGCTCAAGTTCGCAACTGCTAACTTAAAGGAAGGAAGCCAGTCTTAAAACCTCTAGTATTCCATGTAAAATGGTCATAAGTAAAGCATATGTTTGTAATTGAACTGTTGAAATTGAATTGTAATTTGTACATCATGAAGTGACACCAGTATGGTCCTTCAAGGGATTGCATAATACAGAGGGGAAAAAAGCAACACATAGCATTTAGCTAGCTTAAGTGGCACAATGACGAAGATACTTGGCACAAACTCCGACCAAAGCAAGCACAAGCAGCACAGTGGTCTGGGAGACATATGGGCATTTAGTGCATTGAGAGAACACTGCTGCAACTAAATGCCCCACCAACTCCACAAATGAGTCTGGGAAAGCTGGACAGGCATGGAGAAGGGACTGCCTTTCACACTAAATGCTTACCTGTAAATGTCTTTATGGATACCGTTTACTAACAGGGGCATTTTTGGGGGGAGTGTGTTGCTGTATCTACCTATGCCCCTGGTTGTAAGAATGGAGTTCATGCACCGTAAAGCAAGGCAAGAAAAGAAAGTGGAAAAAAATATATACATCTGCTGTGAGTAAACACATCAAATGCAAGAAGCGAAAGAAATTAATCAAAAGAGCTTTGCCTTCTTTGAGGTCAGCCGCTGAGCAGGTCTCTAATCCCCTCACACAGTGATCAGTATGTGCTGTGTGTGTGTTTTTATGAGACAGTCGTGGTGATAGACAGTCGTCAGACATGAATTTATGAGTGTGCTATTATTACTTTTGTGTTCATGCGGTTGCTAAAAAGCAGACATACAGTATCAACAGTCCATGTACGTTGACCATTGAAAATGTCAACAGTAAATGTGTTAAGATGGAGTTGTTAAAAGTATAGTGAGGATGGAAATGATGATACAATGGCCTGTTTTATTCAAATAAAGCTGAATGGTGGTTGTTTTTTTTTTGTTTTTTTAACTTTTTTTTTACCTGTTTGTGTGCAGGCACTCGGCACTCCCGCCCCGGATAGACCTGTGCATCTCCAGGACCTCACTGTCATTGCCATGACGATGGGTGAACAAATGAGAAACAACCCCAGAAAAACACAACAGAAGAGGATGGCAACTCAGACAGGCAAAGTGAATTTATGAATGAGAGAAACCAGGAAATCATAGTTCTAAGATTTCAATTAAGTCCATTGCAATGACTACTTTCACACTGTTAGTAGTATTAGTAGAAATTAGTTTGGCAATATCACATACACACATTAAAGGGATAGTTATGAATTTTGGACATTAAGTTGTATGATATACTTGTCAGTAGTGTAGTGGATGCAAAGCTATGAGCTGACCTGCTGAGCTCCGGTGTCTGAGTTCTGGCCGGTTACAATCGTAGAATAGATAGTTACAAAATAGAAACAAAATAGTGCCATGTGAAGTTGGTTTCTGAAATGCAAGAGGACCATTGTTTTGTAGTGGAATGGGTGAACCGGCCACATCTCCGACACCGGGGCTCGGAAAGTAAGCAGATAGCTTTGCATCCACTACACTACTGGCAAGTATTTCATACAACTTAATGTCCAAAATCCTGTACTATCCTTTTAATTACGAAAACAGGATCCAACCTTTATATAATATAAGTCAATATTAACATAATGGGCTTCATAAGTACATTTTGGGATGTACATGGTAAAGACCAGAGCTGCTGTCAAATCATTGCTAAGTCACCAATTAGGAGCACTGAACCAATGTGTGGCCTTATCTTGTTTTTTTAACAGTAGAAAAATCAACTAAAACACACTAAACCCCACCCCAACAGGTTACCTGTCCTCAGAGTACTCGTAGTCCGAGTCCCCGGAGCGTTGGTGCTCTAAGTGGGAGTCGTGGTAGCGGTAGGGGGAGTGGGAGTGGTGCCGGTTCTGGTGGATCTCATCTAGACTCCTGATGAAATCAGAAAAAAAACCCCATTAATTCACTTTTTTTTATTTAGGTATGATATGAGTCTTGGTTGATAGTTAATAAATCGATGATCCAATATTTGCACCATTACTTTTGCTCTGATCTTACACAATATGGATGAATACAAATCAAATGTTATTCAGCAAAATAAGGAGCAATGCAGATGCCCTGGTGTGTCTGGATTCTGGTTCATTACTATAATACTTAATAACTTAAACAAGGATAAAAACACAGTCAGTGTGACAACATTAATAGAATTACAGACGTGATTTATGTGATCATTCTTTGGTATTCTTCTGTAACAGAGAGCTGTTTATTATTCCACAAACTCAACACTTCCTGCACAGGTACTTTATATTTAATCACCCAGTAGCTTTCCAGGCTTTTAATTTGAAACATAAATATACATGTTTGAGTTTCATTGATTAAAAAAATAAAAAGGAGGAGCGAGTATAATTAATCATTACAGCATTTTTTTAAGTAGAGTAGAATTATGGAAATGTACATTGTACGTTATTGACAATGTGAGCCATTGTAGTTCAGGCAGACATCAGTCGATCCTTGATTTTTTTTGCCTGGTTTTTAATCATGACCGTGTTGGCCACGTCCCAATATAACAATTGACATTAGGATTAAACCATCCTTAAAAAGCTGAACTGCTGAGCAAGTGATTGCAATGACACAACAAAATGTGATAGTAGCACACAATTTCTACGCTTTTTTTTTCTTTAAAAGTAAAAGGTTTAAAGGTAAAAGTGTCTTGTTCCGCATTCACATGTACTGAAAGCAACAACATCTCCAAAATACACAATGGGGAGCTGTTGTTTTTTTTTCATTAGCCAAAATTAGTATCACAATTAATATCACAATTAACATGAATTACTGATGCAAGCACTATATTATCTGTGACCTTAACTAAAGTCACTTCTAGCTTCAAAAAACCAAGATGGTGACAACCAAAATGCCAAACTTGGTATCAATATGGTAGTCCACAAACCAATGGGTGACAGCCCAGTAGCTAAGACCACTTCTTTTATACAGTATTTACAGCTTTTATTATCAAAGATGTATCCTATCTCATATGTTGAAGTTAAATGGATTGTTAATATTCCAAAATATCAGCCATGCTGGCTTTAACACATTTGGCTTCCTCTGGCTGTCAGTAGAGTTGAGAATATTTGTGATGCCAAAAGCCACAAACAGAGATGTGTATTAGCTGGTAGTGATTTAGCAATAAATTAGTGAGATTAAAGCTTTAATAAATACATGTTAACAAGCTGCATCCATTCTCTGTCAGGGGGACTCTGTAACACTCAGTGACTGAAGCTGTTGTAGACCACACAATAATCTGATTATGAAGCTAAAATGTCAGATGTTAGGACATGTAATCTGGTATGTATAATTAAGACTCTACAGGGATATTTTCTTCTACATGACACAGAGATCATTAAAAGTCATGAATTACCTGACTACCCAACTGACTTTAAGATACTGGCGGATGCTGTAATATTGTCATCACAGACAACACACAATTGATCAATTGTTGCTTTCTGTCCCTTATGCTCGTACGGAGTTGGGTAAGAGGGCATTTGTTTACTCTGCACCTTATGCATGGAATATGCGCCAGAAAGAATGGAAATTAACTGAATTTGTTTCTTTGAGCACTTTTAAATCCAAACTAAGAGTTATTGAGGCCAATTCCATAACATGCACTTGTTTCTCATGACGTGTTTAAGGTCTGTATGTTATGTAAATATGTAACTGTATTCTGTGTTTGCTGCCTCTTGGCCGGGGCTCCATTGAAAAAGAGGTTCTTAATCTCAATGGGATATTCCCTGGTTAAATAAAGGTTAAATAAATAAAAAACACACTCCAAGTGTCAAGAAGTGTCACTTCACCAGCTCATTCTGGCAGGTGTTGATTACCTTTGCATGGGCACGTGTGCGGGCCGTGACCGAGCCCTGCAGGAGTCCTCTCTGTGAGGAGACACTGAACGGGACCGGTGTTGGGCGGCCCGCTGCTGCTCAGGCACTGCCAACGTACTGCCTCGCTCTCGCTCCCTGGAGTTACGCTCTGCACCTACACACACACACACACACACACACACACATTCATACAAACATGTTTGTCAATTCATGGATACACACAGAAACACACACACACGTGCACACAGGCATTAGTTGTGTGTCTTTTGATAAGGATGCACAAGTCGTCAGCGTTTGTGCTACTGACTACCACTACAGATGCCATTCTCTTCCAGAGTGTAGAACATCACATCAGGATGTTTTACAGGCAAATGACCAGCTAGCTAACAGGTTAGCTAGTCATGTGAGCTAGTCTGAGTGGCGTACTGTTTCTGCAATGTCTCTGTCAGACCTGAGATCAGTGTGATTTGAATCTCTCAGTTCCTGTTTTGACCTGCATGGAGTGCCAGATGAGATGAGTGTTGAGACTTTTAACCCCTCACAGATCCCTAAAAAAAGATGTGTAACATTACAAGTGCTTGAGATTAATATTTACAGTAGGGCTGAGCAATATGTTATTTTTTGATCATCATTGGGATTTCAACTTGCACAAAAACGCATTGTGGGAAAAACTACAATACTACACATAAGGATTTTTTTTCATTGAGGGAGAGTACTGGTAAAACCTGCACTTTATAATGTGATTATCATTTTTTATTGGTGCCTTTCAGTTCAGTGTTATTTGTTCAATCAAAGAATATTGAAAATAATTTAATTATGCTAACAATTGCATTTTAGTCGTATACTGAAAGCAGCAGAAAAGCAGGACTGAGTACATTTAACATTTGTTTATTTATTGAAAGGAATTGCATATTTAAATGAAACTCAGTTTAAATGAAACCCCCTTTGGATTCTGGATCAATTGTGGATGAATTGAGCAATAATTGCATAGCCTGTTCCGTTCTACAACACCAACAAAGAAGGGCTTTGATTTTTCCACACCTCTGACTGGATTCTTCTCCATAGCAACAACAATGTGGGTGAGGTATTGTAGAATCTAAAGCCATTGGCCATGGCATGTCAGAAGCGAAAATTATATTAAAGTGATTGCCAGATCATAAACCTGCTGTATTATATTGTTATTATATCATTACATATGTGTGAAAAGCAGTGTATTTATCTGTTTAAAGGACCAAATGTATCGTCTGAAAGAATATTCTGTATATTTTAATGTACAGACACAAATGTGTCAGGAAAATGCATAAACATGCATTGTTAGTGTACAGGATTAAAGTTCAGAGTTTAGTATTTGCATTATAATAAATATAGGAATAGTGACATTCAAATTAGGGATGTTCCTGATGACGAACTTCCCTGACGTGATGAGAAAACATTATATATGTATTAGCCAGAGCCAAGAGCCATTTAAAAATAATAATCACTTTTTTTTTATAAACAAATTGTATTTTAAATGCAGCTGAAAGGTCTGTGGTTACACAATCTGAAGAGATGTGTTTTGTTGTACAACATAAAATAATTTAATAAATACCCATAAATTTCAGTTTGCTAACAAGCGGCTGAATGAGACTACAGTGGTTGTTGGGTCAGAAAACTTCTCACTTGATTTGTTTACCTCAGAATTTTTTTTAGGACAACAGTATAGTCTCAATCGCTAGTAAAAAATCTTCTTCAGGACAATTTGATGTTAATAGTTCTAATTAGAGGCCCATTTAGAAGAAAATAGAAGATAAAGAATCGTATGATTTGGGGATTGACAGGTCACTAACAAGGTGAGCCGTCATCAGGAGAGAAACAGAACAATGCGTATCCACGGCAACGTGTCAATAAAGTTATATATAACGTTTTATAGATATAAAAAGGACGTTTAGCGGTTTGGTCTCATAACTTTGACACTTTCACTGTATTTTCACTTAATGACAGTTTATTTAGTTTGCTCTCTATTAGCCCGCTTCGTTATTATGCAAGCATATAGCATACATGCTAGCCAGCTGGCTAGCTAGTGAGCTAGTATCAGTGTGTTGCTGACCAATCCAGTCACATAGGAGAGAACCAGACTGACTGCTGAACCTAACTGCTTTGTATTTCTGGAGCCAACTAGTGAAGGTAACATTGTTAAGCGACTACATAGTCAACTGTCCGTGCACCTCCCAAATTCAAATAAGTTGAGGATTGTGCAGCTGTCTCTTACACTCATTTACCTTCCTCGTGTGACAAACCATCTGGCAAAATCAGCCATGAATATTCAACACAGATATGAATATTTAAACCAGGTCCACATTTACCTGACAGGAAATGAAGGCACAGCAGAAACAGTGGAAGGATTCAGCCTCTACTGTACATGTTCAGTGTTGTTACAGTGAAGTCCAAGCAGGACTAGAAGCATGCAGGAGGATGGCTGGAAACTCAGTGGAATGGTAGTGAAAAACAGTAGCTCTACAGTCTAACATGCACTCGGTGTTTCAGTGTCTCTACGGCCCAGCAGAAGAGGAGAAACTGTTCACTGCAGCCTCAGTACAGTACACTGCTAAACTGCAGCACTACAGTATATAGGCTGTACACTACAACACTGTGATTCAGAATCTGCAGTCCAGTAGTAATATGATGAATTGCAAAAGTGTTGCCTTTCGCTGATACAGCAAAGATTAATTACTTTAATTTGGGTGCAATTTGTTCTAAAACATACAGCAGAGCCAAAAGGAGGCTGGAAGGTTTGAGTAACAGATGGAGCAAGGATGCAAAGAAGACGCTCTCTCACCCAGTGCTGGTCGCCTACAGGCTAATACAAGGAAATGCTCAGGAACCATGACCCCCACCCACCTTTAGTCACTACCATCAAACCATCATCAAACTCTGTATCAATGATGCGATGAGACCCTGTACACACATACACACACATACAGGACAGGGTAAAGTTTAGAGGTTGACAAAAGAGAAAGCTCAGTAAAGGAAAGGTTAACAACCACCCACTCAGACACACTGTAGGTTCACATAACAGGGATTAAATCTGAAACACATATTTATATACACACATTTATATACACACTGTATATAGGAGGACATACTCTGTAGTTTCTTGCTTGGGCTGTCTCCATGGACGTGTCTGCGCGGGAGGTATGGGGAGGGCTGGGGCAGAGGTATAGAGGACATGTCATGTGTTTGGAGTTTATACCAATGAGGAATGTCGTCCAGCAGGGCCGTCTCCAACTCTATGAGGATCTGAGAGAGGAGAAGGAAAGGTTGGAAGAGGCAGATGAGTGAGTAAAAGTGAAATAGTCAGCACTAAGGACACATTTTGTGTCTTTGGAACCACTTTAATCAGGGATATTTCATGCAGGAACTCCTAACCTTTTTGGCTTGTTGCTGCTTAATAAATCAGTTATATAGGTTTTAACATTCAGATCCCCATCAGAAGTCACATATCACCGACAGGGTCAAATAAGTGGTGATTTTCCCCTTTTTTGAGTATTTAACTAGAATAATTGTGAAAGCCAGTATTTCAGAAGTTGGTCACCATGACATCATTCATGGGTAACACTGCTCTTTACTTTCAACCATCATGCAAATTAGTGGCACAAAGCTTCAGTAAAGCGCTGGCAAAGCAGATTATGATACAAATTATTGCGTATGTGTAACATTACAGTATACAGTATATTCCAATCCAGAAAATCAAACACATGACAGCAGTTTAAAGTAATAAGAGCTCCACCTGCAAATTGCAGCATTAAAATAGCAGATGGATATAATGTGAGTCCTACCTCTCCAAGGAATTCACTCTCCTCCTCCTGGACTCTGGGCTGGTCCCACACTGTGATCTCCAGCATGCGTTCTCTGAAGTCCCGCCGGTGAACATGATAGTATGAAAAGGTCTGGTTCCACTTGGGTTCAGCACTCTTCTTCACTGTTTTAGTCCGCCGTTTACTCTTATCGCTAGAACAAAAGCATGAACACACAGAGTTTAGATTACAAGAGGAAACCATATGTCTGAACCAGTAGTTCTCAACCTTTTTGAGTCACGACCCCCAATTTAACATGCATGTTGTCCGTGACCCCCGCTCACTGAACAGAATCTCACAGTTCAGATCAGACAAACTCAGTTGATACGACGAATTTTGCACAAATAATGAAGCAGACAACAACTAAAACATCTCTCTGACCAAAATGACTAAAAAATTAAACAAAAAAGGACTCAAATTGAACAACAAAATGACAATGAATGACCACAAAAAGACACAAATTGACCAAGAAAGACACAAAATGACCAAAAAAGACACGAAATGACCAAAAAAAGACACAAAATGACTAAAAAAAAGACATAAAATGACCAAAAAAGGAAACAAAATGACACAAATTGACCACAAAATTATCAAAAAAAGACAAAATGACCAATAAAAAAACAAAATGACCAAAAAAAGACACAAAAAGACCAAAAATAACACAAAATGACCAAAAAGACTTAAACACATTAACACATGAACACTTTTACACAGTGGAGACAGAGCTGACTTCCAAAATGATTTGGCGACCCCCAGAAATCATCTCTCGACTCCAATTGGGGTCGGGACCCCAAGGTTGAGAATAGCTGGTCTGAACCAACCTTGTCTCCTAAAAGTTACATTCCCATACAACAGATCTGCACTCTCAGTTACATTTACATGTAACATATTTCCTCAATGATTGTAGTCACAGTGTGCATTGAAACAAAGATACATGAAAGAGCTGACATGAAAGAAGAAGTTGCCATTATGCAATTATAAGTTGGGCAACTTATAATTGTTCTTTCATGTCAGCTCTTCTTGGCCGGCAAAGCGGAAACAGCTGATCAGTCATGAGTTAAATGTTCACTCCGTCAGAACTTGTTCGCAGAAAGACAGAAGCCAACTCAAGCGAGTGTAAAAACTTTCGTTGATGGAAACATGGCTCATAATAACAATGACCTAACCTCCTATCAGGCAGGAAGTACATCTTGACATAAGGGTTCCGAGGTCGTCCGTCTGGTCGGGGTGGCAGGTCTATGGCTTGAAGGACGTTGACGATCAACTGATGGCCCACTTTGTCGTACAACAGCTTCACCTGTAAAAATATGTGAGACCGTTAGCTTGTACCCATGTTTCTATCTAATGACATGAACCAGATACCTCCTCTTCTATATACTCACAGAGAGCTGTCCAGGCAGTACCAGAGGAAGGTCTCGAAGGGTCCCGGGGCTGGTAGGGGACATCACTGATATAGAGGGACGGTCCATCTTTTGCGACTCAAATGAACTGGAGCCCGCTGTTATAGAGAACAACAGTTTTGAAGCCTGGCTCACTGAGCTCTCAAATACTTTATATATGGAAAAAATTCGATTTGAGTTATCAGGAAAATCAGACAGATTCCATCAGATATGGCAGCCATTTTTTCTTGATCACATCACACAGCAGAGAGGACCCTCATGACACCTTGATATCCTGATTATGTTTGAACATTTATTTGTCTATAATTTATATAAATAAGTGTAATTTTATACAGTCACGGATGGCCATAGAAATTGTTGTTATACTGTAGAGTGCAGCTTTCACCTTTTTTCTTTTTACTTCCGTCTGTTTTTTTTTTGTTGTTTTTTTTCCCTAACCTGCTTTGGGGGTGGGGGGTGAGAAGGAGGGGGTAATTGTTTGGGTTGTTATGTACCTGGATGTTTTGAAAATGAATAAATAAAGTACTTGAGAGAGAGAACAACAGGTGTTGTTTAAATTCATGTTAAAAAAGGCCTAATCAGTGCAAACTTAGAAATTTAAAAAGTGTATTTCTCTCAAGAATATACTTACATGAGCAGTAAACAACAGTAATAACATATAAAACCAATATAGCTGCACATATGAACACTTACTAGATTCTAGAGGAGGGTGGGATGACTCTGGGATTCTTGGGATGTCCCTGTAAAAAGTGAAAGACAGTCAGTGAATTCTCCAACTTTACATGAAGAGAATATACATCAAGATACTTACAATGTAAAGACACAATCAAGACTTTATTGTACATTCATTTTGAGGAAATGAATGAGTAGAAGACTCAATCAACAGTTACACGATAGAAGAAGACTGAGCAGTCAATTACACATTGACATGTTAAACATGTTGGGTAGTTGAGGAGAAATGGAGAGCTGGAAAAGGGATTTATCTCTTGGATGTCAGGATGTCGGGGAAGGCTTGAGGGGAAGGGGCTCCATCCATTAAACTACTTACTGATATGCTCTATACACTTTTCTCAAGAAGTTTTTGGACATAATTCGGTTGATAGAGCTTTGAGATAAAGGAAGGAGACATATCAAAAGTGTCTGTGAATGACATCACTCAAGTATTTTAATGAAAATGTTTACATATTGATGATGCTAATCTTACCCTATGGGTCTTGAAACAACTATTTCCACTTGAGGTTCAGCCTTGGATTCAAGGATAATGTTGTACACTTCTTTCTTGGTTGCTCCCGGCAATGACTTCCCATTCCACTGCAGCACCTCGTCACCTGGAACCAAGATGGCAGACATACACATTAATGATTCAGCCTGAGGCTCATTTTGCATTACGATTGATTAGAAAACGCCAGGTACTAACAGAGAATTGTTAAAGATAAACTGACATCGACTTACTTTTGGTGTGAGGAAATATAAACTTTAATGCAAATGCAGCTTACATGCATGTTTATGAAGAGGATATACAGTATTTATGGAAATTAATAGCCCCCATAGTGGCTGTTTTTTTGCTGTGGCTCTGAAAGCTGGTGATGCTATCAACAGTGCACTACTACCTAAAGTTTCATACTTTGTTTAATGAACAAATGTTGATACAAGACCCTTTTCCCCTTTTTTTAAGGGAGCATGTCGTGTTGGCCACCAACTGAAAGCAATATAAGCCTATATCTATGAAGACGACATATCTTTATAAAGGAGATGAAACAAATAAAAAACATGACAGTGCAGAATATGATAAATTCAACATTATTCTCAATTTTATTGAGTTTCCTTTTAGCAAAAAGTAAAGTAGCAGTAAATTAAGATTATGAGTAAATATGTGTTTCCTCTGGTAAACAGGTGTATGTGTCTATGGCTATTTTTGTGAAAGTTTAGAACTGAAGGAGAGGATCTGGTATGGTCTACAGTTGTCAAGGTTGAAAGGAGTAATACAGTTTAGCCATAGGCTATATAAAATATGGAAACAGTCTCCATGACATCATGCACAGATTTGTGATTTTCAATGTGGGGAGCTGTGGCTTTCACCATTTTGGCAGTGTCTGACTCCCTGACTTCTTGCGAATCTAAAAATGGGCAAAGAGGTGGAGCGTGGCTGAGCTGAGGCCAAAAGACACCTGGTTGCTGAAATTCGCTAGCTATAATGGTAGAGCATGCTAGCATAACATGTAGAGGTGCTCAAGTCACAGATAGGGCCAAGCCTCTTACATAAGTGTATTAGGACCAGGTTGGAGAAAATAAATAATGAGAGGTAAAAAAAAAAAAATATTTACTTCAAGAAAAAAGTCAAAATGTCGAGAACAAAGTCAACGTTTTGAGTTGGGTAAAGTAGAAAACAAGCTACAACCTGATTTTCCTCAATATGTCTAACATATGTCTAAAATATTCACAGAGAAAACAGAAAAGCAGATTTTCCCCAAACAGCAGTTGTCGTAGCTACTACCAAGAATAGCTCATTTATGTGTGTGTTTTTTTAGTTCTACTACACCCTTAAACATTCTGGTTATTGCCCATTTTATGCCATTGATGAAAATCAGGTTGTATCTTGCAGTCTACCTTCCTGTTCAGATAGATGCTGTTTCTCTGAAACTATGTTCCTCTGATGACTAATTATCACTGGAACAACCAATCTGTGAATATCTTTCTAACTTTATCGAACACAAAAAGTTGACTTTATTCTCTGCATTTTGACTTTTTTCTTGAAATCGTATTTCAACTTTATCCTCAACATTTCGACTTTTTTTTCTCAAACTGCCTAATGAAAAACAAAAATCGCTCATTAGTATTTCCTTCTACCTGGCCCCAATCCTCTTCTGTAGCCTCTTGAGTGAACCATTATATAAGTACAGTAGCTGCTGCACAGACACAATTTGTTTGCACCTGCTCGTAGGTGTCCCACAACATCTGCAAGGCTGCCTTTCTTGACTTTGGTGATGAAGGCCCCAAGTCTCCCTGTTTCTGTCATCTTGCCCCCTACCACCTGCAATAAAAGGAAAGAAAGGAGAACAGGTAGAAATACAGGTTCATGTTAGCATTTTCCAGTTCTCTGTAGCACAGGATTCAGTACTTGCCTTATAGGCACTATTAAATATTTGTATAGTGGAATACTCTTTATCTTTCAGTGTGTGTGAACGATAATGTGAGTGATTCCTTGCTTACTTTTAGGCCGAGGAGGGAGCCAGCCTCGCGGGGCATTGCGGACCTCTTGCTTAGCGTGATGCGTCCGATTAGGTGGTCACCCTCTTTGGATGGCTGCCATGTAACTGGATGCTATAGAAACAGTTATGGGGCATTATGAAGAAGGGTAAGGAAGAATGTAGGAAAACAAAGAGGAGGGAGGTAAATGGTAAATGTTCTGAGATCATTCCACTGTTTTTAACTGTACTGTTTTGATTTGATTTTCCAAATGCACTTAAGAATATTGTGTGTTTCATGGACTATGTACAGAGAGAGACTGCTCCCTAAAAGTGAAGTCAAACATCTCAATAACCACCTGGTAGCTGGCTGCAATATACGTAATAAATCTAGTGATGGCACAATGGAACTTTTCTTTATTTTCCACGAGAGGTGCTCTCTGTTGAACACAGGATTCAAAGCACATTGAATTATCATTTCTTGAGCTTTTCTCTTCTATCGAAGGGTGCTGTCTATTGAGGTCAACAAAAACAACTAAAGGTTCATGAAGCTTCATTTGGACATCACCACATAAACCGGCCAAATATCGGCCAAAATTTAAAAAACATCAATTACTTTTTCCTAAAGATGGTTTCTGTAATTTTAGGTCATTGTTATCATTCTGATATATGTTCAAATGTCTTCACTTTTTTGATAAGTTTGAGTGTTTTAGTGTTAAGTTTGAGCCTTTGTGCAGTGGAAGGATGTGGGAACATGTCGCCCATCTTTATATACAATCTATGGTGGGTGTTTGCATTTGTATGTGAGTTACTGTAAGAAAATGCAGCAGAGGCAGCACATTAATGCTCTGAATCTGTCATGTTTTGCTGAAACTTACATGCCACACTGTAGGATCTAGAGAATGACAGTCCCAGTCACCTGCACGGAAGAAGAGAAAGAGGGGTTACTTGGCCTCTGTCAGTATGCAGGTGAAATGTGTCTTTTATGTGCTATAAATGTGTATCACATTCAACAGCTTCAGTTCCAGGTATAAGAGGCTGGGAAAAGTTATGTTTCATATTTAACAAAGACAGTTTGGGCCATCTTCTCGTGGCCTCTCTTTTTCATCCCTCTTATATAACTTTCCCACCCCGACACAGGTCACTCTCTCAAACACAGTATGGAAAAGCCAGAAGCAATGCTCATTCATGTCAGGAACCATTTTTGGATTATCTCCACCTTGACAAATGTATTTTTCCAATGGATCCAGTGGCTCGTCCCCTTTATGTTCTATCAAGGCTTGTTGGTATTTTACTTGTGAAGAAGCTTATCATGAATTGTTGGATCTCCACAAACCTTTACACTTAAACTGTCTACTCAATTTTATGTTTCTGGAAACGCTATGATAAATGCTGCCAAGTTTCAATACCCTATTGATCTATCCATGGTCTTTTGTCTTCTTCCATCTTTGTAAAATGACTTCCAAATCTTGGCTGAAATGCAATAAATAAATGCAAAAAGGGTTTTTACAGTACAAGTCAGTACTCACCCACTCACACACACAAACATTCCTACACTGGTGGCCAAGGTTACCACCTGCTTATCAGAGAGTTTAAGCATTCACACACCTATTAATCCACATCTCTAAGCATCAACTCTACAACTCTACACTGCAAAAAAGCCAACTTGTATTTTTTGGCCTAAAACAGTGATTTAAGTTGGTAAAACTTGGAAATATAAATTATTGACATTTAAGGCAATAATGTAAGTTAGCACAACAAAGGAAGCCAGTTGTATGCTCAACAACAAGTTTGTGAGTTGTTGTTACTTATATCTTTAAGTTGGGGTTCACAACAAGGGACAATAGTTCTGCTAACTCTTGTGAAATGCGGGAAAGCGGTGAAATTTGGTCATTAGCGAAAGCTAGCGGCTAACTGATGCTAGCGGCTCTGCCTGTTACAGCTACCAGAGTAGCCATTATCGTATCAATGCTAACTCAAAATTGTGGTCGCAACATTAGCTGACAATTCATAGCGGCGTTACAATCGTGCCAATTCAGCACATTGCAGAAGTTAGCGGAAGTAAGGATTAAAAGTTATTACAATGTAAAATTATAAGTTAGTACAACTTACAGTTGAGTTGACAAAAATCTGAATTCAGAGTTGAGCAAACTCAAAAACAAAACTTAAAATATTTAGTTTAGTTTAGTTTTTTTGCCTTGAAATTTTGAGTTCACCCAACTTTTATTTTTTTGCAGTGTAGTGGTCGCCCTCTTATGACATCACTCTTACTCGACTGTATTCATTATGTGTTGACGACAGCAAAACAACGCATTATAACTTATTATCCTATTATCAACACCGCACTAAGTGAATATGATTTTGGTTGCATTCTATTTGTTTAAAGTCATCCAGAAATGAGACTTTTAGTGTTGTGGTATTTCTGTCACTTCAGTGGTGTATGTTATTAATTTTCTTCCCCGTCAGAATGGTCCATTGCATTTGCTTGAAAAAAAATGCGTTCGCATGGATTTAACATTTAGGGTGTTTTTTTCCAACCATATTACCCAGAGTGGGCTCTGTACACACTGATGGCACAGCATCAGGAGCAATTTGGGGTTATATCTTTCCCAAAGATACTTCAACTGCCGACCTTCTAATCAGTGAAGAATCGCTCTACCAGCTTACCAACAGCTGCCCCGGTATTATGTATGGAACTCCTTGTGCATATCTACACAAGGAAAATAGTATTATCTTTCAGTACTTCTTCTTCTTTTACGACAAAATACAAAGAGCAGCCTGGTCTCCTAAAAATTAAGTTCCCATAAAACAAAACAGTGTCAAATATGCTTGCATACTTGATTGATCTAATATGTTTAGTGCGAAAGCTAATTTAATTTCTTCTTGCAAATGAAGTGAAACACAGAACTTCAACACAGGAGACCACTGATGGTGTCCTGTATGAAACCAACATTGACCTATTTTGCTAACATCAGTTATGTAATAAATGTACATATTTTAACCATTTAGCCCAAACCATGATACTTTTCTAAACCTTACAATGTGTCTCGATTCACAACCTTAACTACCAGTTTTGAATTGCCATTGTACTTTGTGAGAAGATACATTCCCCTGGAACAGTGCAGTCTTATTGTATGGGAATGTAATTTCTAGGAGATAGGGTTGTACAGAGTTAAAGCTATGTGAAATCCCCTCACTTTCCTTGCTGTGCTATTTTGGAAATTGCATGTTAACTAGAAAGAAAAAGAACCACTAAGACATAAAAGTTATACAATAACGGTACTGAGCAAGCTCAATAAAAATGTCATTACAGGACCACAGCTAAAAATCTTAATTCAAAATGAAACTGATTCACTATGCTGGCCTGTCCAAAACTCCTGCCAGAGCCTGGCCGGGGACAAAGACACCAGTGACTGTCAGAGTATCCCAGCTCTCATTAACACTGACAGATGGCCAGCTGGAGGAGAAGAACTAGCTGGCCCAGCATCAGTCCAGAGAAAACTGCAAGATTTGTAGCCACTTCTCAACCACAGGACTAAAACAACAGCAAGATGACAGCAGATGGGGATTTAAGAAGAACATCAGTTTCAAGGTGAGTCAAATGTTTGAGCTTGGCAGAGAGTGAGATGAATGATTCACTGGAAGTTTCCAGCAAAATAGAGCAGGAAGGGAGAGGATTGAGATCAACTTTATGAGAAAAAAATATGCACCATGCACACTGCTGTTGGTCAAAAACATTTTTAGTCATTTTCAATGAGTAACACATAAAAAATGACTGCTCTGGAGATCACAAAATCAGAAGAAAAAAAGTCGACATGACTCCAATGCTGCTAATCTGAAATCTGAAGTCCACTGAGAATGCTTGAGAGGATAAATGCTGATTCCACAGTCTGAACTGCTGAGTCGGGCTTTTTGGTTTTGGAGAATGAACACGCTGGGCAGATTAAAAAATCGGGGCTGCTCTTCTAGCTGATGCTACATCAAAGCATCAGCTCTTTGCAGGTATTAATGTAGTATTGTTCTTGTTCTTGTTCTGTGTGTGTGTGTGTGTGTGTGTGTGTGTGTGTGTGTGTCATAGTGTGTGTTAGACCCTCCGCTCCATCTGTTATTTTACCAATTGCAGTCCCTAAAATTAACGAGCTCAACAAAATCCCTCCAACATGATAAGTAAAAAAATCTTAGCACTTAGCAAACTATAGAACAGCAGGTGCTAATTTTTGGGGAATTTCTTGAAAATTTAATGTCATTTAACACAATTTACAAACCAGGTGTGGTAAATTGAACTTGACCTGATATCCTTATATAAATCCTGGATCAGGTATGAGAATGAGAATCTGTTCCATTGACAAATGGCCTAAATGACACTGACTGGTCAGTCAGCTAAGCAATGACATAGGGACTTTCTGGTTTTAGTAGTACTAATAAGGATTTATGGAGTACTGTTTGCAGATCCCATTCTGTGTCTGACCCAGACTGACAACCTCACTTCAGATCTTATTCATACACTGGTAACATGGATGAATGGGGAACTTAGCAGCCTTGGCTAATGCTATAAATTGCAACAGATTACATAGTACTTCAAATGTATTCAGAATCACTTGGTAACAGGGCAAGGCACTGGCAAAGGATGAAATCTTTGTCCTTATGAGTTTGGACCATTAGTGTCACACTTATGGTGTGTTTGGTAATCATGAACAACTTATTAGTAATGATTCAAATGTTGCTAAACTTCCTCTTTTTGATAGGGTGCAATGTCATTGGGCATAATTAGCTAAATTACCCAGCAAATTGTGACAAATTCTGTTTTGAACAAGTTATGGGTTGGATGGTCCACTTCCCCTTCTGCCCCTTCCCAACACAGACCAACACAGCTTTTATTGTCATATTTTTTTGTCACCGGACAATTTATCTGTGTTTAGCGGAACCCTTAAGTGACTAAAATGTCAATTTTTCAGTTATCCAATGACGCGTTGTATCAAGGCTGCTTTCAGTACTAGCACAGTAGATAGAGATTGGCATTAGAAAAAATCTAAATCATCCGTGCCTGTATTCATTCTTTGGCATCAAAGTTAAAGCATTTGCACCGATGCTACATTGTGAAAAACACAGATAAGTCTTTAAGTCAACAGGCCATGCTACAATGTAAACAATAAGACATAATGCCTAAGATTGAGCAGTGACTCAGTTTTCTCAACTGTGAAAGACAATCACTTTCAACATCATTGATTATGCTTTCTCCCCCAGCACATACAGTACAGTTTAGTACAACAAGCTCATATTCTGTTTAATGTAGGAGTATGTCATACAAGTACACAAACACACATACTGTAGACACAGTGTCATCCCAACAGCAGACTTCCTCTTCCATTTCCTCGGCACCATTATCACCTTGGATCTTTACACCAAGGCAGTAACCCAATTACATTGAATCACTCCCTGCTTCCATTTTACTTCAAACAGAGTCAAACCTGCTGTGTCATTAAATCCTCAGCCTTGGAGATACAACTGTATATCCCATGGGATGCAATCCATTGGGCAGAATAGGAAACCACAATGTAAACACTGTTTAAAATAATCCTGCTAAGAGGATTCTTGTATATACATAACTATTACTGCATCAAATTACATAACAACATCCTCTTATATATCGTCTTTTTTTTTTTTGAGAAAAAAAAAATTAAGCTTGTAATCCGAGCTATATGCACGCATGCATGTGCTCTGCATCAAACGCATGCATTTTATAATAATTTTACTCGTCTGTCAGGTTGTTTTCAAGAAATGAAAAAATCAATGAATACTACCTGGGTCTATTGTCATTACCTATTAATGTAATTATCTGTGATGATCAATAGTGGTAGTTTAGCCTGCTACCCACTAAATCAGTGACAGTACATTCAACTGTGTGAAATCATATTTAGTTGTTTGTGTTTAAGTATAACTTCAATGTTTTTCAACCCGATTGTGCAGCTGTCTGCTCTCTACTCTCATAGTGCAGAATTTGGCTGCAGCACGCCCCTTACAGCGAAAAGGCCCTATATACTCACTGTACACTACCTGCTCAGTACCAAACAGCAGGCAAACTCAGCTAACGGCTAGCTGGTCAACATACTGGAACATTTAGCATCCACAAATCCAGATATTTCCATCAGGAGTAGGTAGAGAATAGAAAACAGAGCTAAAAGAGGTGTTGGACCTGTCCAAAAAGTAAGCATTTTAACTTAATTTTACAGACTGCTTCGTCCATTATTGTTGTGCAAATTGTTGAGCATTGAGATGAACAATTTGTGGTTCTAATTCTCCAGTCTGGTGACATTAAACCATTTGTAGAGGATGTGCTGAGATGAAGTCTTCCTCCAAATACATTTTAAAGTGTGTAAAAATACCCATGAATTATACTTTGACATTGTTTTCCTACATAAAAAGTTTTAAAAAGAAAGAGAAGACGGGGCTAGTACCACAGCCACACTGCTTGCACTAGGTTGACAGGTGGAATAGCAGTGCGCATCAAGAAAGATAGCATTAGTTTGAAACAGCGGAGGCATTCAGCCATATGTTTGAGCCTCCAGACTCAAATGAGAAGTCTACTGTGCACCAAAATCAGCGACTAGCATATCATATTAGTATCACAATGGTGCATAAAGTTAGCATGTTTTATGTTGTTCTTAGCTTGTTACTGGCAGTTGCTGACTCAGTGTTAGTGGTTGTGAAACATACAATAACTGCAACAATGTTACAGTGTCTTTTCACTCTCTGTGTGCCAGCTATACTGACATGCCTGTACCGGAGGTTTGTTTTCCGGCTTTTGCATAATAGAGGTTGGCTAACTTGCCCTGGTAAGTTTTTTTTAGGTTAATGCACAGCCAACACAGAGGCAACATAAACATAAGTAAAACACATTGTTGAGTGGAATGCATAAGTAACATTAGGGCAGTCAAACAAACAAAAAATGTCAAAATGTGAATTTGTTTTATTTGAGGAGGGTTACAGTCTAGCAAAGATTGTTATCTTTTAATTTTAGAAGCCCTTAGACTTTAATTATGAGGCATTTTAATTGCTGGCACATAACATCAGGTTGTTTATCACATTTCATAAACCAGCAGTAAAATCCAGACCATCTCTTGCCAAGACTGTCACGTCTCGACTTAATGTGATCAGCTGAAACCGACCCCAATGCAACAACATCCCATCAAATGTCATTTTGTCTGAAAACAGAAAAAGAATACTTGACCTTGTGTTACCATCTCACTTAATCTAATGCATTTATTTTGGGAAACATTCAGCGCATTATCCGACAAAACTTGCTTCATGCCACAGATGAGAGTGATAGGAGACATCCTGTTTGGAGGCCCAGCTAGCTAAAGAGTGTTTAAAACAGCTAATAATCCCAATCCACACCATCTACCCATTACCAGTCCCTGAGTTATAGTAATCTGGATTAAAACATCTGGAACAGACCCCTCCTGTGACCGGTGAGAGAGATAAGCTGATAGAGTACAGCTAACTCTACCTACTGCCTCTTGAATTTAGACGCTCTCCCAGGGCTTATAGCACAGCCTAGCATCGCTTCTGTAACAGCAGCAAAATACATAGGTACCAAGAAGCCAGGCTACCATACTGCATGCAACCGCAGCCAGGCTCGATTTTATTGCTGGTGGTCTATGGTTGGCTGGTGCAGCTGGCTATTTGCGAAGCATTACGTAGCATGCGAGCCACTGACCTAATTCCACAAATCTGCTGGCCTAAATCACAGGGACTCTCCAAATAAATGAGAGCTGTCCTGGGAGCAGTAGGGTTTAGCCACAGCACAGAGGTGTAGATGACACACAGGGATAGTAAATCACTGTATGCTGGGTGTGGGCTTCATCCTATCACTTATCGTATAGTTTTACACTCCGAAATTAGAATTTGCTGGTATTATAATAATCGTACAAGTGAAAATCTCCTACTGCTTTTTTGCACATTATCATAATTCTACTACCAAGGCTATTTTAGATGCTAGGGCTAAGAAAATATGACTATCAAGTGTGGGAAGAGGAAAGACGCAGCAATGGGAAGGAGCTTTATCGTGGCATTCTTATTGTACTTAGCTGTTTTAAGCTAATTGAATCTTTACAAGCATCTTCCATCTGAATAACATTTCTTTCCTAGTTAAAAAGTGTTAAATCATAATTGATGATTGGTGATTCGTTCAATTGTTCAGTAGGGACCTTTCTATCACTCAGAGTATTAGCTGCAGGTTAATTAGCAGCTACAATAATCCTGTCCACACTAGTCTGGTGATGAAGGCAAAGTCTGAAAGTGCTCTTGAAATGGTGAGAAAACGACATACGTAGGGATCTAAGTTAATCTTTGCTATCATTCAGGTAGATAGAATGAAAATCTCGTGTGCAGATTAAGGATGAGCATGTGGGCTGGGTGAAAGTTGTTGCAGGTCATTAACAACTTTTGGTTCAATAAAACTGTAAGGAACAGTGTCTAATTTAAGGAAATGGGTGAGAGCAACAGTGTTATAAGGTATGTAAGCGCAGATAGATTTAGCTTAGTAAGCTAGTGGAGTGAGCACATCTGTCTGACTGACCTTTCTCGCTGACGCTTTCCATGTCCACGTCCTCACAGCTGGTGTACTCGGGCGTGGAGCCGCCTTCCTCCTCTGAGCTGCTGATGGACATCTGCCTCTTATTGACTCCGCGCTTGCTCTTGTATGACCGTGGAGGGGGCGGCCGCAAAGACTCCGACTGGTCCGAGCTCTGAGAGTCCTTCCTCAGCAGGTTATCCCCACCCTTGTCCCTTGGAGTCCGTGTTGTACCTGGCTCTGGACGGCTTTTGTTCGGGCCCCAATCTGGAGGCACCGGTCCCCCAGGTTGGGGTCCTGATCTCACTCCGCCTCCTGCAGGTGGAGCCCCCCCTCCAACCCCCACGGTCCTATCCGTTGAGTAGGCTCGGTGGTTGTCCAAGATGGCCTTGCGGTCTCCTTCCCCACCTCCACCCCTCCTGGCCAGACGGTTTTCAGGCACCTCCCCTCCTCCACTTCCTCCGTCACCAGGTCCCAGCCCAACCTCGTTGATCGCCAGATCACTGTGTCGTCGTTCATGGCGGACCCTAGACAAATTAGCATGCATGCGCATCTCCTGCTCCTCTTTCTGTGGTTTCACCGGGTATCGCGCCAGGTTGGGATCACTGCGGTAACGATTCTGGAACTCCTCCTCACGCCGCTGGCGCTCCCTCTGCTCCTCATCCTCTGGGCGTCTCCGATGTTTATCTAAACGACCTAAGTTCCCTTCCCCATCCTCGTAGTCCTCAGAATGGATCTTCTCCAGTCTCCGTCCATCTCCTAAGCGTCTCTCTCCTCTCTCTCCTGGAACCACTCGCTCATCCAGAGACGACTGCGATTGCAACTTCCCAGCAGGTCTTCGGCCACTACCTCGCCCCATGCCTCCTTTACCATTTTGTTCATGGAGGGAAAGTGGCCTTTTCCTGTATGAGAAAAGGATTTATAATACAATGTTTCATATCGTCTACAGACACATACATAATCACAGGAGCATCTATTCAGCAGGCATTAGTAAAATGAAAAAAGGGCTAAGAAGAGGGGGGTTTCTATGAAGAAATATAGTGTGTTAAGGGTGTTTTGCTCATTCCTTTCTCTATGTTTAAACCTTGGTCACATTTATACCAACAGATTAAAACTTATACTAGCCAACAATTCTTACCTAACTCCCCCACTGGATGAAAACAAAGAGATTGAATCAAAGACCTCTCAAGACTAAAACCTGTGACCTAGCTTTTCTATTGGTTAAGCGAGAACAAACACAGATCTATTCTTTTTTTTTACCCTAGGGATTAAAAAAACAACAGGAGCTTTAGCCAGAAAGCAGTCCTACCATTCTAGGTTTTGAAAGAATATGGCTCCCATTCTCCAATTCTCCAGTTCCCATCGTGTTGGAAAAAGACACCGTTCAGGTTGTATGTGTATAGATTTGGGTATCATTACAAAAATGACCATTCCACTACCAATACTAAAATGATACCCATACCAATATAGTATTAATTTGATACATTTCTTTTTCCTACTTCATATGATACCCATTATGTGAGTGGAAGCATTCAGTTGCATTAAAAGCCACCACCACGCCTTACCATCCAAATGATGATACATACAGAATATATTACACACTGAACTGCTAACTTCATCAAATATACCACACTCAGCCTTACCACACCACATGCTGTATGGGACAAAGGGTAATTGTTATGATTGGCTGCCTGTAAAACCACACAAGTAGTAATTTTTTTATAGATTCAATACAGCCCTGATTTCAAACAAGTTGGGACGCTGCATAAAACAAACAAAAAAAAAAAAAAAACAGAATGTATCAAATTCAGAATTGAGAGTTTATATTTACAAAACAAAATTTTATCACTTTGAACACAACCTCTTAAAACCTAATCCTTACCTAGGGTTAGGATTAGACCAAAAACATTTTGAGCCAAAGCTTATAACAAAAAAAATTGTAAGTCCAAAATGCATGCATGAGGCCTCATTTAAAAGATAACATCTCCTAGTTTCTGCACTGCAGTTGTACTTGTTTAGCATGTAGCTAACACAACCTAAACTACATTTACATTTACATTTAGTCATTTAGCAGACGCTTTTATCCAAAGCGACTTACAGGAAGAATAAAAGCAAACAATCAAGGTATAGTGCAATAAGAGATATTAGTGCATCAATAAGTGCTAGTGACAAACTACATCAGTTCAAATAAACACTGCTTTCCCCTACCCCCACCCACTGTCAGGCACGTGGGTTTTAAGAGATATTTTTGTACAGTTTTCAATTGAATATATGTCACAAAGGATTATCGCATTTTGTTCTGTTTTCTGAATGTCCCAACCATTTAGGAATCATGGTTGTACTTAGTTATTTTGGTCTATACCTTTAAGGTATCAAGTGGTCTCAAGTCTAAAAGGGGTATCAGTCCTAAAAATCCCATATGTTTTGATGCTCAGCCAATTACAGTTAGAGCTTCTTTTAGTGGCAGCTGCTGGAGCAAAAAGATCCAACATATCACCAAAGTTGTGGTCAATGTGTGTATCTTAATGACTTACTTTTCTCTAGGTGGTTCACTTTGAGAGCGGGAGCCAGGCATGGTGTCAGCACCTTTGCCAGCAGTAACACCAGCAGACGGCTGTGTCCCGTCCGGCAACCCTGCGTTGGTGTTGGTGCCTGAGGGCGGGGCTTGGGACCTGGAGCGGAGTAGCTTCCTGTCCCTTTGGGCCTCACCTCCAGTGGCTGGGTCGTTCAAGGAGGTGCCCAGGCTCCCAGGCCGCACCCCTGACCCCGAAAACCATTCTCCTGATTTGGTGAGAATCTCCTGCTGTTTACGGCACAGGTTGCATACCCACATTACCTACAGGGGTTGAAAAGAAAGAAAGTGTTTATAAGCTAGGTTCAGTAGCAATAAAGAAAAACATGAAAAAGTAGAGTACCTAACAAAAAGTGGTTAGGCATGCCTGTGACACAATAATCTGCACAAATTAAATGACATAAATTAATTTTATTGAACATATAGCATAGAACTGAACAAATGCAGCATTGTTAGCATCATGAGAGCAGATACATGTTATTTTGTGTCATCTTTTATAGCATCTTTCACCTCACATAAATGTCAGTAAGCTACCTTTCAAAAAGATTTCCTCACATGGTTTCCCCTCCTTCTATTGCTACCGCTAATCAAATATTAGAGAGCACTCAGACATGACAGACTGAGCTGTTTCAACATATCCATTATCTGTAAACACAGCTTGGTGGAGGCTACGGTACTGCTATTTAGAAAAACTACAGAAACCCTTTAAGAGGTCTTGTTTCACCTGCCCTGTGGTTCTACTGCTGCAAATCTTTTTGCTTTTATTGCATTGTAACCCATTAATAAAATGTATTCTTTTGTAGATTGATCCATTCTGCTCAAGTCGGTGATATAATAAAAACAACACTTCAGGGGGCTACAAAAATACTGTAATACTATAGTGGAAGAAGACGATGGAAAGATGGACTCTAAATGGTATTGTACTGCATATATGTATTTAAAAGGAGAGAGGATAAAGCTATTCTAGTCAGTGGATCATCTTTGCACATCCAATACTTTTCTGTTTTTTAGACTATGAATGGACCATCACAAAGTCAGACTGATGACCACAGCCAGGTACAGCTCCTGGGATAACATTCGATCATTCATCTTCTTAATCAAACCCTACAGACAACATCAAATACTTACATGTAGCCATGGCTACGGAATATCACCTCACATCGACAGCACAAAAACAGGATTTATCTCCCTCTGTATTTATAATCCCGACGGTTTATTTTTCAGAGGACAAATCCAAAGCAAAAAGAAAACACAGTTATGTATTCCACTGCAGAATCGTTGCACAAGTTGAAAACAAAACACCTCTAGGACCTCCGGAAAGCCCAAAATGTTACTCCTTGATGGTCGCTGGGACGGACTGTTAGCAGTCAGTTTAGCAGTTAGCAGTTAGCCTTCAGCGCGCCAAAGCACATTCATCATGGCCTGATTGAATCCTAGTTGGCGCATGTCCAGACTAATCTAAAGTAAATCAGCTGCCCGCACGGCCCACAGCTGTCGGGCAGCCGCCCAGCCACACACTACAGTCTCTGTCTCTCTCTGTCTTTCTCCAGCTCTATACCTCAGCTCAGAGGCCACAGATTAGCAGTGGCCAGTAATCCTTTTAGCCCCTCACCATTATTCAACTCATCATCAGATGACAATACCAGTTTACAAGTCATAACTTATAACCTACTGTATATCCCCACCCCCCACCTCCTTCACCATTCCCCTAAGGCAGAACTACACAGGTTAGAGATTAAGCCCAGATGCCCCAACCCCCCTCTTCCTTCTGCCTCTAATGCATGATGGGATATAAGCTACTTTATGTACAGTGAAACATACAGAAATTAATTCACCAATTGCACCTTACATTTCTACAGTTAAATTACTCTAAACATCTGGATACCTGTTTAACTGCTGAAGCCATTTTAAACTCTTTAATGTTACTTTGAAGATTTTTTTTTCTACAAAACCCTCAACATTTTATCTAAACTTTTGATATTTGACAGGTTTCAAGAGTTGGTGCTATGGACACATTTCAGATGTCAATCAAACTGTATTGAGTAAGGCTGGTACCGAACTTCAGAACATTACTGGTACCAACCAAAATGTGTTCATAGAAACAAGTATCAAAACTGTAAAGCAGAGGTGTGACCAAGTTATTGTTTTGAAAGTCCCAAGTGGAGACTCAATCTTGAGTCAAATCCAAAGTCCAAACTTTGAGTTTCAGTGCGCACTTGACCAAATTTAATGCCATTTTTTCTCTTAAAATAAGTTTTTTAAACAAGTGCAACAGAACTTAATCATACAAAGTAGTGTTGATAGCATGTCACATAGCTTGTGGGAAGGTATCAAGTATTTTCAAGTCCTAGCAACTCAGTTAGACTTTAACACAAGTCATTAGTCAGTTAGTTAGTTTGGTATTCTCAGTTTTCTCAGGTGCCAAAAAGCGCAAGATTTCCAAAACTGGACAACATTGGAAATTGACTCGTTTTATGAAATAAAAAATAGTGCCTTGTTAGAAAAACAAAGTAAGATATAATTTGGCATTGGTATTGAAACATATTGACACTAGTATAGAATATTTCCAGGCCTAGTTTTGAGGTTTCACCAACCCCAGTATGGCCTGTAAGTATCTTTAGGTTGCTTTGCTAGTTGCTGCCAACAAAGAGGAGTAAATGCTCTAATCCACATGCTTAATCCTTGAATGAGAGCATCATATAGAAAAACACACATCATGGGATGACATCATGGCCCAGTGTGTACTCAAACCAAAGAGAGACATTAAGAACCATTTAATTTTCTAATGGCACGTCTCCATGTATTTATGTGCTTTAAAGCCTACACTGCAGATGGGGGGGAGGGTAGGAAACAATAAAGAAGTTATAGAATGCATGGGCACACACACAGGATATAATACATATAATCCTTCACTGGAGTGATTGTGCTCTGAGGATAGATATTGTAGGGGGAATTAATTGTCTGTGAGTATGTGTGTATTTATGTCCATAAGATACAAAAGCCACGACCTATCGTGTGTAAGACACATGTATATGCGGTAGTGCTTGCTGCTGGACCAGCCGGAGCGTGATGTCAGACCCTCAGCTAAGCCATCCAATGGGCTCCCTCCGTCCAGAGGCAGCCCACTCTAGTGTCACCTCGAGTTCATCTCTTAACTGCATGCTTTGGAGCACGATGTGCTGTGTGAATGTGTCTATGCGTGTGTGCAGATATGTACACAGTATTTATATGTAGGATATTTCTGAAACCTTCTTGCCTAGAAGAGTGCGGCGTGGGCGACTGCCAGTAGGCGAAGTGTGTGTGTGTGTGTGTGTGTGTGTGTGTGTGTGTGTGTGTGTGTGTGCATGTGTGTGTGCCTGTGCGTGTGCGTGTGTGTGTGTGTGTGTGTGTGTGTGTAGAGAGACTAAGCAGTGCCATCTTGCTCATGTAATAATGTCAACCTCCGCCTGCCTAAAAAATGTGCTTCTCCATGGTAACCAAATCACAGAGAGAGAAAGGGGGACAGCGCAGTGTGTGTGTGTGTGTGTGTGTGTGTGTGTGTGTGTGTGTGTGTGTGTGTGTGTGTGCCTGTAAAAGTGAGAAAAAGAGAGTGTGTATCAGTACTGAAGGACAATAACAGCACAGGCACCTAAAAATACTGCACCAATGCCATTTAGACTGCCTTGAGTTCTCTTTGCATTTGCTATGTGATATGAACCTGAGCATGATTTCCTTTACTGGCCTTATTTCCTTCCCTTTCTCTCCTTACATACTCTCTTCTCTTTCCTCTTTTTTCTCCTTTCATTTTTTTTCCTTTACTTTAGACCTCAACTGACATACCAGTCACACTCTCAAAGATATATTGGAATGATGAAAACGTTGTCCAATATGTGCCAATAAGAACTTTTTTTTACATTATATAATACAGAAAAAGATGCTTATTAAATTCAGCAATTAAGTCTCACAAAGTTCCACCAGTAGATCGATGTCAACCCTATGATGCCATTCATTACAGAGGACTGGAGTTTGAAGTTACTGTAGCAAAATACAGCTGGCATCAAGAAAATTACCTTTTTTATTTTGGAACAAGAAAACTTAACAAACTACTAATGCATTATAACATAAGTAGGAACGTAACTGTAATGTTACACACAATATGTGTACTATATCTGTATCTATTTCTCTTTCCTTTCCTTTTGTTTTCCTCTCTTCCCCTCTTTTACTTCCCCTTTCCTCTTTTTCTTCCTTTTTTTTCATTCTACTCATTTCATTTCTTATTTCCTTTCATCTCTTCTCAACCTCTAGCTCAGCTGACACACCTGGCTGACTTGACAAATGAAGACACCACACACCTGTCACTCACATCCCTCTATCCCATTCTCCCTTCCCTTCGTCTCCCGCCCCCAGCCTGCTCCATCCATCTGCTGACAAAATGGTGAAGGCGTGCGTCTGCAGCTCTGCCAACAGCAGCAGCATTCAACAGCAGCGCACGACGAGAACAGCATTCATTTAGGCGAATTGTGTGAACATCAGCTTTTCCTTAAATGGGCAGAATAAATGGGAGCCTTGGGGGTGGCGAGGCCGTGGGGAGGGTGTGGTTGGCTTTCACTGAGCGTGTGCAGTGACCCTGCCCTCAGTACACACACACACACACACACATACACACACCTCGACAGAATGACATATGAGGCAGCGCTGGGTGTAAACTGCCATCGTTCAGGGAATGGTAAATCCTGAATGGTGGGAAGAAAGACGACCACAAAAGACATAATGCTCCATTTCCTCTAATAAGGTAGTAGATCAACTCTGCAAGCAGGCCAAATGCATTCAGTGGTGAGGAAGGCTGAAAGGGAAGCGGAGCTCAAGATCCCAGAGAAGACTCTCTCGCTGTTCTCAGTGCTCTACATTTCCCAACAAGCCCTGCAAATTAAACAACAAATACTGTATGCTGTATATAACTGCCTCCGTAGTGATAAACATAAGTATTTACTGATCTGGCACCCCTATCATCAGGATGACATAATTGTCTGTGCCTTCCAAAACTGTTAATAAATAACATCAATGAATATAAAGTTTGCTTCTTAAACCAAAATTAGGGCAATTTAACCTATTCTTTACAAGATTATTGCTTGACAAAAAAAATGCAGTCTAAAATATCTTCCTCATAAGAAAGTTTGGACAAAGTACATTTGATTTGTGTGCATGTGTGTGTGTGTGTGTGTGTGTGTGTGTGTGCGTGCATGGGTCCTCAGCAACAAGTGTGAAGTTGGATGTGAATCGGATGAATACTTGCTGAGGACCCAAGGAGGCGCAGTGCTTACAATGAGCTCATACTTACACCTTTTCGACCAAAGTGAACCTGGTTATTTTGCTAGTGCTGGTTCGCAGTTGGTTGCACCTTCTTAGAACCTGTTTGCTTTTACACAGGCTCCAGAGCCACGTCATCACATCACCATATACGTCTGGAAACATCTCCGCTCTCCGTGATTACAGTAACAACAATGGAGGACTACATCATCTCTCTACAAATGATGCTCCATGACTGGTACACATTTGTTCTGCTCCTCTTGATTGCTATGGATGGTGTTTATGTTCTTATTAACACTGCAAGATGTTAATGTTAGACTTTGTTTTAAGCTTACTGTATCCCGCTAATGCTAGCCCGCTAACGCTGGCTTGCTAAAGCTAACACGCTAACAATCACCCACAAACGCGAGCTTGTATCAATCACGTTGCAGTTAAACAAATAAAATAAAATTAGTTTTAGTTGGTCTTGTTGTTCACGATAATCCCACCCCTAGCCCCTGATGTACGCTAAGTGTTCCTGGCAGAGAGCTGGTTCTTTGGCTGTCAAAAAGGAGGGAACTGGTTCAAGATCAGGCACCGGCTCTGAACCAGCCCTGGAACTGCCTTGAAAGGTAGGTAGGAATGGTTGAAAGGGCTGGTTGATAAAAGATTTGTAATAGGTTTTCTTGGAAGCAACAGCGCTCATGGTCAATTGTGTTTACGTTGCTAAGTGGACTGGACAGGACACAAGCAAGTCCACTAAAAATAGTAACATAAGTGTACCATTTCATTTTTGCTAAATGGATGCTATCTTTTGTAAATAATGTCCCACTTTCTGTTTGACTATTTAATGTTAGTCTGCCAAGCTTCTGAATTAACATAAACTAGCCATAATTAACAAAAGTCATCTGAAATCACTGGGTCAATGCTGGGTCAGTTAGCTACACCGTACTAGTCATGATGCTCTGTTTGCCATTACTGACCAATCAGTTTACAATCATGGGGATTGGGGTCGCTAAATGGATGCAATCTTTCCTTATAGCTGTCCTCTTTTCTCAACCGAATCATATGGGTTTATGCACGTGGCACTTAAATTGTAAATGGACTGCACATATATAGCACTTCAGTCTTTGCGGCCAGCGCTACAGTTTACACTACAGACAATGTTCCCTCACCTATTCACACACACATTCATACTGGTGGACGAGGCTGCCCTAAACGGTGCCACCTGCCACCAACAGGAATTAATTCACATATCCATGAACGCAGCATGAGGAGCAATTTGGGGTTCAGTATCTTGCCCAAGGATACTTCGACATTTAGGCTGCCATGGTCAGGGATCATATTATTATGAATATAATACCTGCATGTTGAACCTGCCCCAATGGCACTGCACTATAGGAAAAAGTGTAGGGTTAAGGAACTTCCACCGCATTTTTTATACCCAAAGACTCGTTCACTTGAACATGAACAATTGTCATTTAAGGGTATATTGATGCTGTCTTTTTCTGGGGAGAACAATGATAGAGCGAAATGCTGAGAAATTTCAGATAACAAAGATTACAGCTCAAGAAAAGAGCATTAGTGGATATCATGAATATAGACAAAAACAAGTTATGAAGATTTAATTACAATTACATCATAAACTATTGGATTTGAAGTTTTTAACTTTTTTTATTAAATGGCTTTGTGAAATATTTTATAATGGCATTCTATGGTCTGTTAATTATGAAGAGCAGAAGATTGCTACGGGATGGTATACAAGCGAGTCATTATTGCAAAAATAACCCAACAAGGTGATGCAGGCCTTGAATCACCCTGTACATTTACTAAAAATACAAAAGCCTTCAACTTCTAATGGTAAGTGCTTTAGTAGTGCTTGTGTTGAGTTACAGCAGCTAGTGGAACATATTGACATAGTGGCTCATAGTCCTGACCATGTTTCTTTTTTGGTGAGTACAATGTTATTTTACTGGTAGGAATAATAGCCAAAACTTCAAATCCATATATAAGCAAGCACTTATGACTTTTTAGTAGGGTTGATAATAATAGCAGCTCTAACAGTATTACAAACCACTAAACAAACATTAAAGACTTTTCTCGAGAATGTTCTTATTGACTTTTGCCAGATCCTATTATTAGACATAGACCGTGGCTGTGAAGGAAATCTCCAAAATCAGGCTTTGCTATAAGGTTGTGCACATTACTAGTCCAGGAAACGTGGTGCGAGGATAGATAAACAGGAAGAGAGAAAAGACATAGCGTCGCACAGTTAAATGCGAAGAAATGACAGATGATAGGAACAAAGAGTTACAGATAAAGTAGAGAGAGGAGTGGAGTGTTAGGAGGAGGAGAGAGCAGCGGGTTAGTCATCTAGTGCTGAGGAACATGACTGAGATTATGCAGTGCATCCTCCCTTCCGGTAAAAAGTGCAGTGTCAGCTTGATGCAGAAAGCAAGCAAGAGTGTGTGTGGCTGAATCTGAGCATGTGTCTGTGTGTTGATAACCAAATTCCAACTACACAGAGTACCAAATACTTAACATAGGAAACAACCAGAAGAGCCCCAAATTAAACATGTACATTTAAATCATGAAAAAACACTTATATAATGTGTAAAAAAAATTTTTTTTTTAAAGTAGCTGTATATTACACTATAATGTGTGTGTTTCTGTACTGTATGTATGCTGAATATAAAAAAACTATAAAAGTAGTGTCATTTAATTGTGTGTGTGTGTGTGTGTGTGTGTGTGTGTGTGTGTGTGTGTGTGTGTGTGTGTGTGTGTGTGTGAGGAGCCAGCGCCTGCCTGCTATCCACTGGGAGGCAGTGCTCCTCTACAAAGGAGACTGATTGTCAGCGGTTTGTTCAGTTTCTGGAAGCCATCTGGAGCTGACATTAAAAACACATAAACAAACACTCAGCCATTAACAACCTATAGCACCAGCAGCAGCAGTAGCAGGGCAGCTTGACAGAGAGGGTTATGAAATACACATCAACTTCTTAGCAAGCTTAGCCTTTCTATCACACACTGAAACTGTTTTAAACGTAAAACCGCTGGCATTTGATTCTGTTTACAAAGCCGCCCAATGACTGACCTTTGGTTCCAAACTCTGATAATGTAATTAAAATGAGCTTATCCTTTTATTTCAAGTGTATCCCTTCGTAGGGCACTCACTGAAATGATTACCTAATTTGTTATTGGAGGATATTACAAGACTTTTACTTTTGTGACTTTTTTTCAAAATGTTTCCCTTTCATTTTGCAAATCAAGGTCAATTGAGTTATTATTATTGTACTGCTTGTACTGTGATGGAGCCTGATCTTCGCTGATTAGCTGGGAGAAATACATGTGGTTCTACGACCTCACGGAGAGCAGGGGGATCCCACATGGATGTCCACTGAAGTTACCAAATATGTTTTTTGCCTGATAAAGGGTAAAACTAATGATTTTAACCCTTTTCATATCTCTTAAATCTATCGCTGAATGAGTTTACCATATACAAATGGTGATTGAGCCTTCTGATGAAAGTGTTGAACATTTACAGTATGACACATTTTATGTCACCCAGCAGTGGTTGGTTCAAATTGTAATTTGCAGTTATAAATTATGTTATGTGTGAACTCATATTGCTTAATCACATTAAGCAGTGTCTATCATGTTCTAAGAACAAACTGATTTTGAGGCCAAAAAGTTTTTTTTGAAGGTAATAAACCATGTAGTGCATTACCAGAGACACAATGGCCCTCATTTATCTAACGAGCGTACGACAGAAAGTGAGCGTAAAGTGGGCGCAAGATCATTTCTACGCAAGCCTCGGCATTTATCAATTTGGACGTGAGCGGAGGGTACGATCAGATCTCAGTCTGCTCTCAGCTCGTGTGCGCAAATTTGAGTCAGTGTGAAGTCCACACGTCTGAGTCGGAGAATTGATCTTCGACTATTGTATCGATGCCTGGAGCTGATAAAGCTCTGACGTGTATTTTTTTTTAATGGTGACAAACCAAAGAATGTTTAGGCTATATTATGTATCACTAAAAACCTGATTAAAAATAAATATACCCTTCAACTGTGAAATTCTTTAAACAGATACTAGCCGAGCCTATTAAATGTTATTGTCTTCTGCAATTAATGTTATCCGGCTCGGACACTGGAGCGTCATCGTCTCCTTCAATATTTGCATATTATATATGCTATAAGCTTTATAAATCACAATGTATAAATTAAATAGGCTATTCCAACCTCGCCGGGAGTTGAATGGTCTGCTACTCTGCTGAAAGCACCACTGATTTCCTTCCTTTTCACTTTTTATGCTGCCAAACAAAACCAGTTTGTTGGACGTGAGCATTTCACCTTCTGCCTCTGAGAAATTCCTCTTCTTTTTGAATTAAAACCTACTTTAAACATTGTTTACCTCCTGGCTGCAACCAAAAAGCTATGAAAACATTTAAGTCTGTGGTCCAAATGTAAAATATTCACCGAACTTGTTTGAGTTTATAACTATAAGTACTTTTATTTCATAAACCAGATCTGCACCCGTTTCTACGCTCCTTTGATAAATGAGGGCCAATGATTTGCCAAGCAAACATGTCATCATTTGCTTGTAGTGGGCACAAGTGTGTCTTTATGAGAAGATAGGAAGTTTAATAAGTCTGGTAGGATATTGTTATAAGCCAAACTTCTAGTAAGGTTAATCAAATTGAAGTGGTTCTCCAGGAAGAAATGGCTAGCATAAGCTTCCCAAGTGGATGCATACGCAGATGCCACATATGCATATTAGTTATATTCATACTACTTTCTAAAGTTGGCTTAGAGGTTGGCCCCACACATTCGGTCGATCGCTACACTACCACTTGTCGCATTGACATGCCAACTTGGTAAGTTTTATAGCTAGATTTAGCTGCTTTTCAAACCCTCTCAGTGATTTCCCTCTAAAAAGCGACTAGTAACAAATTTAGCAATTTATCAGACCATCAGGGAAAAAGTCATAAATATATTATTGTAATTTATTCCCATGCATGCTGCTCAGAGTAAGCAGTTCAACAGCATGGTGTCTCTCCCTCTCCTGTGGGCATTCGCAGCCACTGAACTGATGCTGATTTAAATATATATAAATGGCGAGGTTAACAATATGCAAATCAGCAACAGTGTGTGAGGACTTTTAGCAACTTTTTGAGCTAGTGTGTAGAGTTGTAACACTGAGTCCGGACAAGTCTGGACAAGTCTGCGCAGTCACAATAAATTGGACATCTTCATGGTTGCCACATATACCCGTTACGGACCCTTGATTAGATTATACTAGCAGATGGAGAAACTTTGGATTTAATTAAATAGTACCTGGTGAAGAACAGGTTCTCAAGCATCTTTCTGATGGGATTAAGTGGAAGGACAACATGATGAAACTGGGCTTTTTCTGCAGTGCAAAAATAACCAGGTATGAGACCAGGTTTGTCCCCATTTGGATTATCACCTTTGTCATTTTCTGGTTTTGCATCTGTCCAAAGTATTTGCTCCACCATTTTTCCCCCTAAAGACGCTCCTGTCTACATGAGTATACCATAAACAGCACATCAAAGCCTGCATAAAGAACGTGAGTCAACTTTTCTCTTTTCTATTCTGACTTATTTGCTGCCTCATCCGGATGCACAAGCACAGTCAAACAATGAATCCTTTTTCTGAAAATTCAAGGGCTCAGCGACATCCCAAACTAAAATTCACTGTCATTCTCTTCTCCATTTCTGACTTTGACAGGGCTCAGCAGTAACAAAACTTTGGTAACATTTTGCAGCGACCAAGCATTACAGGGAAGTGGACAAAGTGGAACATATACCTGGGCCCCTCCCGTCTCCCCATGGCAAGGCTGGTCTGGTCTCAAACACACAGGCAGGGACAGCATGCACAGGCATAAGTGTGCAGTCATTATGCATTCGAATAAATGGTCTGTATAGAGTGCTTTCTTAAACGCATGCCATCTGAAACGCCAATATCCCATCCCCATTTTTGTCAAGGATTTGAACCAGTATCCACTGGCCCCCTTTAGCAGAGCCATGCCTACAGCCATAGGAAGAGGGGTCAGGATGGGTCAGAAGGGTCAGATGTCCTACAGTATATTATGGCTCATGCTCGCTCTGCCCGTTGATTTTCAGGGTCTGCATTCATTCTCAGAATTAGAGTACTGATGCAGGATCACCAGCCAGCTGCCCTGGGACTGCTGAACCATAATGATCTGTGAGGCTGATAGTGGGTCTGAATTCCTGTTCTGATACTGTGAATGAGCACAGACCCAAGTGTGAAGGGGAGACAATAGTAGTGACCCATGCAGCAAAATCCATCACCCAGCAAGCCTTACCCTGTCCTTCACTATGAGACACTTTGCAAGGGGAGGAGACAGACAACGGACACAGAGTTAGTCAGGGTTTACACTGGAGAGAAAATCCTCTCAGGACACCGTAGCTCTACCCCACACAGTACTGTAAATGCTCGAAAAAATCAAAGTTAACAAAAGCCATGACCTATCAGGGGCTCCCTCTGTTCAGTTAAGTCAGTAATCCATAAGTGGATTTGTACACACACTGGCTCTGTTCCAATCCGATAGCTTGCTCTCTTGCATCTGATATTGTTGGTTTTCAACCCTTTTTTCTTTCAGCTGGGAAATGAAAAGTGGCCAATGGCTAATATGGAAGAAAGTAAACTGAATTTAAAAAATATTCTGCATCACCTTTCCAAGATAGAGGTCAACATGCTGTAAACAGACAAGAGAGATCTTAGCTCCAGATTTGAACACAGCCAGCATTTTTACCTTCACAAACATCACATTCACAGCACAGAGAGAACACAAAAAAAGATGCTAACCACTTTGTCCTCCTTTGTGGCATGCAGTCCAGGTAGCAGTGAGCATTGGGAAAAGTGACGGTGGAAGTAAAGCCGAAGAGGAAAGGAGAGAAATAAAAGAACATAAAAAGATATAAGAAATAGAGGTGCAGAGAAGTTGTGAAATGGGATAGTGGACAGATTGTGGGAAAAGAGGGAAAAGAGCAAAGGAGAAAAAAGGGGAAAAGAGGACGTTGTGCAAACATTTGTTAATTACATTCTGCAGAATTGATACACATACTTCATATTCAGTGACAGAGTGTGAGGCGGTGGGGACAATAGTATGTGAATGTACGTGACCACTGACATGTTAGGCTGAGGCGACATGCATGACCCAGCTTGGCATGACCTTGGCGTGACTCATGACCTGTGACTACATCAGGATGTGTCACAGCTCCTCAGCATGAAGAGGACTAAAAGCAACATGGAGCACATTCTTCCACAACCTTTACTAAACCTCTGTCTAACACTGTGTCCAGGTCTTTTGTAATACTCACATGTTAAATATGTTTTCCCCGTGGCTTAAATGCTATAATTAAAGAGCTTTAGATGTTGGTGGAAGGGCTAAATAGAGATGTTTCTGAATAATCAGTAAGCTATAATATTTTATATTTTTTACTTCATTTTTAATGTTCATGATTGCTTTGAAGAAATGTAAATATAAAATGTGATGAATTAAAACATGACATTTTTTAATCCATCTTTAATAATAACAAAGTCTGTTCATTATAATGGTAATCAGGGGTTCCTTCGCTCCAAATGACAAACTTTTTCTTTTTACTTTTAGCACGTACTGCAGCTTCCCTTACAAAGTACATATTGTTGCATGCAGTATGTACAATTGGGGAAAAACTACTTCTCTTCAACTTTCACCCTCTGGCTTATATATTCTGCATAGAGGATTGTGAGTTAGAGGAACCAGAAAAGCATGTTGGCTTGCATACTGGCTTGTCGTAAGACATCCTGGTACTTTTTGCATTCTGCATCGGGACATACTCATTTTTTTTCTGCCGTAGTAAGTAGAACAGTAATGTGGGTATTGGGATGCACCCTTTGCGTTTGGATGTCATTTGCACAGCATGTTGCTGTGATGCCTTCTGCAGGGCAGAGAGCAGCACTACACAGCTCAGTCATTAGGAATTGATGAATTATTACAGTAAGCTGCTTAAAAACAAACAAGAGGTTTTTGCCTAATATTTATAGGAAACAACTCTACACAGCCCCTATCGTGTTATATTTATAGTGATTTGTAACATGTCAATTGTTTTTTTACAAAGGGTTCATTGGGTCGGTCAGTGTTTCTTGAAATGATGTTGAGAAATCATTTGAAAGCACATGGTTCCATATGGTCCCTTTGTGAACTGTAGTGGTAAGACTTCATGTAAAAGTTAGATTAAATATCATGAATTCGTGAATGGCTTAATCCATGAAAAAGCATGAATTATTTCATGTAGTACTCCACAAACTATCATTGATGCACAATAGTAACTCATGCATGATTTATTGCAAGAATAATACATGCATTAATGCAACAGCTACGGTATGTCAATCATCATGATTTCTGAGTTATTAATGTTGTTCATGTCTTCCTTACATGTAAGTCTGCAGTTAAAGGGACATGCTTAGAAACCGTATTCTGTTGAATTTCAAGTGTTGTAATTATGATTAACTGAGCACTACTTTTGTATGACTTCATCTTATATAATGACTCACACACACTTTAGTTGTTGCATTAAATGAACTTATTATTTCTGCATTAACCCATGCATAACATACTATTCATTCGTGTGCATTCCTGACAGATCATGAAGTACATTCATTAATTCAGGCATTAAATCATTCATGAATTCATGATAAATCATGTTCTGCTCCCATAAAGTGTTACCATTGTAATTGTTGTGCACAAATTAACATCAACATGAGGTGACACAACGCTGAATGCTGAGCTTTATCATTATTTTTTTCACATTGTTTCTAAACAAGCTCAAATCTAACTGATATATGTTTAATTTGCTTGTAAAAGCTTTTGTAGTTCAGACTTTTCTCTTTACCATCCATACAACACATGGATACAGTATTAGAAGTAAGCTGGTGTATGTCTGTAAATATTTTTGCACTATATTTTCACACTGTTGTCTTTTCAAAGGCAAAGTGCTAACTAGAGAAAACACAGTGTGCTGCTGATGTGGGATAAATGAGCACACTGTAGGCAGGACAAGGTTTTTATGTAATAAAACAAAGCTCACACTTTCCTAACCCTGTTATTTTGCTTGGCCGGCCCGGATGACCCGGGACAGAGGCGAGCACCGCCAAGACCAAAAGAGCTTTAGAGCTACACATCCCTCCCACACATTCTACACACACACGCTCTCAACAAAAGTACACACAGAAAGGAAATGCCTGACTGTCTTGTGTTCTCTTGTAAGAATTCATGAATTAAATTGCTCAGTGAGTGTAGAAAGTAAGGTCTGTTTTAGATGAGTGATGCTATAAATGATCAGTATTATCTTAAAGAAATTAAATCCATATTAAAACCCTCATTACATTCTTCAAATAAATCCTTGTTTTATTTATAGATTGCAATTTACATCATCAAGGATGATGTAAATTGCAATCTATAAATAAATAAATAAATCTATAAATAAATTTCTCATTTCTGTATTTCCATGTAACAGCCTGTCTGCTGTGAAAATAATATTAATGGCTTTACCAACAGGGATACTATCTTTATCCCCTGTTCTCACTGGTCTTTGAGTTCTACATACGTGTGGTGCCAGTGTGAGTTCAAGCCCAGCTGGGCTAGGCGGATCCTGAACAGATTGGGGACCAGCAGGCCAAGGATGGAGGGCCTATAGTCAGGTAAGATACCCAGGAGGAGGTCCTCTCTCTTGGGTTGGAGCCCACAAAATGCTTGGATGGAAGAGGGCCGGCTCTTAAAATAGTGCAAACATGTTTATGGATGGATGCCACACTGAATTTGGTGATATGGTGCCGGCATTTGTTTTATAACACTGTGAGCTCTAGAGCCTGTGGCTTACAGGTGGCACTGCTCAGTGTCTGCAGTGCATTGTGGGTAAGAGAGCAAGGTATAATATGTCATATTTAAGGATTATATTGTCTTAAAACAATAAGACCTATGCTATATATTTTGTTGAGTTGTGTACTTACATTATCCCAAATGTTCAATTTTGTTCAAGGTCTGTTACTTTTGGGCACCTGTCAGCAATGTTATATCCAGGGAAACACCAGATGATACAACAGAGAAAATAAATAAATCACACAATGTGACAGAATTATACTCAGCAACAGGAATTCTTCTTTTTCTGCCACACAGCATATTTTTTTCATTAACTGCATGCTACATGGTGGTGCACATGGATGAAGCTCAGCTTGGAGAGGTATTTATTCCTGTTTGTGTTGTTTTTTTAAGTATTGCTTGTTATGGACTGTAAAGTTGAAGCATACTTAGTCAGCAACTGCCATGAGCTTATCGGCACTAAATGCAATCATCTTTGATTTGTAGTAAGTAAGTAGAAGTAGAAGTAGAAGCAGGGAAGGCGAGTGGGGCATCAAGCTAAGCTAAAGGCGACATGACACATTAGCACTCCTAGCCATCCTTCTCCCAAAACCATACAATTTTTTTCAACAAAATGTACGAGCTAAGACTAACAGTAACATTGCAGCAAAGCACAAAGAACTGTTGCATCCAGATTCTGATCAAACAAGGCTTCTTCTCTACATACCCCCTATATCTGAGAAACAGGAACACTGAATTGGATTCTGATAGATAATCCTTGTTAACCAATCATTAACCCTTGACAACATTAACCCTGCAGCTGCCCTTACAAATTATGTACTGTTACATGCAGTATACATACAACTTTGACATACTTGTTTCACTTACTTCTATCATAACATGGCGCCTTGAACTTTTGACCCTTTGGCCAGAAAAGTATGCTTGCTTTATACTGCAAAACGCCATGTGGTAGGACATCCTGGTATGGCATACTGCATTTGACATACTAAATAGGATACTCATTTATCACTCAAATGTAGAAACCAGCGTAGAAACCATCTTACGACAGGGTTCATGTGTGATTCATGAAACGTTCGTATCTCACCAATCACATCGTTAGAACGAGCATTATTAAATGTGTAAACAATAGTCAGTTTAATATCACAGTCTAATATATACTGGCCCCTCGAGTTTACAACATGGAAAGTTGCAATAGAAGATACATTTCTGGGGTGTCCCGGTGGCTCACACTGGTAGAGTGCTTGCCATGTAGGCTGAGGCCTTGCTGCGGCGGAGCCGGGTTCGAATACGGCCTGAGCTCCCTTTGCCGCATGTCTTCCCCTCTGTCACCCCCTTTCACTCTGTCACTGTCAATAAAGCATAAAAATGCCTAAAAAAAAATAATAAAGAAGATAAATTTCTCAGAGGCTGAAATTGAAACTCTGACGTCCCAGGTGCAACAGAACAAACTGGCAGCCTAAACAGCTAAAAAGCGGCATCAAAGGGAGACGAAAAAATGCAGTGTGGAAGGAAATCCGAGCTGCAGTCAGCAGGGTAGCAGTGGAGACTCAACTCCCGGTGAGGTTGGAATATTTCATTTATACATCTACAATATGTACAGCCTAATAGCCTATATAATATGCTAATAATATTATGATGATGGAGAGATATCAATATGATTAGAATATTAATATAAAAACTTCAGGGGCCACTGACTGCCCAGGAGAGGCTTGCACATACTTCCATGTCCACAGCCACGTCCCCAAGTCTCCACCTCTAGTTCAACTGTGAGGTCTAATTGTAATGTCCTGTGTTAATAGGATGGCTGATTTAACACACCAGTCCTCTTCAATATTCAGGCATTTGTCATGTAGACAAAAAATAGTGCAGTTAACACTAGCAATTTGCACTTAAAGCTCTCCAATATGCTCTGTTAAAAGGCACATATGGTTGAACATAGCCCTATGAGTTGTATGAGTTGTCATTCTTTATTTTGAAAATGTTTATTGAATGTTTACATTGTTTAACTGATATTATTAATCGGTCACAATTCTTATGGAAGGTAACAGTTTAACAGTTAATTATTTGTTTAGAACAAACTGATCAGAGCGATAGACAGCGAAGAAGAGTTGCAATAGTTATTTGAGAAGGTTTTTTTGGACATTTAGATACTTTTTGCTGTGATATCAGGGTACTGGTGGCATCCATTCTACAGCTGCCCTTCTTCACTTGTTACCCTCTTTGCCTCTCTTCTTCTCTCTTTGTTTGGGCGTGTTTAGGCTCTATCTATGTCCAACATGTTAGTGAGATGTCTGCAGTGGCGTCACAGGAGACAAGGGACAACACAGATGCAGTTACTGGTGTGTTTTCACATAAAAGTGAGCTAAGATGCTTCAATTTATAACCATTTCACAACACTACAGTCTCAGACTTGAAATGAGCCTTGAAGGGCCTATGACTGGTGCCAAGCCATTGTTCCAGCACACTTTGGTCTCACCAAAGTGTGACCAGGAAGCAACAAAGCAGACGGTAACAAACACAGAAGCAGAAGGACCAAGTGTACATCAGCTACAGCATGAATGAGGTGAGTGTGAGAGGGAGAAAGGGTAAGGGAGGAGGTCAAGGGGGAGGTTTCTCACATTGTTGGAGCGCAGAGAGACCCGCCCTCCACAGCGAGCGCAGAATTTGGTCTGGCAGTAGGAGCAGAGGTGGCCGCAGCCGTCTGCAAACTTGGTCTTGCGGCAGATACCGCAGGTGGGCGCGTCGTCCTTCTGCTGGGTCTGCTGACGCCGCGTATCTGCCCCGATGCGACGCACCTCCTGTTTGTAGCTCTCAAACTGCTGGTGCAGTGTTCTGAAAGGAGAGAGAAGTTGAAGATTGCCTATTAGTGGTACATCATTCACTCACAAACTTTTTGTACTCGATAAACTTTACCCTCTAGGGCTGTTCAGACAGACCTTCCTGCCTAAATATCCTCACATTCATAAAAACAAAAACAGAGAAGGCCTTGGTGGAATTTCTGAATAACTGAATAATTTTCAAATAAATAAATCCAAAGGAAACACAAGTGATGTTATGCACGCACATGTTTGAGAACAACATTTCAGTTCCAGCAAAATAACTGGCAATTAGAGCACCACTTGAAAGGTGCCTTTCAAAAAAGAAAATCATACACGCAATTAAATGAAACTTCAGCTCAGTTTTGCACTCTGTGGCTCACAGCCTTTACCCTCACTGCATCCCGGGATGCCAATGATGGAAATAACCCGAGTGTGAATTGCAAATCAGGCCATGTGAAAACACCCACAATGTTGTCTCAACAGAACTGTCAAAGGAATAGTGCATTAGCATAGCATGGCTCTCATGGAGGGGACCCAGACAGTACTTTAATTACCTCGCTGTGTGAGAGAGATAGAGAGGAAGGAGATGGCTTCATTCACAGCTTTGCAGCCAAATTGCCTATTTGTACAAGCAGACAAACTTTAGTTAAGTCTCTGGCTGCACTCTGGCTTTACAGTCATGTCTGCAAATTATTTGTCCAAAGAAATTCCTCAAGACAATGGAGTATACTGGCATTCACACTTTTTCACATTTACTGAGGTGAAAATGAGCAATTCATAAAGAGGAAGTTGTACAAGTGGAATACCCAGTGATTTACAGGACACTGAATGATTCCTGAACACTGATTAAGAGTTTAAGTGAGAACATCTGCAAGGTCCGAACATATAGGTTTTTTATTCAAATCTGACAAATATGGGGTTTTTGAGACCGATACCCATTTTACAGTGGAAGAATATAGCTGCAGCTGAGTTTTTGAGCCGGAATGAAAATCGGGAATGAAAATCTTGAAGATCTTTTCTATGTGGACTGTGCACTTTGTGCACAGCTTTGTTCAGTTATATCCAGTATCAGTCATTGCTGACTATTTAAATAAATAATAAATACAAATAAGTTAAATATCTAAACAGTACTGTAAGTGTAGTATCAGTCAACGGGTCACTATTAAAAAGTAAAACAATGAGTAAAAAATATATTAAATAGCTAAATAGACCCGTATGTTCAGTAGAAGTCAATTCTCAACTATTTAAATTAAGTATAAATAAATTGAAAAGTATCCTCATAAACATCAGTGTATATTCAGTATCAGTCAGTTGCTCAGTAAAGTCAAAAGACAAATAAATAAATAGACCTACATGTTCACTTTCAGTTAACTTATGACCATTTAATTAAAAAATGAAAATAAAAATAGCCATAAACATCAATGTATAAGCAGCATCAGTCGTGAATTGTTGACCATTCAAATAAACTGGAAAACATTTACATCAATACAAATAGATACCAATGTGTCAGTCAATAATTCTCTGTAAGTTAGTAAAATACAACAAAGACGGTCGTCACGCCCTCCAAGATCCCAAAGCAACATACACATTTGTTGTTTTTTGGCCACCTCAGTCCAAAAAAGCATAGGCAATAAATTTAGGTTCAACTTGATCACCTGGATGTATTGAAGGCAGACATGTCCTTGCGGCTGTGACGCTCAGCTGCTGGGTAGGAAACAGGTAGAAAACATAACACCTGATCTGTTGTCGCCTGCTTTTGGTGGTAGAAAAAATCCAACAGATAACAGTCTTCCACCATGACCAGGAAATGAGTTGACAGAAGCCAGTTGTACATTCCTCTTTACTAGTGACTTTCTAGCTGTCTCTGAATAGTGCTGGTGCAGACACAGCAGACTGTCACCATACAGAGCTGGAGCAGGGAGGAGACTGGCAGACATTTGGCCAATCAGCTGACACAGGTATGGTGATTTTGTGACGCGGAATTTTGAATGAAATGTGAAAAAATGAAATTGTGAGGAATATTTTCTGGAAAAATACACATTAATGCCAGGTTATAAAATTAAATCTCCTTTTTAAGACATTGCTGAATCACCTTTAGGCTGATATTTTGAGTATTATCATATTTTATATGCATTTTTCAATATTTGGTATGTAATGTTTAAGTTCAAATGCTGAAGTTTTGTAATGCCTGAAGGGGACTTTATAACTAGCAGTAGGGCTCAGCATCAAAGCATTTGTGCCATTTATAATGCAGAGCCAGGACACTTGAAAGCTAACGTTAACATAATGAAAATCATCATTTTATACCATTACACACATTCTGATCTCTTTATCATCACCCGTTTGTGCTGTGCTTGACTCAAGCAGAGAGGATGAAGCTTTGAGAAGAGACAAGAAACTCAAGAGCTCAAGAGAATTTGAAATGCATGTGCATGTTTTTACTCAGAAATGTTTCAAGTAGGCTTTGCATTAGCTCATAGTCATAAGCAATGATAAATGGACATTGGGGTTGACACAAACCTCAGCTAAACTGATCCAAAGATAATTCAAATGGAAAAAACAACATGACACGGCCACGGCAGCAACGTCATAACCATGACCTCTGACCCAGAGTAGCTATCTATCCTGCCAATGGGAGTCCAGGGGCTGAGCCAAGCCCAGGCACCATGGGAACAGCTGTCAGAAGCAGAGGGTACACAGCCGGTTGTCATGGTAACGTGATGGCATCAAGCACTGGGTGTCAGCGGGTGTCAGTGCACCAGCTGTTCCTGTTCTTAGAGCCACGGTTTCATTATTTCTCCCACTTCCACAGATTCAGCAGACATGCACTGTTAAAGCTGCAAGAGCTGACTTTTAATATCAAATCTAAATTAACCTAAATCATGAGTAGGGTCTCATCATCTTTGACTGAAAATATCTAGATATATATAGCTGGGTAAAATTCCAATGTCAGGTCTGGACAATTTCCTGTTCATTTGTGATAAAACATAAAATATTTTTTAGATGTTAACAAGTGAGCAGTGAAATCTGGACAACACAACATCAAATATTTTATATTATCTTCTCATATACCTATATATAATATATAATATAGATTATACAGCAACAATTCACTGAACATAGGAAGTTTATCTGTCACACGTGCACGCACTGACACCATCCAACATTTTTCACACCCTATAGACAATGTTGCAGTCCAGATTTATGCCCTCTGAGTCAGCACACAGTTCCCATATTCATCATCATTTCTACCAAAATGCATATAACACTACCTTTATGTTCAACTTAACCTTGACTCATAAGGATGAAAACGTAATCACTCAGTGAAGACACAGGAAAAGACGTCCTCTCAGGTAAGAGCATGCTCTCTGTGTTCACTCTACTGTGTGTTCATTGATTACAGGCCTGAGTCTGCTGCCTCCCCAGGGATCAGCCACCATGCCTGGGATCACAGGAGGTGGAGGAGCACTAAATTATTCCGGTGAGCAGAGAAACTCGTTCTTCAGTCGATTTTCACTCAAAAACAGCCTGAGAATATTTGCATTGCTAGTGACTTGCATAGAGAAATTCACTGCTAAAAAAAAGGTTAGTATTAATTTTGCTTTCTCCTTGAATCATGTTGTGCCATCTCTCCTGGGTGTACGTTAGAGTGTCCACAAACTAAGCATGAGAGAAGATCACCAGAGAACTGAATATACATATCTCAGTAACTGCCACCCTCTTGTAGCCACTGCATACAAGCCCTATAGCTCTATAGCCTTTAAGCCTGTTTTAACTCATTGTATTGGGTTCCCAGTCTGCAACTCAGCTATCACTGACTTCACATGGCAGCTATTTTCAAAAAAATATGATGAACCTACGATAAACCCTCTGTTCACAACCTGCCCAGCAGCAAACAACAGAAGGAATTCGTAAACTTGCTGTTGATCATTGTGGAATACTTAACAGCTAAAGAGCCAGAGGTGTGTGGAGACCAAAACAAAGCTAAAAGGTAGATGGAAAATTGGACTTTTAAGAACTAGGTAGACAGATGCTGCCTTCAAATGGGGTTGTGTGTAAAGAGCCCAGAGCTGATGCCATGGAAGTTAGTTTTTCAATAGATGATAAGTTAATAAATTGAAATTTTAGTTACGTTGGGTTTATGTTTTATTTTTCACAACATGTCTGAGGAAAATGTTGATATTCCCAACAGCCTCATCTTTTTTCCTCTGTCATTTTGCCTTTGCATTTCCTGCATTAGCCGGTGTTACCCATTCACCAGCTTGCTGAACTGTTATTAGGCTTGAGGAGTCTTTTGGTTTCCATATTGCAATTGCCTAGCAGCAGTGTTGTCTAACTGGGGTAATTTCCATAAAACACTTCCATTGTTTATCAAAATGGATGTTAGCTTGCTAAATTACTCCACTGTAGCAGTAACAGTTGGACTTACAGAGTTACATTTCAACTCCAATGCTTGCCTTCCTTTCATAGATACTTTTCAACACCTATATATCCTCCACATCCTCATGTGGCATCTTAAAAAAAAGAGACACTGTAGCTTCAAACTCCAACCTAAGCTAACCGCTAAGCTAACTGAGCTAAATAACCTACTAACTGGGCAACTCAAAGTACTATCTAAATCAATACAAAACCCTGTTTATTTCTGTATTACTGTTTGCTATAGACAGCTAAAAAGGCACAGCATGTGAGTAAAATAAAATTTGAGTTATCGAAGGTCTTAAGCCAAAGTTAGGCATACTCCTCCACCAGTTTTTACTGAACATGGGCCTACAAAATAAGATATCTGTTAGAGTACAGTACTCCTTACTAAAACTGGGTAGTAATTACTGATTGACACTACTGTAATGTGGTAATATCTCACACGGCCAGCATGTGGCTGTGGTAGACAGGGACCAGGGGGTCCAAGTGGTGTGAACTGGCTGATCTGTGGCTGTCTTCTCTCTCTAGGTCAACACCATGGGCCAGCAGGGACAGACAGAGAGCCAGATGTGGGTTAGCCCTATTTTGACCTTGTCAAAACAAGTGTGTAAATGAGCACACAAATGCATACACTCACACACAACTATAAACAATGACACAGTCAGAAAACCCACATATACACACGTATGGGTTTGTCTTCGCCTAGGGCCTCGTATACTCAGCTCAGCATGTCCAAGGACTCCCTGCCTCTTCCTCCCTCTCTCTCTCTGTCTCTTATTCTCTTTATCTCTCCCTCTTGTGTCTCCACTCTCTTCACCAGTTGTTGGTGTGGAGTTGTTAATTAGCACCACTAAGAATACATTGCCCAAGGATGGGGAGGGGAGAGGGGAAAGCTGTGTGTTGTGTATGTGTGTCGGGCAGTACTATTTCTGTCTCATCAGCTGATTCCTGGTGACGCCTTGCAGAAGACTCCTCCTCAGTCGGAGGAGACACGAGAAGAGGGAAACAAAGCAGCCTGTATGTTTCGGCCCTTGGCAAATGTCAGCGTGAAGTGCTGATGAACTGTTCTCAAAGAACTACCCCTTTGGTTACTGTCTCTTGGTTACTGTCTCTTGGTAACGACCCCATGTGTCATTTTTAGCTTGCAGCAGCCCTAAACACTACATATGTAAGAATGAGGGACACCAAGGCAGGAATGATGTTACAGAGTGTAAAAACAAAAGATGAAGCTACAAAATGGAGTATAAAGAGTATTGTTGTGAGTAATGTCGCATGTGAAACCAAAAGTCAACATTGTTATTTCAGGTTACTAACTTAACTGCCATGCATAGCTACATCATGCCACTGTGGAGCTTTACATCACCTACATAACTGTCTCAATGTCCATTTATGTTACTTTTTTTAACAATCTTTTGCTATGTCTAATCATGTACTTATTCTATTCTCCTAAACTTAAGTGTAGTTTTGTTTCCTAAACCTAACCAAACTGCAACAACTTCACAATGTTAACATTGTCTTAAAAACAGTGACTTTTACATTTATGAAGACATGTTAGCTTTACTGGCGCTCCCCACTGGGAGCGAGACATTAGCAGCACATATACGTTCTATTTTACAATCCCCACTGGACGCGATTAATGAAGTGTTTTCTGCATAGAAAGCTGTGTTTATTGATCAATCAGGGCTCCCGATGTGTCTGTGAGCTCCGCTGTGCAGCAACTCGCTGTCTATCAGCAGGAGCCCAGTGGACAGCGGCTGGCTGAACTGCCTTCAGCAGGCTGACTGACAGCAGAAATGTATTGAAATTACTGTACTGTAATTACTTATTTACTTAATAGTTTTCATGTTGGAAAGAAATCAACAATGTTTATATTGATTGATTTTATTTCTCCGCCCACTGTAGCAAGTGAAGGGAATCTGCATGTAGTGAAACAGCAACTCAAACAGGCCCGGAGTGTTAATCAATAAGAACGTTAATAAATTCGAAACACATATACAGCAGGATACTTGTGTGATTTAAACAGCTGTATATGCAAAAAACGCTTCACTAAGCACGACTTAAATAGACTTGATGCATAACAAAAAACACAGGTGGGTCTCTGTGAGATGCACGTCTCATGCTTCCAGTGGGGATTGACACATTGATTAGAATGTAATCCAATTTAATCTGTAAAATGCGCGAGTGACACATGTTAAAAAAAACGTTTCTAAAACATGTCCAGATTGGCAGTTGCACCATCTGTAGGAGTGCTACTTTTGAAATTGCACCTGTGGGTGGTGTTAGAGGGTAGGAACAAATGGCCGATGTGGGCATATGATTTGGTGGACCTGTTGCAGACTGAACGATGCTCATGCACTGTTTTATGTGATGCTGAAAAAAATCATTGTATGAAGTTAACTAGTTAACGAATGACTTTAGCAAATTTAACACAATTTAACACATAACTGACGTGTAAACCACTATACAGTAGTGTTCAAAATAATAGCAGTCCAATGTGACTAACCAGATTAATTCAGGTTTTTAGTATATTTTTTATTGCTACATGGCAAACAAGGTACCAGTAGGTGCAGTAGATTCTCAGAAAACCAACAAGACCCAGCATTCGTGATATGCACGCTCTTAAGGCTGTGCAATTGGGCAATTAGTTGAAAGGGGTGTGTTAAAAAAAATAGCAGTGTGGCATTCAATCAGTGAGGTCATCAGTTTTGTGAAAAAACAGGTGTGAATCAGGTGGCCTCTATTTAAGGATGAAGCCAGCACTTGTTGAACATGCATTTCTCTTTGAAAGCCTGAGGAAAATGGGTCGTTCAAGACATTGTTCAGAAGAACAGCGTACTTTGACTAAAAAGTTGATTGGAGAGGGGAAAACTTATAAAGAGGTGCAAACAATTATAGGCTGTTCAGCTAAAATGATCTCCAATGCTTTAAAATGGAGAGCAAAACCAGAGACACGTGGCAGAAAACGGAAGACAACCATCAACATGGATGGAAGAATAAGCAGAATGGCAAAGGCTCAGCCAATGATCAGCTCCAGGATGATCAAAGACAGTCTGGAGTTACCCGTTAGTGCTGTGACAGTTAGTGTCTGTGTGAAGCTAATCTATTTACAAGAATCCCCTGAAAAGTCCCTCTGCTAAAAAAAAAGGCATGTGCAGAAGAGGTTACAATTTGCCAAAGAACACATCAACTGGCCTGAAGAGAAACGGAGGAACATTTTGTGGACTGATGAGAGTAAAATTGTTCTTTTTGGGTCCAAGGGCCACAGACAGTTTGTGAGACGAGCCCCAAACTCTGAATTCAAGCCACAGTACACAGTGAAGACAGTGAAGCATCATGATATGGGCATGTTTCTCTACTATGGTGTTGGGCCTATTTATCACATACCAGGGATCATGGATCAGTTTGCATATGTCAAAATACTTGAAGAGGTCATGTTGCCTTATGCTGAAGAGGACATGCCCTTGAAATAGGTGTTTCAACAAGACAATGACCCCAAACACACTAGTAAACCAGAAAAATCTTTGTTCCAAACCAACAACATTGATGTTATGGAGTGGACCTTAATCCAGATGAGAACTTGTGGGGTGACATCAAAAATGCTGTTTCTGAAGCAAAACCAAGAAATGTAAATGAATTGTGGAATGTTGTAAAAGAATCTTGGAGTGGAATAACAGCTGAAAGGTGCCACAAGTTGGTTGACTCCATGCCACACAGATGTGAAGCAGTAATAAAAAACTGTGGTCATACAACTAAATATTGCTTTAGTGATTCACAGGATTGCTAAATCCTTTTAACACACCCCTTTCAACTAATTGCCCGATTGCACAGCCTTAAGAGTGTGCATATCACAAATGCTGGGTCTTGTTGGTTTTCTGAGATTCTGCTGCACCTACTGGTAAATTGTTTGCCATGTAGCAATAAAAAATATACTAAAAACCTGGATTATTCTGGTTAGTCACATTGGACTGCTATTATTTTGAACACTACTGTATGTCTAAACTATGATATAATAGCACCTCCACTGGTGAGGAGAAATCCAAAGCTTGACAGACCTACAGCACATAGTTAAGGTTTCTATGCTATGATTCAGAGGAAAGGTTTAGCAAAAAGTCATTGGACACCAATGGTTGTAACAACACAAACTGGCATTTTTCAGAGGTTTGAAGCTTTTATTTAAAAGAACAAAACAAACATGATGGATCAACAGTACAACACCTCATGACAGTGTTAAGGAAAAATATCTCTGCATCTGATGGCGCTAGAGACCGGAAAGACAACAGACATGTTGATACACGCTGTGAGGAGGCAGGGAAAGGAGGAGTCGGGGTGGAGGCGGAGTGATCAGAAGAGGTAAAGGAAAAGGGAGCAGTCGCACACAGGGAGAAGACACAGCAGGGTGAAAAAAAGGAAACAGGAAGACAGGAAGAACAGGTGAGGAGTGATGTATACACAATCCCAGAAGACTTTCCATCTCAGAAAGAAACAGATAGACAAACTGCTGTCTGCAGGGAGGAAGAGGAGGAGATGGAAGGAGAACAAGCAGGAGAAAAGCAAAGGATGAACAAAGAGAGCCAAGACGGAAACAAGCGTGGGCCTGAGAACAGCAGAGGAGAGAAGCCGATGCATCCGGAGCCACTCTATAAATAACACTTGAGAAGAGGAGTGGATGATGGAAAGAGGATGGAGACAGGATGATGGGAAGAGGAATGTGAAGAAGAGGAGGAGGACAGAAATGAAAAAGAATAGATAGATCCGCTCAGGAACCATTTATGAAAGCAGGAGCAATTAGTATTGTATTAGAAAATATAGTTAGGTGAGAAGAAAATGTGAACATTCCTGCGGGAGCGTGATGTGTGAAAGTGATGAAAATTAGAAGGAGGCAGGAAGAGAAAAGAGGAGAGCAACAGATGGGTGCTTAAGCAAATGCAAACATCTTCTTTGTTTTTCTGTTTGCCTGCCATGATGTTATCCATGACGACTTTTACACATTTGGCTACCTGCACTGTCAAAAGGCTATAAAACTGTACTAACGTCATAATGCTAGCAGAAATAAAGCACACAGATGGCCGGTGTGTATCTATCTGTAGGGCAGCAATTTCTCAAACAATCTGGTCAATCCTCCCTGGCTTGATAGGGTTTGATTCCCAGCTGTCATTCTTTCCAGGATCCAATGTTACAGCCACATCTGACTGCTGTAGTCACATAAACCTGCTGGTTTAGTACACAGCTTTAGGGGAACAATGTTCAGATGAAATCTAACCTGCTATGTTCTCTATCATTGGTAACACTTTACAATAACCAACTAAATAATTTTTATAGATGGTTTATAAACCAATTATTAACCATTTACAAAGTGCTTTACATATTTAATTGTTAAATGTTTTCAACCAATTTTTTTTCTTTTTTTTTCATATATATCTTTATTGGGTTGTCAGGACATAATACATATTCAATCAGCAAAGGTACAATTCACCCATTTTTCCCCCTTTTAGAACAACCCCCCGCCCCCCAACCAATTTCAACCAATTTCTTAAAGGTATGTGAATCATTTCAAAATCATTAACATTCTTAATATGGAGTTAAAAATATTAAAATGGGTGCAACTAAAACCATTTATAAACAATTAATTATAATTTAATTGTTTGTTAATGGTAAAGTAACTATAAACTTACATTAATAGACATGTTTATAAACGAATATACATCTATTTGCCATTTATACATGATTAAGTTAGTTTAACATTAATAAATTATGTATTTACCATTCTAATGGTCTATAAACAGTTTATAAATGATGATTAAACATTAATAAACTATCTGTTTACCGTTTATAAATGATGGTTATTGTAAAGTGTTACCCTATCATTTATTGTTTAGATAATCTGGATTTAAATATGTCCAGAAGTTTAGACTTCATGAAGTTTAGGGAGAAAAGTAACCTTTTTACCTCTATACCAGTCTCTTATTTCACTGGACTCTAGTTAGTGTTTTAGACTATTGGGCCATCAGATCCATATATCTATGCATCAGACCAATGGGATGCTGGTACAATATGTTGTTATAAAACTGGGTCACTGCTAAAAAAACATGGAAAAGTTCTGATAGCACATTGTAATTGTATTAGACTATCATCTAGAGTCATGTTTAAAAAAACGCTTGTTGACTCTGCTCCTCCATATTCCTCCAGGCCATTGTTTTCCCAATTTGGAACAACATAAAACAGTACATTTGTAAAGCAACAAGATCTCCAACCTAAATTTCAGAATTGCTTGTCTGTCAATACTGCTCAAAATGACCCATATGAGTGTTTTGCTTGTATAGATGGCCGAATTTGTTTGAATTTACGCTATAAAGCCACTGTAGGTTTAGGGGGAAAAAAAAATCCTGGTTAGACATTATAAAAGATAGTTTAAAAAGCAAATAAATGTACGAAAATTCAGGAAATTAAGTAGTTACGACAGGAAGTGACATAATTACCTTAAAACATGATGCATAGCTACTACTACTACAGCCGCTAGAGGGTGGGGGGACGACAGTCTCAAATGTGAACCTGGGTCGTATTTTGCTGCTTGTACAAACAACCTATGGGGTTGTTTTTAAGGGCAGGACGGTCTCTGACAATAGTAAGAATTACCTGCTAAACAACAGCATGTTATAATTGTCATTGTGAGCATGTTGGTATGCTGACATCAGTATTTGACCTAAAATAAATACTATGCAGGGCTACATGGTGTAGTGTAGTGGTTAGCACTATTTCCTCACAGCAAGAAGGTCGCCAGTTCAAATCCTGCCTGCAGCTTTTCTGTGTATAGATAGATAGATAGATAGATAGATAGATAGATAGATAGATAGATAGATAGATAGATAGATAGATAGATAGATAGATAGATAGATAGATAGATAGATAGATAGATAGATAGATAGATAGATAGATAGATTACTTTATTCATCACCGAAGGGAAATTCGGTTGTCACAGCAGTCCGGTATTCAAGTACAATAAAATACAATAGAATAAGATACTGAGGTAGCATAAATAAAAACAATAGAAAAAAACAGAATAGAACAAGGACACAAGTTAAAAAAAGAACATCAGTTGGTAGGATGGTTGGCAAAATGATGGTAATGATACTGATGATATGATGGCAACAATGCTATGGTGACTAGACGGTATATAATTTTAATAATAGTACAGTATATAGTATATAATATGTAATAATAAATAAATAGTAACAATATAAAATAAAATAAAAAAATATAAATAATTAAAATAATAATAAGTGTAGTTTGCATGTTCTCTCTGGGTCCTCTGTTTTCCTCTCACAGTCCAAAAACATGCAGCTTAGTTTAATTGGTGCCCCTCAATTGCCCGTAGGGGTGAATGAGAGCATGATTGGTTGTCTGTCTCTATGTGTCAGCCCTGTGATAGTCTGGCGACCTGTCCTGCGACCCAGCCTCTCGCCCAATGTCAGCTGTGATTGGCTCCAGCCCCCTGACCAGAGTTCAGATAAGCGGTTAAGGATAATGGATCATACTATTCATATTTTGATGGAATTCAGTAAGACATATTTGATATTGTTACAAGGGGGGATCTCGCCGCACTGAAGAGAAAGTTAATTGTGTAATTGTGTCCTTTAGCTTGGTAGCTTAAGCATGTCTTCAGCCTACAGTATCAGACTAAACAGCCCCTCCCATAGCCAGTGCTTAGATGTTGATAACTCTTTTTATTGATGTTGTGAGTGTTTTACCGTATTTATGGAGCAGAGTGCTTTTTTGGCTCTGCATGTGTCTATCACTCTGTCTCTCTCCTCCTCATAAATGTATTTTTCTTTCTTTTCCGTTTGTATCCCTCCAACTCTTCCTTCATTTCCTTGATATCATTCCTCCCATACGTCATTCATATCTTATATCTTTAATACGGCACATTCCAACCTGTCAAAGCAAAGCAACTGATGACAATGTCTTCTTCTGCTGTTTCTTTCTCTCTTAAACACTTAGACATACATACACCAGCCTCTGACCTCACACACAGCCTGCTGGGTGACGTATAAGCCATGAATCTACTTGGCGGAGTAGTTGTGGAGTAATTATGGGCGACCTCTAATCCCCTCACTCTACCTCAGCAGCCTCGCGGGTAGCCCACTACTCCTTGTGGTCACACAAAAATGAGTGACCACAAGAAGCACAGAAAATGAGCAGAGAAACAAGCCAATCAGTCAACAAAAATCCATTAAAAACAATATTGAGGATTAGAAGAGGAAAAAAATATAGAAACACTGGGTCCCGACCAATATGGGATTTTTTTTAATTGACACTATTTACTATTTCCCAATAGTAGCTGATGTAATGAATGACAATAGACCTTTTCTATATGAACTGTACAGATATGATATGACTATATTTTACATTATTACACATTCTGCATAGGGGTGGGCGATATGGCCCTGAAATAATATCACGATATTTCAGGCTATTTTTGCGATAACGATATTCTTGACGATATCACGAAATACTTAAAAAGATATAGAAAATATGATTTTTTTTAGTCTGTATAAATTAATAAAAATCTAAAATGTAGTTTGAAGTGCAAATCTCAACAGTTGCCAAATACAAAAATGATTTACTCTTGACTCTTGAGTATGAGCAAATAATAAAAATAACCATTTAGGGGTTCCAGGGGCATGTTTTCATGACATTTTGTAAAGGAGAATAAAGGTTCTTGTATGTTTTATTTAAGGCATCTTATTTTGACAGTCTCCTTGTACGTTCTGTGGTGGGTTCTGTTAACACACTGTGCTCTTATTTTGAAAGCTGCATGTGTTTAGCGACAGAGACTAAGTAGCTTTTTGTGATTAAAACAGCTTTAACCACTAAATCAAGAAGTAGGAATGTTGTCAATATCGTGATATGCATTTTTTTTTAACCATAAATAAAAAAATACCGATATTATCGTGAACGATACGATATGGCACACACCTAATTCTGCATACACATTATTTTTATTGTCAACTACATCATCAAATTGGAAAAGTAGTCCTACACCTTGCAATCCGTTTGCTGTCACTAAGGTGTTACCAGTGGGTAGAAATTTGAGTCCAAAACAATGTTGTGTGTGGCTGCTTGTGATATAATCCCATCACTTCCTCTGACCACAAACACAGACACAGATGGAAGGAGAGAGGGAGAAAGATGTAGAGAGCCTGGTCAGCCCAAGTAGAATGCATTCTCATTAATCTTTAATGCTGGGGAGGTCTGAGAGCACTAAAGAGGCTACTCACTGAGGCTCACTCAGGTCTCTCACTCTCAACACACTCACTCAGTCCCACCCAGCCTCCCCATCACTTCCATCCTCAGTGAATGAGAAAGGCCACATTCTGGTTCCCTGTCACACTTTGTCCTGTATGTCTCTGCTGCTGTGGCTAATGATTAACCAAATCAGCACAGCTGTATAAACACACAAACGCAAGGCAGCTTCCCAAATTGCACAAGATAGTAAAAGACCAAATATAGCTGAGAGGCTTAAGGACATGTTCACTTGTGTTCTTTAAAAATAAATGCTGCTAACTTAAGTGTTTATACTTGCACAATATCCCGGTTTGGTTCGGTAACTTTGCATGTGAATTTTGCATTAGTTTGAGCTCTCGGGGCCACCATAGAAAGCAGCAGTACAATATTATGCTGTCAGGCTTTTACCAGATTTTATTTACTAAATTTTGTGTTTGTTCTTAGTTTTTTCCCCCTAGAATGGCAACAGCATCACCCACCTGACATTCTTACCCTAATCTTAACCAGTCTTACTCCTCATGCCTAAACCTAAGTAACCCAACACTTTTCTATGGACGGGATCTAGCATTTAGCATAGCAATCTAGCATTTACCCAGATTTGGGGACCTGACACATTAAACTTCTACAAAATGCACTTAGTTTTCAAGCACAAAACCTCATGGTAAAGTCTGCTAGCCACTGGGCTAATTTATGCAGCCGAAAGTGCCATAGGCTGAAGCTAACTATTTTTGCCTCCACACATTTGGTAAGAGAAACTGGATACTAATTCTGACTTTGTGACATTAAATTTGAAATAATTCCCTTTTAGAAGATATTGTGATTTTGATCATGACTGTCATTCGAGCTGGTTGCTTTTTTTTTTAAATGCTTTTAATACAAATTGAAAACTTTTTCTGCCCCACATTTAAAGCAAGAGTGTATACATGAACACATACACACACATGCATGCAGATGTATACCTAAAAGTGCACCAGTAAGTGTTTTTGTTTGTTTGTTTGTTTGTTTGTTTGTTTGTGGTTTCATTTGACAGCAAAAAACTGAGGAGCACACAGAAAATGCAACAGAGATGACAGATGTGTAGACAACTCACACTTGATGTCACACAAACACAAATCATGTACACACGCACCCCCACTGGTTTCCATTCCTCCAGGTGTTGCAGACACACCCGACTGCTTTTGAGTTCTTTTAATTAAGAGCAAAAGTGTGAAGATCCAATCTAGCACACTCTGAAGACACACACACACACACACACACACACACACACACACACATATGGAGCACATGGACTCACACTCTCTCCAGATGTCTGTATAAGAGTGGAGGCTGACTGCAAAGCAACAGGACAAACTGTACAGTAACAGAAGCATTCTGTCTTTGCAAGAGTGTTCTTTCCTTCTGCGAGCTTTCATCCACAGACCGAGAAAACAGCAACACCATCTGGATTTGTGGTGCACTTTCTGCGTTGTCTGTCATCAGTACTGCAGTACACATGCTCTCACACCGACTGTATAGATTCTGTCTCTGTCCATATATACTTATACATACATACATACATACATACATACATACATACATACATGTACATTAACATACATGCACACACACATAAACACTGGCATATCTACATTTATACTATAATTAGTTGAATTTAATAGTGGGCCAAAACTGAAACAGGTTAACAAGAAAAAAAGAGGTTGCGAACATCAACAGCAGCCAGTGAACTGAATATTTAAATATTTCAGGAACTGCTTCCAAGTGTGTGCTATTTTCAGAGCTGATCCATAATTCAACATTAGCATTTTTCTCGCAGAAACCTTGAAACTCTTAAGTCTGCTCGGGAAAATGTTTCTCTTTATCTCAGCTGAAAGCACCAAATTGGGTTCAGTCGGAATCCTTTTTTTTTTACTCTAGAGACAAAATTTGGTAACTTAACATAATGTTAGCTGCTACTGTTTTCAGTTAGACACTGTAAAATGTATCCTAGCATGAAGAGCAGGATAGAAAGATACATTCAAGATAGGTATGGCCAAGTGTTGTTACTGTTGGGCAAATAAAGAAACAAGACGGTAAAAAGATATCTGCTAAAGCAGTAAGAAACATTCTTCTCACTTTTTAAGTGAAGTGTTATTTTGCTGCCAGTGCCAGTTTAAGGTTTGTAGCTCAAGGATTTCAACCATCCAATGAATAAAGATTTATGTTGATATAAAAAAAATGTATGAGCTCATTAGTGCATTCATGAGAATATGAGTATATTTCTGTGTTGATCACCAAATGAACATTGACTATATACCTTGTGCATGTCACTTAACTAATGTAACAAACATGATCTTTTCCCTTTCAAGTTATTTTTGTGTGAGTTCCAACAAGATCTCCAACCTAAACGACAGAATAGACAGTTTGCTAATACCCCCCATAACGACACATATGAGCGTTTGTCAAAATTACCCATAGGAGCATTTTGCGGCTCATGTTACAGCATACACATGTCACATGTACGCTTTGCGGTTGTAAAAAATCCTGCAATTTCAATCCAATCCAATCCACTTTATTTATATAGCACAATTTTAGCAAACACAAGGTTTCCAAAGTGTTGCACAAACAATAAATAGATAACACAATACAAAGAGACAATAGAACAGTAAAATGCATAAGATAAAATAAATTAAAAATGGGATAAAAATAAATAAAATAAAATGTAAAATGTACTGCCCGCAAAAAATAAAATATGCATGTATACAAATAAAAATTTCTGAATCTCTGAATTTATGCTACAAAACAAATTACCTAAGTTTTGGGCAAAAACTTCCTGTTTAGGAAGAAAGAAAAGTTGTTGTACTTTTGTTTTTTTGAATGGGACCCCCCACCCCTCCAAAACTCCCACTCAAACTGTTACATCCACCATTTAAACTTGGCATCACTGTCAATCACTACTACTATGTCAGCAAGGTGGCTGCGGACAGTCTATAATGTAAATATGAGTCGTATTGTGCCGCCTGCACAAATGCCTTATATTGTTGTTTTTGAGGGAAGACCAGTCTGGTGAGTTCATAACATTAACAACATGTTTAAAGCTGTGGTCATGAGTCCACATGTGAAAAGTTGGGAATAAGAATGGGGCATAAAATGACACACAAGGACAAGCTTGGACATGACACGCAAAATGTGCTTAGTTATTTGCACATGTTCCCATGAGATTATGCTGGGGAATTACTGGTCTACATTATAAATTATGATTACAGTTCTAATTAAAGTCCTACATAACTCTATAAAGTAAGATATATCCACGAAATGTAGCATAAGAAAAAAATGCAATAACAATTACATCTTAAAACAAAGAGCTATCTACAACAAGTATTAAGTGATTACTTATTTTCTCAAAACTTGTACATGTTTGGTAGACATCTGGCTAAACTGCACATATGAATCAGAGAACACAGAAGTAGCACTGTGTTTGACAGATTCTGGAAACACTAATGTGACAGTACTGATTCAAGTATGGCCTGAAAGTTTTAGCTGATTCATCCTTTAAGAGCAAACACATTTTCAGACAGCCATATACAAACAGGGGTGGAGAACAACAACAACAACAACAACAAACAACAAAAGATACTGGGGTTCTTCTTGCCTTTGGAGTTACAACTAAATATGTATCTTTTAAATAAGTCTTAAATCCATGTACATTAAAAAATGTCTGTTTTTTGTATTCGGGGGAGTAGAGCAACATTATTTGTAGTCACATCTCTGGCCATCTGGGTCCCGTTCCAAGGAAACTCTGAGTTTGACCTGAGTTAAATCAACTCAAAGTAGGTTGATTACACGCAGTTACACGCATGCACCACTACTATAAAAAGGAAGCATTAATGGAGCCGTGATATTACAATTTACCATCACAAGTATAATATTACAGGTGAAAACTAGTGAAATGGTTTTGAAACTAAATTTCATTAATTTAGTTGTAATCCTGCCGGCGAAAGATGGACGTGGATCAGCTGAAAATGAAATACAAAAAAATAGCCAGGGTGACTTTCCTTTCCATTCTGCAAACTAGAGCTTTTCTGATATGCTCTGCATCATCTATATTATAAAGAAAACAACAACTTAAAAAAAAACGCAAAGAATGTGCTCTGACGTGAGAGCACGTCCACGGTGTGTTATGTTGCAGATGACAGGCCAGAGAATGTTGTTGAGATAAATTATAGATTGTGAGGGAAAACGGTAACGTTCCATAAGGAAACTATCAGGGTACCAAGCACATGAATTCAGGATCTCAGATCCTCTCCCGACATGAGGCTGTGTGCATAACCTCATCTCCTTATCAACAGGACAAGAGAAAGGGACAGCAGCGAGCTGCTTCAGGATCAGGAGACGGGAAGATGAGGGTTTTTATAGAAAACCAGCGTATTCATTTGCAGAGTATGAAAAGGGCCCGAGTCAGAGTGGAGGGTTCAAAGACATGACAGATGCATTAAAGCGAAACCAGTGGCGGTTCTAGACCAGTGTTCCTGTGGGGGCCAAGCAGGGGCCAGTGTTTAATCAAAGGGGCACATTAAAAAACGGCAGAGATATATATATATATATATGTATATTTGGAAGATACAAATACACTGATTGAAGCAATGAGACTTACCAACATTAACTATTATTTTTGTACGACAATGACATATCTAATTTTATTTTGAAAGTGCAGTACAGTAGGAATGATCTTTTTTACTTAATACACAAGCTTTTATTGCACAATTAAACTATTTTACAATGGACACATTCTGGGTTCCTTTTGTGTACAATGAGGTATTGTTTGAACCAAATATAGGTAAGAATTGTTCCTTCATTTATCGTTATAAATTGATCTTTTTATTGTTAATTTGACACAGTGGCCACAGCAGGGGCCAAGGGTCTATTCACAGGGGCAGGGGCCCCTGGAGGCCCCTGTGTAGAACCGCCACTGGCGGAAACCTTGAGTCACAGTCATTGAGTAACTTATATCCAAACAGGATTGTGATTCAGACATACAGTAACCTCCGCTGATTAGAACAGCTTCTTTCTGGAACAGGCCCCTGAAAGTAAATCCTAGGGTAAGTTACTTTCCCTGAATTGCTTTCCAGGCTTTAAGTGGTTAAAAATATTGGGACTTTTTCAGTGTTTGCCAATATTGAGTAATAGATATATGAGAGAGTAGAATAAACTGTCCTCTGAGCTTTATGCTGTTATAGTATAGTATGCTTGTTTGATGTGTACGAAGGTTTAATAGTGGTTACATGACTTTGGCTTACTTTGCTTGTTTTATAAATAAGAGGCTGCACTATCGGGTCACAATTCATTCATATAGAGTGAGACAATTTTTAAGTAACATCATTAAAATATACACTAAATAGGCATTTCATTTTATGGTAGTATTATTAACACACAAGCCTACATTATATTGAACTAGTGTGCTGATCATCATAACTCAACACGAACATCTACACTTCCCTGGCCATACACAGTACCAGTCAGAAGTTTGGAGTTTTCTTTATTTTTTATTATTCTACATTGTAGATTACTTTTAAATACATCAAAACTATGATAGAATATAATGGAATCATGTAGTAAACAAAATGCGTTAAACAAACCTGAATATGTTTTATATATTAGATTCTTCAGAGTAGTCACATTTTGCTTTGATGGTCTCAAACACATTGAGAAGGCAAAAAAATTCCACAATTTTACTCTTGATGAGGCACACTTCAAACCATCCAGGTGATCAGCTCATGAAGCTGACTGAGAGAATATCAGAACTGTGCAAAGATATCATTAAAGCAAGAGGTGGCTACTTCAAAGAATCTAAATTATTAAACATATTCTGCTTTGTTTATCACTTTTTTGTTTACTACATAATTCCATATGTGTTCTTTTATTGTCTTGATGTATTCAGTATTTAACTACATGTACATCTGCAATAAATAAAAAACATTGAATGAGATGTTGGGTCCAAACTTTTGACTGGTACTGTATATTTAAAGATGTTTAAAGTGTGAGGCCAGGGGGGTCCAGGACCTAAACCCTGATAAGTCAATGCATACTGGCACCTTTGGATTGGGTTAGAAATGAGGTTGATAAACTTCAATGAAAATGAATCAAACAGTAAAGTTGTGAGAAACATGCTATATGATGCTATGCTAAGAAGCTCTATAGAGCTGAGAGAAGTCAATAGCTCAAAGGGTTTGTTACTACTAGTGCAGTGCCTGTAGGAAATATGTATTCGTATAGTGGGAGGTTAAGTAGATTTTTCAATTATGGCCAAATGAGGTTGAGAATCATTTTCTCAGATTGGATCTACGTCAACAAACTTGTATTTTATATCTCACCTGTGTATTGTAATAGCAAGACATATTTGCAGTTCATGGGTACAGGGCCTGCTGAAGCATTGTCGTGATCAATATCTACTCCCCACAATTGTATATGCACATAGTAAGATCCAAAACACAAATATAGTTTGACATTAGGTAATTGAAACTGTATATGGATACCAAATCAATACCTGGCAAAACTATAGTCCCGTGTCATCCCTGTCAAGTAAAAACTCAAACATGGGAAAAAAAGATTAAAAGGAAGTTTGGTTCAAATTGGATCAATGTCAACGGAAATGTATTTTACATATTACCTGTGCAATGCAATAGGAAGACATATTTGCAGTTGACATGGGGACAGTACTTGCTGAAACAATGTCGTGATCCATGTCTCCTCTCTAAAAAGAAATGTCGTAATTGTATGTACACATAGTAACATACAAAATACAACGTCTGCAACTCCATAAAACACTTTGTCCGAGGAGAAACGTCCTACGTAAATAATGATATTTTGAAAAATGAATTCAAAAATATTCAAAATCGAGGATGCACACCTCCGTGCCATGCACAAGCCACATACGTAATCTTATGTCAGTCTGACTAACGGTCAGCGAGATATGCCCTAGACCAAGGGTGGGCAACCTGCGGCTCTGGAGCCACATGTGGCTCTTCAGGCTGTCTGCAGTGGCTCCGTGTGGCTCTGAAGTAAAAATTACACGAAATGAAACGTTCATTTTTTTACATTTTCATTTATCATTGGTGTATAACCAAAACAATCCGTATTCTAAATAAAAAATGTGTAGCTTATATATGGTATTAACATTTTTTTTTTTTTTTACTTTTGTGTCAACTCGGGATCATAGCTTGCAAAAGTTTATGGTCCAGTGTAACCTTTAAATTTTGCCAACTTTAACTCTAGTTTTCAATTTCCCTAGCTAGATATTTACCTAGATACCTAGATATTTCTTCGGTGACTAGCCTCATTTGCATTTGGGTCTTTCTCAATCTGAGAAAAACATATTAATAAATGCTCATTATGATCTATTAGTAATGTTGGTAGGCTAATTTAGACTCAATTTTAGTCTGTTTTATCTTTCTTGGATAAAATCTTCAAAATAAGGTTCTGAACATTTTTCGGAAATTTGGCCAACAATGGCTCTTTTGTTAGTAAAGATTGCCGACCCCTGCCCTAGGCACACACGCACACACACACACACAGACGCTTCTTGCTTTATTGTTAGATGAGTGACTCCTTTTACATTCATGTAGTCATTTTAATCATTATTGATATAAAAATATGTATTAGCGAGCTTTTTTAAGTCTTTTTTAAGTCCCACATCAGTTTATTCTACTCTCTCATCAGTCATTAAGATCTTTTTAAGTCCCACATCAGTCAGGAAGTCCAAAACACACTCTTGACCTTGACCACCAGACTAGAGTTGACCTCTTGGTGGTCAGTAGCAGCCATATGAGACAGCAGGCAGGGACAGGGGCTTCGCTGCCCTCTATATGCACCCTGTAGCCTGCAGCCTTGGGGAGCCCTGGCAAAGAGATTAGCAGTCTGTGTGTGTGTGTGTGTGTGTGTGTGTGTGTGTGTGTGTGTGTGTGTGTGGGACCCCATACAGAAACTCTTTTCTGTCTCCCCCTTTTCTCTCTCTTTGCACTGCTCTAATCCCTAAAACCTCTAAATCCTCCCTCCTCTCCCTCCTTCTGTGCCCAAGGTCCTGATTTTTTTTCGTCTGTCCATCTGGTGTGAGAAGAAACAAACTCCAGCCAATCAGAAGCTCAGGACAGTGTTAAAGAATTTTGATAAATGTTTCTAAAAATAACTCTAAAGCCAGATGTCAGTTCCGTTAAATTCAAGGAGTACTACGACCTACGACTAATTGTCCTGTACTTTTGCTCTGCCTACACAAGTGAGTGCCTCCATTAACCACACCCGCCACTCCAACCTTTAGGCCCTGTGTTGTCCAACCACCCCCGTTTGAAAAGTCTGCAATCTCTCTACATAGTACATCAATATTTTACACATTATTAATATATTTACATTTTTGAAACCTCAAAAGCTCCCAGGGGTGAACGGCAACTTGGAGAAAAGACTTCCTGTCATGCCAGAAGGAGGAATTTCAACATCACAGCAAGAGGGTGGTCACTGCTGTGTTCAGCATTTCACTCACTCCCCTCAGCATGACAGCTCCTCTCCACTAACATCCTCTGGATTAGGAAGTCAATGGAGGTTTAGCAAGTCAATGGAGGGAGTCTGTTAAGTCCAGAGTGTATCAGACATGGACAAAATGTTCGTTAACGCTGTGAATGAGTGAAGGAGAGCCCAGGTGCTGACTTCTCACAGCCCTACCAGAGCATGTGATTAGCCCAGAAGCAGCAACACATCAGGACGCTGCAGCTTCTCTCATGCTGGAGGTTAAACTCATGACAGATAAAGTTCAGTATCAGTATAACCTTATCACTGCCAGCTGCTCTATTCTCAGGCAGCGCAGCAACCTCATTGGGCAGTGCTGACCAGGTGAATAGTCTGGATGTAAGGTACAGGATGTTCTTTTGGAGGTGAATTTTCGCTGCTTGGGAAAAAAAACATTGTTGGCTGTTATCTGTGTCCGCTCTGCCAATGAAGCTGAATTTGTTCTAGAAGTTTAAAGAGAGAGGAAGGTTGCTTTGAATTGTAGTGCTTTCAAGAAACTATAACATGGTGTTTTTGGCTGCAGCAAAATTATATGGAAATAAACTGAGATCTTGTGAAAACAATAAAAAAAATAGAACTGGAATGAATGGATTTGATTTAATTTCCCTCTATTCACTTGGCCTGATGTTCATGTTAGTGGATTCAAAAACATATAACAGTTTAAGGGCATGTGTCCATATCGCATTTTTTTCTAGCAGAAAAGCATTTGTAGGTGCTAAGCGTTCATCCCAGCTATTTATCAAAAAGGCGCTTCACAATCATTAATCTTAGCTATGTAGCTAGCTTGACGCTACGTCGACAGAGGGTTCACTGGGTGCCACGCCATTGTTGTAACATCCCATTGGTCCAATGACCCAGTAAGACGTGATCTTTCTTTAACCCTAACCACATATTTTCGTGCCTAAACCTAGCCATTCCTTGACCACAACTTTTCTCACTATAAAACATCATTATTTTTTTAGGAAGGCGTTGGATGCTTTTCTACTTTCGACTCAAAGCATTCAGGGAGCTTCTGTAAAAATGCAAGGCACTCAGCAACGCAAAATCAGCGAGCAAGCAGCTTCATTCTCACTGAAAAAGAAATAGCCACCCCAGGCTGCTAAAAAGCTCTCTTTTTGATCAAGGCCAAAGAGTTGTTATACTGATAAAAACCTGCATAAAGGAATTGATCTTATCCATGTTTGATGCCATTTTTCTTTTGTTATTTTTCTGGATTGGAAAGTAGCTAGTTAGCTACTTGGGGAAGTTCTTGATTCCAAATACAATGCTCTAATTGGATTACTGTTTCTTCAACCTGTAATTATAGCTGACACAGCAAAACAGCAGACTTATTTGGATTGCGTGTTGATTCCTGTGCCATGACACAATACCAGTGATTCAAAGGTCTGCAACCAAATTTAACTTCCATCCATCCATTATCTTTAATCGTTTATCTGAACTGAGGTTTCTTGGGGGCTGGAGCTGAAATTCCAGCTGACACTGGGCGAGAGGCAGGGTAAACCCTGGACAGGTCTCCAGACTAGACAAACAACCATTCACACTCTCAGTCAGAGGACCTGGAGAGAACCCACACAGACACAGGGAGAACATGCAAATTCCCCACAGAAGAGCTGCAAACCACTGTATAGCCCCAAATTTAACTTTGTTGACAAAATGAATTTGCATGAAAGCAGAAACACAATAAAGATAATGGAAACTTGCAGAGTGCATCTTCTTTAACAATGAATATAACGTAGCTCTGTGACCAAATAAGGCCTGTTAGCAAAGTTTTACTTTTTATATGAAGCTCTACTTGTGTAGTTTAAGGAATTATGTTGATCTGTCAAGAGCCCCAATCACAATGTCCACCTATAGTCTAAATTTCTTGCATGGGGTCATATGTGAATGGGAGCAGAGATCGATATGTAATGCTAATTTCCAGGACCTAGTTACATTTCAGGGAACAGCTGTGTGTGAATGAAAGCAGTAGAATTAACAGCAGCTATAAACATGTAAAGGGTTTCACCGGTCTGACAAAAGATGCTTTCATGTAGCAGGAGTGAGCAAACCAATCCCATGACTCCACTGATGACATATTTAAATCAGAAACTTATTCAAGCTTTATCAGTTAGACCAATGCTTTTGCAGATGATTCCATAACAAGCAAAGAACTAACTACATTACAAAAACATTGGCACCAAGAAAACAACTGCTCAACCAGCCTGACATTTTTCCTGGGGGAAAAAAAGAGAAATCATTCGCTGCCTAGACGTACATCCAGCCTTGCCCCATACTCTTTTTCTTCTTCTGTTGAGTTTTATTGCAGTTGTCATCAATAACTATTGACTATTGCCATCTGATGGACTGTACCATGCCCTGTCTTTTCCGGCACTGCCATAGCATGTGTGAAAAGATGGAGATGTTCCCAAATGTAGTGCATGATGCACATGCAATGCCTGAAATGTAACCGTACCAAATTTTTGCTGGAGACAGATTGTTCCACTGCACTCATTTTGCTCATAAACATATATTTTTTTATACCTTAACAGAGCTTGTTTATTCCCCTAAAAGTGAAAAAAAGTATACAATCCATTAACCTTAACCCGTAACTATCAACTCTATGATGTCATATACACACTCATGCTGTACCTTTTACCTGGAAGCCATTTAATTCATCACTCAAGATATCATATATGGAAAATACACATGTAAAAGATGGATGATTGTCAATGGCACACACTACTCCATGCAACAAAAGTTTAATAATGACGACGTTTTGATCTTACTTGCACCTTCATGAGGTCGGAAAATGACCCAGTGTTATCATTATTAAACGGAGTAGTGTGCAGGCAGCACATTTTTCTTCACTGAAACTGTAAACCTGTGTGTTTAATTAGCATTAGCATCAGTACAGTGTGAAACTCTCCCATCATTGTATGAATGTGTCCAAAATCTGTATGTTCTTCACTCTTCTTCCATTTACTCTGGCTCTACATACTATCATAAATACTAATACTGCTCACTAAACATTATTTGCATGTTTCTCTAAAACCCCATTTCTGCTGTGTCCATGGTGTGCTGGTCCCATCAATGGTTAGCCAGATGATGAAGCCATTATTGACTGAACCTGAGCCTGTGCCTCATGGAACATTAAATACATCACTTCCTCTCCCGATGCGGCTCTCACCCAGCTTCCCTTTAGGCTGCAGTCAGGAAATGAAAACAGCCATTAGAATCGAAGCGAGCCAGAGTGCTATGGGATGCTGCACGCCTGCTACGGCAACATCCTTCATAATGAAGCCAGAGACATGGCCCTCACATGTTGCAGGTGAAAACCCTTGAGGAATCAATGCAGCCAAGCCTTTGTATGAAGCAGCTAACACACCCAGCCATCATGACAGAACACTGTAATGTCTCTAACATCTCATAGTGTGTCTGTGCAGCTATCTCCTGTCATTTTCCCGTAATGCTCCTTTAGTGCCTGACAGTTTCTCCTTAGATGTATTTCTGTTTATCCCTACACAGCTCAGACTCTGAGGATTTGGCGATGGATCGCCATTTGCTCATTATACGGATGGTTTTCAAAGGTGGAACATTATATCCGGTCTCTTTTCTCATCTATATCGTGTCCGGTTCAGGGCTGCTAAGATTCCCAACCACACCCCATCTTCCTTCTCTCCGCCGAGGGGAGCACAAACGAGCGTACACACCGCCTCACCACCGTCCGTCTGTCGGGCTTATGAAACGGTTTGTGTCGCTCCAGGCGAAGGAGCTATAATGTCATTGTTGTTTCCATTATTGTCAAAGCGATCTCTCTCTCTCTCACACACACACACACACACACACACACACACACACACACACACACACAGATCGAGAGAGGGGAGAAAGACGCGCGCGCGCACACATTCGCTCCACGGTTGCAGAATCTACACTATAATAAAGCCACTCCAGCTTGCATGCGTGCGTAAAGGGGAAAGCTGTGCTGGATGTGTAAAGTGAGGGATGGGGTGCAGTCCCCCATTGATGAAAACGAGTGGGTGAAGGATGGCTATGATTCATCCCCACCAGCCCCCACCACCTCCTTCACCACCGCCTCCAGCAGCTCTGTCACACCCCATCATCACGGCCCTATCTACACCTGTAACACGTTTGACCCTGTTTCGGGTCATCTCCATTGACTGTATATTGTTTTAATGTATTGATTCCAGCAGCACCGCCTCATAATGCTCCCAGCTGTCTCTCTGATGCTGCTGACTTGTTGTAGAAACAGCTCAGCTGTGCCTTATGTTGGTACATTTTACAAGCACAAGACGGACCTAAGTGCATCCGGTTACTGGGTGTAATGGGTGCTACACTGGTAACACTGGTTATACTGGGCATATGGGTTGCCATAACTCCCACATTAAAGGAAAAATGTTGCCCTTACTTTAGCATGGCTTGTTCTTTATCCTCTTCCTCCTTTTGCCGAGCCATCACCCCCATGATGATCTTCCTCTCCTCCTCGGTCAGATGGCTCAGGTCCGGCAGATCCGGCATGGATGGCGGCGCGGTGGGTGGGCGAGGGCCACCCTGGGGCCCCACCGAGGCGGACATCTTTTCCACCACCACCACCACCACACCACCACCTCCTCCTCCTCCTCCTCCTCGGCGAGTCGTTTCGGCTGACAGGTTTCCCGGAGCGTTTCCGAGCCACACCTCACGACATGGTCCGCGGGCAGAGCGGCAGCGGCAGCGGCAGCCGCAGCTCTGGCGAATAGTGCAAGCCGCTCATGGTTGCAGGCACCCTCGGTTGTGCTTTTGTTTGTCCTCTCTGGGTGTTTCTCCAAGCACACTCTCGTCGTCGTTCCCCCCCACCCCCCGGCTGCCCGCCTCTGCCCTCCACCGCCCGGATTCACGGGGAGCCCATGTCTTGTTTTTTAAACGCCCGGGAGTTGAGTCGAGCTGAGGGGGCCCCTTGGATCTCTCGACTGGGCTGTGGTGCCGTCGTCAGACTGGAGCTGGATGTTAGGGCGGTATAGGTGGAGTCCGCGTCTCTCTCTCTCTCTCTCTCTCTCTCTCTCTCTCTCTCTCTCTCAGTCAATGGGAATGCAGCCCTCCTTCCTCTACCGTTTTTTCAGCGGAGGCGCGCTTACTCATGTGAGAATGGGGTCCTCACCATCATCACATGCAGGCACTGCTTTTACTGTGGCTACACACACACCCGAGTGTTTTACCAACAAGCACACACACACACACACACACACACACACACACACACACTTGGCACATAAAGCTCTAGAGTGCACAAGGGGAAGCGTTTAACATCCATAACCATCAGTATTGTGGATTCTCGCGATACTTTTAAGGATATTTTTTTTCCAATTCAAATAAATCACATATTAAAGCTTGTTTTATAAACCCTGTACCTCAACAACAATATAAGTTGTCTGTCCCATTTGTTTTAGCCAATAGTCCATTTCAGCACCATGGACAGCACACATCTGATTTTCCACTCCTTTTTTGCTTCTTGAACTATTCAGGCATACAGGATGCAAAATATTTTTAATGCATCCAAACAGAAAAACAGGTACTCAGCTAATCCTCCTTCATTTGGCACAGCAACTGTAGGATAAGTTTTTGCCTAAGCAGTTTCAGTAAACTCTTGCTACACCCATATATATATATATATAATTATGTTAACTGATGTGGGATTTTTGAGGCAGATTCAGTGAATTTCTAAACTGGAATAAAAGTGGATTGTGCACAGATTTTGCACCGATATGACTCTGCACATGCTCAGAAGGCTGCTTTGCTTTCTGAAACAAGTCATTTTATTAAACATTTAACATTATAGATATTGTATTGCATGCTTAACTACATCACCAGCTTTAGACAAGCAGTGTCACACTTTACTAGTGCTTTTAAGCCATCTGTAGGCAATAGAGGGAAGGACTTTATTTGTCTTGTACTCTGCTGGATAAACTATGTCATAATGAAACCATTTCTAAATAATCCAGAACATTATTTTATGCATTATATGTTCTGTTAAAAAAAAGTTTTTAAAAAATGGAATGCATCTTGGACTATTGACATTAATGATGTATTTTCCTTTGTTCTTGTTTATTTTTTATGTTAGTGCTGTTGTTATTGTTATTATAATTATTAATAATGAAGTCATCATTGCTTTGTGTGTGGATGGGGAGGTTGTATTGTGTATTTGTGTAAACTTGAATAACTTATCTTTATGTCATATCTATTTTTCTAATTTCTTAAAGGGGAAATGTACATTAATCAATATCAATGTCAGCAACGTTAGCCAAAAGGCCCTATGTCCTTTTGTCTCCTTTTTTTCCTATAGGGGAACTCTTCACTTTAATTTTAATTCTCCAAATGTATACTCCTATTTGACACACTGGACAAGCCCAACAAATAGTAAGTTATAAGAGAATAAGAAACTTATTGTATGCTGAGAGGCTGAAGCTGCAGTTCCAGTCCAATGATAGCCTCAGTCAGACTTACTATAGGCCAGCCTCCCTCTCGGCTCGTTTTGCATTCAGATCCACACTCCCAGGCTATACCGATCCGGAGCTGGCACCGGTTTATCCCCGATGACGTAATGCTTGGTGAGTGGCTGGGTCCATCCAGCAGATGGCATTCACCCGCCTGCTGCCGCCCAGCCTCCGTCACGTGACGTCACCGAGGAGGTGACTGTACCGCGGTGACGTCAACTTCCCGTGGTGCAGAATTTTGTCATCACTTCGGTCGTGACTAGGGACCACCAGCTCTGACTGACACAGTCGTGCCACAGCAGAGCAGATCTTTGCTGCAGACCTCCGACTATAAATAAACCCTGAGTGGAGTGTGGAGGAGGACACACTGAGGGCGTGTTCTGTTAAGAAGGCCTACTGTTGCTAAACACATAGTAAATATGAATATAAGTTAATGCATGAGAGGTGTTATGGGATTCAAGTTTGGAACTACACCTCATGTTACAAAACTTTTCCCAAATCTCCACACATCTCCCCTGACAGACAGGGATTGACAAACGTCCTGCATGGACTTGAGTCGGACCAACTCCAGAAAACACCATAGTGGTGAAATTCAGATGGGTAAATGAAATGAAATAACTATGAAGAGAGGATTGTTAGTGTTAGTGCAGGTCATTTTGATGAGAGAGCTCCTTGCTGGATGTCAGCTGCGATGAAGGTGATGTAAAATTGCAGGTTATCAGCATTCTCTGCATATAAAGGTTCACAGTCACTTTTAGAATGAAAATAAGAATTTAAATACAGCTGATTTTTTTTTTTTTTTTTTTTTTTTTTTTTGCATTTCGACACCCAAACATATAAGTCAGGCATAAGTTAGGTTTAATGCGTTTTATTCAATTTAAATTGGAAATTCAGCTGAGCAAATTTCCACCAATACTTCTGTAAGCTGATGGGAAATTATTATCAATTGTCAGTGACAGTTAGCATTTTAATATTTAGTAATCCTGATAGAAATCTTGGCATTAGTTAAGTTACATTATGATCAGAAACCACTGCTACTGTATTAAGTTACAGAAACAGGTAAACGTCTCCATTTCCAAGACTTTAATAAAGTGAACATACCGACATCTAGTGGACAGATGGAAACACTGCATGTAGGGCCTGCAGGGACAGAATTTACACCTTAAACCATTGAAAGTGTTATTTTAGTACAAGACTGTAAATACACAAAATCTACTTAAAGTATAGTACTCAGTGCAAAAATAAATATATCAAGTTACTTAAAAATATGTAAAAGCAAAAGCAAATCCTCATTTTGAGAAACTGGATGATTTGCAAGAAAAAATATTTCTAATAATAGTGTCCAATTAATGTTATATGAATCAATTAAATGTTTCAGCTGCATTTGTACATTTTCTTATGTTTTGGCTGCAAAAATCTTAAAATGTTGAAGTGGAGTAAAGTGCATTTTTACCCTCTGAAGTGTAGATGGGTAGAAAGTGCTATGAAATTAAATATAATTTTGGTGGATGTACTTAGTCACTGATTGTTACAGAACAATATCGAGCTTAACAAACATTTAGCAACCAAAAGAATTTGGTCATACAAGACCTATTGCCTAAGGCAGTAGTTCTCAACCTTTTTGAGTCGCGACCCCCAATTTAACATGAATATTGTCCGCGACCCCCGCTCACTGAACACAATCTCACACGCACAGTTCAGATCAGCCAAAAAAGAAACAAAATGACCAAAAAAGGAAACAAAAAGAACAAAAAAGACACAAAAAGAACAAAAAAACACCAAATGACCAGAAAAGACACAAAATTACCCAAAAAGAAACAAAATTACCAAACAAGACACAAAATGACAAAAAAAAGACAAAATGATCAAAAAAAGACACAAAAAAAGACACAAAATGACCAAATAACACACAAAATGACAAAAAAAAAAGACATTAAGTGACCAAAAAGACTAAAACACATTAACACATGAACACTTTAACACAGTGGAGACAGAGCTGACTTCCAAAATGATTTGGCGACCCCCAGAAATCATCTCGCGGCCCCAATTGGGGTCCAGACCCCAAGGTTGAGAATAGCTGGCCTAAGGGACTGTATGAAAATGATTTAGGTGGGAAGGATGGATAAACTTTATGTTTGACTTTGCAAAAGAAAAGCAATGCAACACTCCTCAGACACACACAAGAGGCTGTTGTTTCATGTAATTATTTCTATGTAACTATTAAATGTTTTGTTGTTGTTGTTTTTATTGTTTAGCTTTTTTATTTAACAGCAAATCTCACAAGAAAAGCATCAAAAATAAAATATAAATCTCAGGAATGAAAAAATGAAAAACACATCCATCTTTTTAGCAAAACGAGAAAATACACAACCCTTCACCGTTCCCTGTCCCTACCTCCCACTGATGATTTACCAAACAGTTCTGAATGTTTAGCTGCAAAACCACATTGTTTTAAATCGAGCAGTGGTGTCTTATTGCTTATGAAATCAACTTCTCTTTTGTGAAAGGATGTATTGTGTTATTATTTTTCTTCTTCTCAAAAGTTACAAGTGTCGGCTGCGATCATAAATCATACTGATCCAACTGTAAACATTCCTTTGTGGGAAATGAGCCATTGCAGCAAAGTCAGAGAATCACTGAAGAGCGCTGAAGGAAGTATAATAGAGAAAAATCTAATGGTTATATAAACTCTCTCAATGAGACCTCTTAGGAATATTTGCACAAAGCATGAAGGTAAGCAGACAAAGCAAATACCTTCTAAGTGTTAAAACAACAGCAAAACAGGAACCTTCTCATGAGCTTTTTGTTAGCTATTATGGAAGAATGAATGACATTTTAACAGGAAAAAAAGTTGTGAAGTGAAAGTCAGATGTTTATTGTGGAGTGAAAGTCAGATGTTTATTCATTTTGGAAAATAAAAAAAAACAATTTTTACATTTTACAACAGGTCTCAAACAAGATTAGTCCTCTTAATGTAGAGAAACACTTAACATTACAGAGACAGGCATCATCTTGACATTTAATTTGACAAAAATATTTCACATAACAAATCAAACCAATATTTTCTGTTACCTTTCACATTAACAATGGCTTTCCTACAGAAACTAAAAAAATATGCAAATTAGGTAGTCTTATCTTTTATCACTCCATGGAGCAAAAGCCAATGAGAAGCCTCAGTTATGCAAAGGTGTATTTCATGTCTGGTGCTCACAGCGCCACCTAATGTGTACATTTATTTATTCCAGTGTTTTTTTGTTGATATAAACCTAACACAGATGTAATTCAGGCACCATATACAGTATAATCTGTTTTGGTTTTCTTTTCTTTTTTTTTTACACATTTTACAGAATTTTATTCAAATATCAACCCTACACATGTTTGGAGAGAAATATAATTGATGGATTTTAGACAATAATAATAACAAATAACAAAATATTTCTCTGTTTGTTTGTTTTTTGCTAGACTTCATCTCGGTGTCAGAACAGAAAAACATACAGCAAGGCTTCTTGAAGCTGGTTTCTTTTTACTAGTTCATCATTTGACTCAGATCTGTTCTGGATCCAGTCCGTCTACTTGCTGACGACCTCTGTGTCCACGTCTTCTGTGCGAGACACCACCTTTCCATTAACCATTTCCTCAATCACAACCCTTCTCCTCTGTGTTATGACCGCTGTAGATGAAATCAAAACAAAGTTTAATTTGTAGTTTATTTCTTTTCACAAACAAGCAGCTAAAATCACAGCAGTGATGTTAACCTACGTTTGACTTCTTTTTTCTCCTCCGTCTTTTGTATGGTGGTGACAACAGATTTCCTACAAAACAGACAAAAGTAGTTCAATAGTAGTAGGAGCAGACTAGTCAAATACAAAAACTTAAAAATAGAAATATATCAAAATAAAAATGTGACTTTTCCCTTACATTTTACCTGTTTATTCAGGTCCAGCAACAGATAAATCTTCAAGTTGGACCTTTCGTGACAAACTCACAAATATAAGAATTCCCTTACCTTACATTCCCTCCTTCCTCTCCATCTAGCAGCCTTCTGTACTCAGCAATCTCCATCTCTAGCCTGGTCTTGATATCAAGCAGCATCTGGTATTCATTGGACTGCCTCTCAGTGTCCGCCCTCATCCGTTTGAGCTCTTCCTCCAGGGCGTAGACCATGCCCTGGAGCTGGTTCAGCTGCAGGCTGTAGCGGTTCTCTGTCTCTGCCAGCTGGCCCTCCAAGGCAGCTTTCTGCATGGGAGAAAAACAGAGGGGGAGATGTGAGAGTTTGCTGAGCGCTAATTACTTGTTGTCTAAGTCCTCTTTCCACTTACGTTGCCTCAGGTCTAAAAAAAAAAAGAAAGAAAAGAAAACTGAGCGAGCAAGTTGATACAAAGAGAGAGTGACATATTTACTGACTTACTGACTATTTATAGTCAACCATGTTCTCCCCATCAGAAAAGAAAGACTTGATATTGAACATCAACTTATAAAGATATATGTTGTATTGTGGTGTGCAGTGTGGGGATGTGAATTACCAGGCTGAGCTGGGACTGAAGCTCAATCTGCAGGGACTGCAGGACCCTCCTGAGCTCATTGACCTCACTCTTGGAGGTCTGAAGGCTCTCTGTGCTGGATGCCACCTGCTTGTTCAGTTCATCAAACTAGAAAACATGAAATTGGGACATGAAAATGATCAAAAAACACTATTCAGGCTATGTAATAATCATTTGATTTTTAACAACACATTTTTTGTTAAATGCAGGCATGAGATGAGATAATATGAACAAAATGTATGATCTTGTTCTCCTCACCTTGGCCTGGTACCATTGTTCCATCTCACGGCGGTTCTTGTCAGCGATGCCCTCATACTGTTTTCTGATCTGATCCATGGTTCCGCTCAGGTCATCCTGAGGCCTGGCATCCACCTCCACATTCACAGAGCTGGCAGTGATTTGTCCACGCAGGGCTGCCATCTCCTGCAGGTGGCAAAACAGAGTAAAAGGTCAGATAAGGTCAAAGATAAAATCCACAAAAAGCTAATGGGGGCTAATATTAGCAAGCATTAGTAAACATTATATAGATAAATATTATGTAATTGGTATTGCTAAGACAATTCACTGACTTCTTTGCCTTCGCTGCCTTTCATTATATTTTGCCTTCTTGGTTTTCTTGCAGCCACAAGTGACCATATTTGAACAGGGGTGACACTAAGTTACTAGCTAGCACTAGTGCTAATCGCTAGCTTGGATATCAAAGTTAAAAATGAACAGCTGATGCCTTAGGGGCCTCTCACAACACTGCAGTAAACTCGCTACCTACAGTCATTTCAGAAAGGAGGAAAGCTGCAGAGGGTAAGCGTATGCGATCCCGGCGTGAGAAGTCAGAATCAGAAATGTACACAGATGCTTTATCCATTTTACTCTAAATAGGACTATCATTTACTAAATGAACATCATGCTGTATTGAAGACGACTTGAAACTAGTGACTGAGATCATTAAATCTTTAGGAAAAGGTTGAGTGAGGTAACTTTTATTAAATCTGATTTACTTTTGCAACCAGTGGTCGCCCCCTATTGGCTGATTGAAAGAACCCTGGGGCAGATAGCTGCGCCTACTTGAAATAAACAACCTGCAGACATGGCAGACAATCCAAACAAGTTCTGCATCACCTGTTGTTTGTACAAGCAAAAGATAACATTTGGAGACATTTGGCAAACAGTAGACTAACTGCCTCATGAGAAATTATTTTAATATTGCTTATTAGCCTCTGCTCTCTGGAACAAGTCAAGTCAAGTCAAACTTTATTTATAGAGCACGTTTAAAACAACCGGAATTGACCAAAGTGCTGTACAGATATCACAGTTGCAGGAAATACGGTAGAAACTAAAATGCTAAAATACATAAACACAGTGCAACAATAGAATAAAATAAATTAAAAATATAATAAAATTAATTACAAATGTAAATTAAATTTTGTTTTTGCAAGATGTCCACTTAAACTTGATTAAAAGCCAGGGACAAAAAGTGTGTTTTTAAGGAGGATTTAAAAACCTCAAAAGATCCTGCAGATCGGATGTGCCAACAGGATCCATGATGTGTATTTAGTGAGGTGGATTGATCGCCTGAGCTCACTTTGATGGTGTGATTCTATTTCTGAGAGGAACTCTCACCTCGTCATGGTTCTTCTTCAGGTAGATCAGCTCCTCCCTCAGGCCCTCCACCTGCATCTCCAGGTCAGACCGGGCCGTGGTCAAGTCATCCAGGACCTTGCGCAGTCCGGCGATGTCTGCCTCCACTGACATCCGCACTGCCAACTCATTCTCAAACCTGCAATGAAAAAGGCACAGAGGTGTAATGTTGCTGTGCCCGCTCAGTTGGTATTACTATTTACAACAACAATAAGGACAAGGTGACGCTCAAAACCAGTTACACCAGTTTTATCACTCTGTTGACCGTTACACCCCTGAGACAATATATCCACCTAGCCTGGAAGTGCTGAACAAATATGATACTTGTTAAAATGCTTGCTATTACGTCATTGTAAAATACTTGTGCCGTTATAATCTATATTTATGTAACTTTTCCACTCACTTGATTCTGAAATCCTCTGCTGCCAGTCTCGCATTGTCAATCTGCAGCATTAGCCGGGCATTGTCCTGTGAGGCAATACTGATCTAAAAAAAAAAGAAGAAGAAGAAAAAGAAGAGAAGCATTGTGAGTCGTCTCTTTAACACACTTATGTGGTTGTATTACATGTGGATGTCATTCATTGTCTAGAATGTTGGTTGGCAGGGCTTTGAGCATCAGAAAAAGAGTTTTCCTTACACCCGACTTGCATTCCACCATAATTGCTTTAAACGTGAATGGCAGTGAACAATTATTACATTTACTCATCAAGTATTAACATCTCTTTTTGGCAGGGCTTGGTGGAAGTGAGAAAAAAAAGGATGAAAAACTTTGGTTTTAACTTGCACATGTTTGCACATATGTTGTTACTGATATTTTATGATGACTGAGAAATATACTGCTGACTAGACTTTAATAGTTAGTCAATATATAGTTAATTATTGAGAACTCATTATGGTGGGAAAGTATGTATTAAAAAAAGGAGGTTTTCTATGGATTATATTCTTTTCTGTTGAGTGTGGAGTTTTAACATAATACACACGAGGAAATGATTCATCTTTATTTAATTTTAGATTAATTATGTTTTTATTATATCTCCAATTTTAACATTTAAGATTAAGTTTAAATAACAAGTTAAATACAATACGTTTGCAGACGTGGAAAAGCACTAAATAAGAACATTTTCTCCATTATAAGTTTATTAACATTGTTTTACAGCAGCAGGGAGGAGCGTACCTTTTTTCGCAGGTCCTCAATGATTGCCTGATACTTGCTGTAGTCCCTGACGGTGGGGGCCTGCTTCTGATACCACTCGCGGATTTGAAGGTCCAGCTTCGCATTGGCGGACTCCAGAGAGCGCACCTTCTCCAGGTATGTTGCCAGGCGGTCATTGAGGTTCTGCATGGTGTGTTTCTCATTACCTGCAATGGAGAAGTTGCCCCCGCCACCTCCGAGCGCCGCTCCGATGTCAAAGCCAGAGCCGAAGCCGTTGGAGGCGTTGGACACCCGGACGTTGGAATTACCTGCGCCGGCATACACGCTCGTCCCCCGCCTGGAGCCTGTTCTTGCGGGCATAGAGGACATGGACAGGCTGGAATAATTGCGATAGGCCATGATGACTTCTGTTCAGACTCAGGTGCAGCGTTCACTTCAACCTGTCAAACACTCAAGAGTGGTGCGGAGGAGATGTGGAAGCGGCTCGGAGGATGGATTTTATAGCCTCCTCCCTGGAGGTGGGAGCGGCCCAACAGGTAGGTGAAAGATGCTGCTCGCCACCATCACAGGTGTAACCACAGGGCGTGGTGGGTGGCATTCAGGTTTACTGCCCGAGATATAACGGCTGTCAGGGTGTGAGGTATTGTTCATTCAACCTGTCACTTTTAATTAAGCCTGTCTGATACACTTAATCTTAGGAGGACATAAAGGATTACTATTCCTTTTATGGGCAGTCTGCTTATTTACCTCAACCTTTAACAACCTTCATGCTTTTTTGTGTCCAAAAACGGACCTAAAACTCAAATAAACAGGACTAGTATCAATTTACCCACTTTTGTAATTATTAAATACCACTAACTATCCATAGAAAGATATTATAGATGTTTGGATTTCGAATCTAAACAACAGTTTAAAAGTCATTTTGCTGACTCCATCATCCCTACTCTGCACCACAAGCCTGTTCATGCACTGTGGTGAGCGAGTACCAACTGCTGGAAGAAGTAGGCTATTTGAATTTATTGAAACTGTCATTCACAGAGAGAGATTTATAAAGTTTCCTGAATTGTATTTATTCTATGTTTTCGTGTATGTATTGTTATTGTCCGTAAATTTTACGCTGTTGTCTTGGCCAATATTTGTTGATCAATGTTTTTATCTGGTAAAATATAGGTAAAATGAAATAAAAATCAAACTTGTTGCATAAGCTACCAGGTACCAGGGTGTCACCACTAGCACAGGAGCTTGGGACTGCAGGTCCAGGGTGGGGGCTGCTGGCTGGGAGCATCGACCGAAGAAGGCCTTGTCAGAGGACACTAAAATGGGAAAGGAGAGGGTGACCGAGCAAGAGGCTGCTGGACAAGAGTATATCTCGGAGGTGTTCCGGGCACGTCCAACTCTTAGGGTCCCGGGGAATACCTAGAACACGGTGGAGGGATTACATCTCTCTCCTGGCCTGGGAACGCCTCGGGGTCCCCCAGGAGGAGCTGGACGTTGTGGCTGGGGAGAGGGACGTCTGGAATGCCCTGCTTAGCCTGCTGCCCCCCGCGACCCGGCCCTGGATAAACGGAGGAAAATGGATGGATGGATATATATATATATATATATATATATATATATATATATATATATATATATATATATATTATATCTCATTTTCTTGATAATGAGTTAATTTATGTTAATACTCGAGAAAACAAAAGGTGAATTTATCAATACAATGAGATAATTATTCTTGAGAAAACCACATTTGTTCAAGTGGGGTTTTTTTTTTATTTGACTGTAAAACAAATGAAAACATTCATTCTTTGCACACACATTCAAACATGCTGCGGTCCTAATAATCTCTCAAGTGTTTACACAACATAACGCTGTGCTGCCAAGGTGATCTTAAGAGAGATTACTTTGTTTAAAATGAAATGTTCCTATTAGGAGTTGGCTCAGAGAACCCACAGTTAATTGCTCCAAAAACGCATTTGTTCCAGTGTTGCTGCCTCAGGCTGCTGCTGTTGCGTAAGGTGTAATAAATAAACACTTTTGTATACTCTCAGATTTATCTTCATAAATTTGAAGTTAAAGACACTTCATCTCTTTAGTTCTATGACTACACACATTTCTACAAACTCCAGAGGATGTAAGGATTTTGTTAAATTTAGAAATGAAAGGTCTATATTTAAATGTATTATTATTATTATTATTATTACTATTATTATCACTATTATTATTAATTTCACTCATTTGGTGAAATGTATTACACAGCAGATAATATACAGTGGTCCTGTGTACAATGTGTTTTGTACATGTACATGTCAGCACTACGGAGCCCCTAAAGGGACATGGTGAAAATAAAAATAAAAACGTTGGTATCTCGTGAGCACGAGAAACATTTCTCGTGCTCACGAGATAAGTATCTCGTGCTCACGAGAAAGTATCTCGTGCTCACGAGAAATGTTTCTCGTGCTCACGAGATACCAAAGTTTTTTTTTATTTTCACCATGTCCCTTTAGGGGCTCCGTACAGCACAGTCCTGCTGATATTTGGGAATGTTTATTGTCATATCAAAATTATGTTTTCTACTTTCACTTTTTTTATTTGTGCTTAAATGGAATAGCTAAACACTTTTTTTTTTCTCTGGCTTAAAATTAACTTTCTAACTAAATTTTGACATTGAATTTGACTAAAAAGCTGAATGTTTCAGTGCTTCTTTCACAATCCTCTTTTTCAGAAAGACAGTGGTGTGCAGTTCATCAGATAATAATCATTTTGTGTCACGCTGTGGTTTGATGATATCCAGGCAGGTCTGTGTTGACCAGTCTGTCAGCATTTTTTAATTCAAGTGACCTCAGCCTGCAACAAGTGTACTGAAAGCGAGTCACAAAAACATCACAAATGTTGTCTGATCCACTATTGGCAGAGACTGGGAGTTTGTACTGAATGACTCATTACAACAACATTACACTCATTTTTAGAAATCCTTCTCTTTCTGTATGCTACCAAGCTTAAAATGCCTTTCTCTTGAGTAAACGGTGTTTTGTAGTGCAGGTACAAAATAATCTTGGCAGCAATCGTGATATGCTCCTGGATCAAAAAGGTAACTGAAAAACATATTCTACTTTCCATGGCAGCTGCCAAGCGGCCTTGTTTTAAATGATAAAAATTACTTTGAAATTGAATGGGCTCCAATTCCCATGAAACATTTCAACGTTTGTTCTCATTGATGATGACATTAATAAAAACATGTCTATAAATCATTTTGAGTTTTTGTAAATATTGGTGTGAACTGTGAAATGGATTCATTATTATTAATTATCTGATGCAATGTTCCCTCTTAAGTGTTAACAGAATTGAGTCATGTTTAAAAATTACATTTAAAAAAAAAAAAAAAGTACTTACATGTTAATGCCCCTTATGGCATAATGACATTTACAGAACAACAAAGAGGTTTAAACTGGAGTTAAACTGACAAAGGAGATTAAACAAAGGTTGAAATTAGAAGCAAGATAAGCGTTAGACCAACTCAGAACTTTAAACTATGATGAGACGATCATGGGAGCTAAAACTAGGCTTCAAGAAGATTAAAGCTGCTTTAATAATTATTTTCATATTATAGATTTAATTAATATATGTAATGTGAAAAGGGTCATCTGTCGTGACAAACCTGCAGAGAATTATCCCACTGCTATTTTTTGGCTCAGCTCCACTAACATTTTAGTTTACTTACAGCACTACAGTCACTGCTGTCATTAGCTTAATTTCCAGATACAGCAAGCTGCTGCTTTCCAAAAAAGAAAAAAAACGATAAATGAATAAATAAAAAATTATAAATCTATGTATCTATACCTTATATCAGTGTTGTAGTACTCAAGATCGGTCTTGGTCTCGAGTTAATGGCTGTTGGTCCGTGTTTAGGTGCCTTATATGATTTTTTTTTTTTTTTTTTTTTGTAGACCAAATCAGAGTTAAAAGGATTATTGGACTTATCTTCATCATGTTGCCAGATCCATGATAAATTATTGCTAATTTGCAAGATATCAACTTTATGCCATGTTAATTTATCAATGTTGTGTTAAAACTAGATTTAAACTGATGTTGTTTAAACTAAACATAGGTGTTTATAATTAGGATCCCACTGTTAAAATATATTAAGGATAAGATACATGCATATCAATAAATTAGAATATCATAGAAAGTTTATTTATGTCAGTAATTCATTTCAAAAAGTGGAAATAACACATTATATGGATCCATTACACACAGAATTAAACATTTAATTTCTTAATTTATTTAATTTCTTCTAGTTAAAATGACTATGGCTTACATTTAATGAAGAACTAAAATTCAGTGTCTCCCAAAAATGTTATTATTTCAAAAGACCAATTTTAAAAAGTACGTTTAATATGGAAATGTTGAACTCTGAAAAGTATGTCCATCTCTATGACTCAATACTTGGTTGGGGCTATTTGACTTGTAATACTGGAAATGGACTTTTCCATGACATTCTAATACATTGAGATGCACCTGTATGACATCATATCAGGATTAACATTGAAGCTTAAAGTTTAAACAAGGATGAGATCTTAAACCCAGGATTTTGAAGTCGAGTTCTGGAATAAAAGGCCAGCGGCCAAAACTCTGTCAATTTATACAATTTTAACAGGATCAACCATCACAGTTTAAGTTTATTTTTAAAGATATTTTTTGGGGCATTTTATAGCTTTATTGACAGTAGAGATATTTAGTGTGAAAGGGGGAGACAGAGGGGAAGACATGCGGGAAAGGGCTCCGGGCCGGACTCGAACCCGTGCCGCCTGCTTACGAGGACTGGGCCTCTGTGGTACGCGCTCTACCAGGTGTGCCACCGGGAACGCCCTAAGCTTGTTATTTTAAGACATTAATTCTTAATTCTTATCAACACTCCTATTCACTAAACTAAGGTAAGTATTTCTTTACTTATTATGCAAACAAAAGTTTCTCATAAAATAAATCACTCCTGTACGACTTAAACTTAAGATATAAGATAAAATGCGATCTGTTCAGTAAAGCAGGATAAGTATAGCTCAGGTGTCACTCTACACCAACTCTGCTGTTGCAGAGTGGCTTGTTTGTGACAAGCATTTCTGACATGGTAATTTGGGTTCATTATGCTGTCACGCTTTCACACGTTGGCAGGTTAGATCAAAAAAAGAAGCCTCTTCTCACTTTACCTGCCAAGACAAACACACACTGTGTCCCCCAGCCCCTTTGCTGGCCTGCACTACAGAACACACTACCAGGACAATGTCAAGTACACGGCCCAGACTTGTTTGGCTGTTTGAAATATTTGCCCATCCTTGTTCTTCATGACAGCTAAGTGTGGCACTCCTATTGTAATTGTTTTATAAAGAAGCAAGTGATGTAACCCTAAGGTGCTTTGCAAATGTCAAACATATAATGACACTTAATAGTTTTCAACCCCTTGGTACAGGGCTTATTTTCCTTCTATGCAAATATTCATTATATGTAATGTTAACCATCTGAGTTTCCTCAGGTTGTTAACGATTTGTATACACAAATTTTGTTAAAAGCTTATCGGCTTATCCTTAGCAACCCTTGGGGAATACTGTTTTTTTGTGTTGCTTCTTGATGTGTGCGCTCATTATTGTATAAGAATGCGCGTGGGATTCTACAAAGCAGCATCTATTCAAATGGGTTTTAATGACACATTATTATCTAATAAATTCTATTCGCTTTGTGCAGCCATTTTCAACCAACTTTCCCAGTCAGTCAGGAGGAGCCACACTGCCTGGTTCACGCACCAGAAGAATCAAGCCGTTCCCATCAGTTCTCTTCATTGTGTAGTTGTAAAATGTCATCACAGGTATTTCTTTCATCTCGATGCCACGTTTGTCTTCACAACTATAAATTCAGAAATGTATGGAATGATGTGTGTCTATTGAGACTGCAACCAGGTAATTACCCGATGGTATGATCTGCATTACAGTCAAAGGTGTGGACGGTTTGGCAAAAAATCTAAGGGAAAGTTTGTGAATAAAAATGTGCACATTCTGGTTCTGATGGTTTCTAAAGAAGATAAGGATGGGCCTTCTGATCCTGATCTGTAATCATACTGTGTTGCTCAGGTACAAGTGATAAACAGCTCTTTTCAGATGATGGGAAAATGGGGTCTGCCTTTGATATAATGCAAAAATATCAAGTCATGCTCTTAAACAGTGAATATAAACATACACTGCACAGGACAAAGTATGCTGATGTTTGGTAATAAGGCCTGAGGCTCAGTCTGCATTAGCCGCTAAAGGTATTTTATCTGTACCAAACTGATTAGCAGATTCTTTATGGATCTCATTTTGTACAAAGGCACGTTGAAACAGGAAGTTACCTTCCCCAAACTGTTACAACAAAGTTGGAAAAACCCTTGTTATAAATTTCATTGTATGCTGTAGAATTTAGATTTCTCCCGATTGGAAATAAGGGCCTCCCCTCTGAACAACATACAGTACCTTCAAGAGTTTTTTGCTGTTGACAATGAAGTGACATAAACAAGCCGGTGGCCGGCAAGTAAAAAATACGTTTTATTTCCTCCATGCCACTCATCCTTCCTCTTGTGCTGAGAGAGTGTCTACTCTGAAAGAGCAGCTAAATTGGCCTCCTAAGAACAGTGATCTTTCCAACGATCATTTCTAGTTCTTGTGGTGTGGACACAATAAAAAGGTTCCTATAACCACGTTCTTAGAACTATGAAAAAAATATAGTGTACCTATCTCCTGACCATATGATTAACCCCCTAGCTTTACTCTGAACATTTATCTGCCTAGCTTAATATTTTACTTAGTGAACAGGCCTCAGGGATGTATATGTTGACTTACAGAATATTTGAGTAGCATTTGGCTACTTGTTGTTATAACGAGCTATAAACACAGTGACATATTAATTTTAATACTGTATGCAGTGTGTGAAAGAGAACAGCAGCATATCAACCAATCACCAGCCAGACAGAGACATTATGGAGCGTATTGTTTTTTGGAAAGTAATTTTTTTAAATTAAAGGTAGATTTTGATTGTACCTATAATATAGTATGGTGTATATATTGCTGATATTATAACATCTTTAAAAAAATAGTTGACAATAAATCTAGTCAGAATCAGTTTAGCATGACTTTATTTGGTTAAAGGCATACTATGCAGGAATTGTCACTTACTGTTTGTAAACACAATAATTGAATTGACCCCTTCTTCCCAGCTCACCGAAAAGGATAGCAAGGTGGGTGTGTCAAACAAACACAGATTGTTAACCCAAGAGAGCAGTGTTTGTGTCCTGTGTGGGGAAAAAAAAAACCCAGAAACAATGTTATTTGAAGTAACGTAACTTAAGTTCTGCGCTTCACATTTTTTATGTAACCACCGTAACTATGTTGCTTCTGGTAGCTAGGTCAACTACTATATATATATATGTATATACTCTTACTTACTCTTTAAAAGCTAATCCTAATCTGAGATACTCTTGTCCAGCAGCCTCTTGCTCGGTCACCCTCTCCTTTCCCATCTTTGTGTCCTCTGTCAAGGCCTTCTTTGATCGATGCTCCCAGCCAGCACCACGCCCTGTGGTTACACCTGTGATGGTGGCGAGCAGCATCTTTCACCTACCTGTTGGGCCGCTCCCACCTCCAGGGAGGAGGCTATAAAATCCATCCTCCGAGCCGCTTCCACATCTCCTCCGCACCACTCTTGAGTGTTTGACAGGTTGAAGTGAACGCTGCACCTGAGTCTGAACAGAAGTCATCATGGCCTATCGCGGTTTTACCAGCCTGTCCATGTCCTCTATGCCCGGAAGAACAGGCTCCAGGCGGGGGACGAGCGTGTATGGCGGCGCAGGTGGTTCCAACGTCCGGGTATCCACCGCCTCCAACGGCTTCGGCCCCACCCTGGGCCTGCAGTCCCAAGCTCCTGTGCTAGTGGTGACACCCTGGTACCTGGTAGCTTATGCAACAAGTTTGATTTTCATTTCATTTTACCTATATTTTACCAGGTAAAAACACTGATCCACAACTGCTTATGTGTGTCACACCGTGGTGAGGTCTTGGGTTTTTTATGTTTTGGTCTCGTCACTGCTTTTATTTTGAAAAGTAACTCTCCTCTCGTTTCAGATCACCTGCCCCTCCCTGTGTGTGTCACCTGCCTGAGTGTCTCCCCTAATTACCAATTGTGTTCACCTGGTGCTCCCTCCCTCATGTGTTAAATAGTCTGTGTCTCCCTTGTCCTGTGCCAGTGTGTCGTTTTTCGTCTCGCCAGCATTTCCACAGTTCTTGTCATCGCCACAGTCATCTGCCTTGCTTCGTTTTCAAGTTTGTTCTCCTCGTAAGAGTGATTTTCTTTTGTAAATTTTCACAGCTTAGCTGCTCCCTTAGTTTGTTAGTTGTTTAGATTGCCTTTTGCTTTTCCTCCTTAAGAGTGATTTTGTGTTATTTAGTTTTTGCCCTTAGATCGTTCCTCCATTTTACGGAGTGATTTTTAGTTTAGTCTTTTTCCCTGTTTAGGTTTTTCCTCCCTTTTGGAGCGCCTTTTGTTTATTAGTATTTTAGTTTGTCCCTTTTTTCCCCCTTTCCCTTGTCTAGTTATTTGTTCATTACCCCATAGGATAGTTTGCCCTGAGTTTCAGGATAGTCAGGAGATTTGTGTTTTTCCCTCTTTGTAGGGATTATTATTGTTAGGTCCTTTAGACTGTTAATGTTCATAGCCTTTTTGTTTCCTCTGTTCGGGGAGTACCTCTTGCTGACTAAGTACCTTAATAAAGTGCTTTTGACATACTCTATCTCTGCGTCTGAGTCCTGTTTCGAGCCCGGCCTGACAATGTGCATTCATTTTACTTTTTAAGATATCTTTTATAATGCCAAACCAGGAAGTTTTGGGCCCTAAACCTCTAGAAATAGTTTTGTAGCATAGCAATAATGAAAATGCAGCCTTTTCACAACGGTGATGATGCGTTCATGTAACAGGATGTGTTGTCTCGACCTCTGGGGGTCATATTTGAGAGTAGGAAGAAACAACATATGAGTTTGTATGGTTTGGAAAACTAGCAGAATGCTAAAACTGTTTGTAGAACTGATTGAACAACAAGTTCCCCAACCTAAACAACAAAATAGGTCGTGTGTCAGTACCACCCATCACGACATGTATGTATGTATCGCAGCTTGTGGTACAGCGGCGCATTCTAAAAATAGCACACACGTCATTATACATGCATGTATGGTTGGCAGTTGTAAAAAAAGGATGCAGTTTCTGTGAATTTATGTTATAAAACCACTGACTTAGGTTTAGGGCAAAAAAAATCCTGGTAAAAGACAGTATAAACAGTAAATAAATGTACGTAAATGCCACAAGTGAAGTAGTTACAAGGGTCACGTGACTACCACAAGTTACGTTAAACGTGATTCACGTAACTTAATTAAAAAATTGTTTACTTTTGTTTTCACACAGAACACAAAACCTGCTCTCCTGGGTGAAAGTTGGATGTTTGTTCAGCCCATCCATCACCCCTGCTGTGCCTCCAACCGAACACGGAAATCTGCCATTTTAACTTCACTTCGCCATCAATCACCACTACGTCAGCAAGATGGCGGCAGACACATTGCAGTGGACAGTGTAATACATAAATTTAGCTTGTATTTTGCTGCCTGTACACACAACATATATATTGACCTTTCTGAGGGGAGAACAGGCTGGATGGAAATGGTAGAGTTTACCAAATTCCTGTGAAAGTATGAGCAACCACCTGTCCTGGTACACATTTAAATGGTTGCCACAATGATTATGCTGATAATTTTCAGTAGAAGCATAGATGAGGAGCATGAATGAGCACTTGTCAGGCATAAATAAGTCATGTGGCCCAGGTAGAGTTATGTGGTATTCTTAAGACCGACTGTTATTGCGGTTACATTTACTTACAATACCTTTACACCGAAGAAAAGGCACATGAAACATGCTTTAGCTGAACATGGCCCCTACAGCGTCATCTGTTAACGAGTTTATGTGAAGTTAATCCCTTCTGTGGTTTTGGATTTAAACCACAATACCCTCCAACACGAAACTCAAGAGGCTTGCGTAATGATATCATGTACAGACAGAAACCTTCTGGCATCGAGTGTGTTTTATAATTGTTACAGATCAAGGTATTGTGTGTTTTTGTAATGGGTGTTCCTTTCTTTGTCTGGCAAACATCTAAAAAGGTCCTTGTACAGAAAATGAGGGATCACATCAAAAACGATCAAAGAGCTCCTAAGCGCCCACCCGTGCAAAGGAATGTAAAGTCGCAGAGGTCAGAAACATGAGGGAGCTCTGAGGCCTGTTCAGTTAAACCTGTAATCTGAGGCTGACTTGTTTTGTTTCATCCTCTTGTAGGCAGTGTCCACCTCTGCTCCTGAAATTCGACTAACAAGTCACTACCTGCTTTTCCCTGTAGTCCTCAGTTACACGAGTCCCCTGGCCAAACACTGTCGTGCGACAAGAGAGAAAGAGATTTCTTGGATCTTTGTGGGAGCAACATGACATCTGAAAACCGGCTCGGTGGCATTCCGTGTTTGCAGTCACAGCAGAAATCATCTGTCCCAGACACTGAGAACAAAGCGACCTGCAACGCCCTGACAGGTGCTGTTTTTTCCAGGATTCTAACCAACAACGTTATTAATCATCATCATCGCTGCTCATGTTGCCAACAGAAGGGTATGTTGCTGAGAGGGTGTGGGAGTGTGATGATGGTAAGTGTCCCAGCCGTTCAGTCTGGCACTGTTTGGTTAGTCAGCATGCTTTGTGTGTGTGTGTGGGTTTGTTTAATTATTCAAATTTACATGAACAGTTTCCCTCTTCCCACACATTTCCCTGCTTTACTGTGCCATAATGGACATTTTCTCTCTCTCTTCATCCCTCAGTCTTTTCATCAATCAAGGGTAAAAACCACAACCCTGACAAACTGTCAGCAAAATCAGATGAAAAAAGTCAGCTGGCTGCTCCTCCTCTGCCGTTTCTCTGCATAAAGAATAAAAGTCTAGACACAATATTTGTACAATGGCTGTAGCAGGCAGAAGTACAGGCTACGTTCTGTATTATAATAATCCTCACATCCTGCTCACAGTATAAATAAGATCCCGCCTCTTGGCAAGACAGGCTTGTTCAACATCCAAAAGTCATCAGATCAGCAAATCCTCAGGATCAGTGTTTGCTAATTTACAAAAGCGGCTCCTACAAATAAAGTCTGACGGATATATTAGTTAACTTATATTATCAGTGGATATTGGACTTAAAAGGCATATCGGTCTATATGTTATCCCATAAGCAAAGACTGATCATACAGTACTGATGTTTATTTTGCTTTTTCTAAGTAGTTGACATTGTAATCCGTTGTATGGATTGTATGTATTGTAATGTATTATAATATGAAATATAATTTTAGGTTTTTTTGTTTTGTTTTGAGAAAGCAGCCTGCAGCCTGCACAATTGTTGCACAGTTGACATAGAAATGGTCTATTTGAATTCCAGCTCAAAAGTTCACAATATCAGGTATTATATATATTGGTTACCATCAGTAATGGTAATACAAGCTCCATATCAGTTGGGCTCTACCTAGAAGACAAATTATGCACAGAGAAACAAATTAGGAAAAAAAAAAAACCAAAAAATAGTAACACCCTGTTTCAAAATAGGTTCAGATGTATTACCTAATATATTTGAGTTATATTTACATTACATTTATAATGTGAGCAGCTTTAAGTGAGGCTGTGTAGCTTTTAAAACAAGAGCATAACACATTTTTCTTCAAACAAAATCAAAAATTGAAAGTGTTAGCAATAAGCCAAATATTGGAAATGTTTTTACATTTTTTGTGTGTGTTGCTTCAATCTGACTTGGATTAATAAAGCAGAAGCATATGGTGGGTAACGTTGGCTAATGTTTGAAAACTGAGTTCAAGTTGAGCTACTTTACATATAATTTCTCTACTGTTAAGGCACATAAGTCACACCAGCATAAAAAGCTGAAAGTAAGCGAAAGTGATTCGACACACATGTGACAAGTTTTGGTCAACCACAAAATTGTGCCATTGACTGACAACAAATTGGATGCCAGAGACCTTGTGAGGTAAGGGAGAACTGGAGGAAACTGTTGCTGATTGTTACACTGCAAAAAAAGAAAAGTTGGGTGAACTCAAAATTTCAAGGCAACAAACTTCGATAAAATTTTAAGTTGGACAATTAAACTAAATATTTTAAGTTTTGTTTTTGAGTTTGCTCAACTCTGAATTCAGATGTTCGTCAACTCAATTGTAAGTTGTACTAACTTATAATTTTACATTGTAATAACTTTTAATCCTTACTTCTGCTAACTTCTGCAATATGCTGAAATGGCACGATTGTAATGCTGCTATAAAATGTCAGCTAATGTTGCGACCACAATTTTGAGTTAGCATTGATACGGTAATGGTTACTCTTGTAGCTGTAACAAGCAGCGCCGCTAGCATCAGTTAGCCTCTAGCATCAGTTAGCCTCTAGCATCAGTTAGCCGCTAGCTTTCGCTAATGACCGAATTTCACCTCTTTTCACAACAAAGAAATAAGAGTTAGCAGAACTATTGTCCCTTGTTGTGAGCATACAACTGGCTTCCTCTGTTGTGCTAACTTACATTATTGCCCTAAATGTCAAAAATTTATATTTCCAAGTTTTACCAACTGAAATCACTGTTTTAGGCCAAAAAATACAAGTTGGCTTTTTTTCAGTGTAGCTGTGTTGCAACATAAACTTCAATTTAATGTCCCCTGTTGGATATTAATTAACCCTTCAAAAGAGAGATTTTTTGTTTTCAAGCAATGATGAGACCAAATATGCCTCTTTAATGCTTTTAATGCTGCTAATCCATGTTAGCATTAACTGGAGCATTAACTGGGATGTTAGATTTGGCTGAACAGCGACTCCTTGGAGTGTCTGTTAGTCCAACCAAACGCTGAACAAGACGTTTTTAATGAACAAAACGTTTAAATAAACTGTCATGTAGTGAAAATACAGTGTAAAAGGGTGTGAAATACCAAACTGGTAAACGTCCTTTTTCATATCTATATAACTTTATATATAACTTTATTGACACGTTGCCATGGATACGCATTGTTCTGCTTCTCTCCTGATGGCTCTTGTTAGTGACGTGTCAATCAAAGGTAGCCACGGCCCAAATCATGGATCTATTATGCCTGATGAGCATCCTAATGGTAGAAAAGATCCAGCTTCAGAACTCCAGGCTCAGGTCTAGCTCCTCTGTCAGACCCTTTCCGGCACTTTGCTTGGAGATGGAAGTGTATCGTAAAGTTAAACAGCAAATAACTCAACTTTATGAGTTTGCTAGCATTAGCTAAGTTTGGCCTGCTATTCTAAATGAGTTAACTGTTGTTTGCTAACGACATTAGCACAGCTATCTAATGTTGGCAAACATTGCATTACATAGCTTTCTGAGTTATTGTACAACTTTATCCAAATATAAAGGTTGTATTATTTACTTTGGCGTTGTGATTTCAACTTGTAGCCATAGTGGCAGCTGTTAAACAAGGTATTCTCACATTAGAGGAACATCAATGACTTAGTATATATGTTGCAATATCATGTTATTGTTGCACTAAATTACCTGTCAATCAAATAGGGAGCCATGCCAGATTTGATTCTTCTGTTTTGATATTGAAAGTGTGCTGGCCCATTTGTTTCCATTTAAGCATTCAATGGAATCTTTATACCACACCCTTTACTTAATAATCATAGTTTATTAATTATTTACATATTATCATAACACCTTAAATATTTTTAGTGCAGAATTTGAAAAAAAAAAATCATTCAATTTGTCTCTGCCCTGTAGTTGTGGCAAATCTGTGAACATTATATCCAAGGAAATGTTAAAGGGCACATTATGATATTTAGAAGATGAAACCTTTGTCCCAGACAGACACAAACAGTCAGTTATTCTAAAACCAGCCAAGACTATTATTGAGAAAGACGCAACTCTGCACAAAGTGTGTATTACTTGACTTCAGAGCCGTGTAAAGGGACACAGATTTCACATTAATTACAGTACATGTATTGGTAACCTCTTATTAAAGCACTACTCAAACACACACACACACACACACACAAACACACTCACGCAGGTCCTGTCACTGTGTCTCCCTGAACATTCCCTCTGCAGCTTGTGTTGCTGCCTGTTTGAAAGCGGCTCAGTAATCCTGGATCAGAGAGTACAAAGGGCCCCAGAGTGCTGGTGATGTAAGCACTGTGTCCAGCGCTTACCCCACTGCTCTCCGCTCTCCTACATGCTGCCTGGGGGGCAAGGTGGGACAGGGAGGCACATCCCTGTCGTGGGTATTCCTGAAGACGGTAGACTGATATGGTGATACTGGCGGGCTAACGGAAGCCTGTCTGCTCTGTCTCAGGGGCCTTCTGCTGATGACCTGGGACACAGTGGGAAGGAGAAAGTGTTGACCACATCGCTGTAGAGGAATGTGACTAAGCTGTGGGGAGTGGTGAATCAGCTCAGTGTGACCAAGAGAACAGACTGAAGGACTTTTGCTGCCACACTTAACTGTGCCTTATTCTCAGAAGGCCACGTTGCTGTAAGTGACTATCACTAGGTAAACATTTACCTAGTTCACGCCTCTGGCAGCGTGATCTGAGATGGGTGGTGAAGTGTTTGCTGTTAAAACTTTGTATGACTGTGTGTGCATTCTGCAAGAAACCTTCTCCGTCGTGCACTATTTGAATGTTTTGGCTATCATTGGCTGCGTCATTTGACTGTATGGAAATGTCAGCGCTTGGTTGTGAGTGCCTGTAAACATTTGGGTGTGCGCTCTCTCTCAGGTCTCCATGGACTTGCTACAGGACTCCAGTTGCACCATGTGGGGTCTAAATGCTCGTTTGAAGGGTTTTCTGCAGCAGGTGAACAGGCTGCAGGAGGCCAACCAGCGACTGGAGGCTCAGATAGCTGACTGGGGCGTCAGGAGCACCTCACGCTCCCGGGACTGGTCCCAGCAGGAACAGACTGTCAAGGAGCTCCGTGTCCAGGTCAGACATTGTTTGTTTGTTTGTTGAGATTTTTAGCTATATGGTGATCATTTGAAATCACATGGAATACTGAGAAGTGTTGAAAATTTACAGCAATTTGCCAGACAAAGATATGAGAGTGCTGCAGTTTTGTTACAATGCTATCACCACTCAGGTTGAATGGTTATGCTCCATTATGCTCCATTACAACTGCTCAAGGCCACAGTGGCTGGCAGACAACAGGGGCAGGTGTGTATAATCAAACAGAAAAGACTGCAGTCAAAGCAGAGACACGGCTAATTACTAGTGTTGCTGACAACTGCAAGTAACATCATGTGAACAACCTCAAATAAAAGTTCACCTACAGCCTGAGTAAAGTAGATAAAGGGCGGTAGTGTAACCCCAGTTTTAAGATAGTGGCCCCAGTGCTGGTTGGGTTACTTACATTGATTTAAAACCACAATGTAACAACAACTCTTTAACACTCATAAAGCTGTTGTAGGAAGCTGATACAAGGGCTGACAGTTGGTGGCTAAATATGAGTTCAGGGCTATAAAAGTTGTTCATGGCTGTTGATTATTACAGTTTTCACGCAAGCTTGTTGGAAGAATAAGTAAACTCCTGCTATATAAAACCCTTTTCAAAGCCAATTAGACAGTAACACACTTTAGCATATCAAGCTAAAGAAACTTTCTTCATAATTCTGTAAAATGTGACATTCTGTTTTGATCCAAGAGCAGTTAAATTACTATTAGTGATGTTTAACCCCTAAAGTGGAGACACAGAATTCAGAGCATATCAATTGCCTACACAAAGCTCTGAACATGGCAGTGGCTGAGCCAGCAGCTAGCTAACAGTGCTAAAGCCACAGCAAACAGTCCTAACAGTGAGCTAACAGTGTAACCTGAAGGGGACAGGTAGGTGCACTCCTATAAGACTGTCATGGGCCAGGGATGCTTTAATCGCAATAACCACAGTATGAGGCAGTGCAGAGAAGCAATGAGTGGGACAATCATGCACTAACATGCACACAGGGCCAGGATGGCTAGCACAAAAATGTGTTGCTGTTTGTTTGACAACAAAAAAACAGAGAAGCTTGCAAGTGTGCAGAAAATCATTTTCTTGTAAGGATGCTATTACTCCACTGTATCATTTCATAGTAAATAGTTGCTATATTCATGATCTGAATGTCACGTGCATCCCCCCTGACAATCATCAAAAAAAAAAAGGGGGGGGGGGGGGGGGCTTTTTTTGAGGGGTAGAGGCGGGGCCAGGGGATCTTTAGGGGGAGATAGCAGGTCAACAGTAGATGCCAGATAGAAGAGAAAGCTGAGGACCTGAAGATTAATTTGCGATGCAGCTGAGCATTGTGTCAAGATCTTCTAGTCATAAATCTGTAATAAATATAGTAAACCAGTTAATTTATTTTTAAAAAAATTGTGAATGTGTATAAGGACTTTGAACGTTATGATGGGGGTGTATGAAAAATATTCTCATGTTTAATTATCTCTCTCAATTGCTTGCAGCAATTTTTTGGTTGATGGCATTTGTTACACAGATTTGGTGCTCAAGTTTATCATTTTAAATGATCAGAAATCCCTCCATATATCACATCAAGACACCAAGACCTTGAGGAACACCACATAAAAACCCATGCTGGGATTTGGTTTCAAAAACCTTTGACATTTGGAAATTTCTGCAAGAAATGCATTTTTGGCTGACCGCCGGAGGTCAGCCCTACACATCAGTATGTCTGTGACTGACTGACTGACTGACTGACTGAGTGAACCACTTTGTTCAGGGGGCAGGGCAGCTTGAGGCTGTTAGTCCGATTTCCTCTTATACATCCACAGCGCACGGCTGTTTTCAAACACGTTGTCACAGGCCTCAGAAGTGCTTTTGCTTCTACTACACCCATTCATTTCAAAAGTAATTATTAGTGTCCAAGCACTGAGTGCTGCAAAAGCGATATTGTTCCACTGGGCAAGATGTGTGTGCTACGTTCTATCATGCAGTCCACACTGACTCTGTCTGACGTCCCATTTAGTGCTCAGACAGCCGTTCTCACAGATATCCCACTGTATATGTGTTTTGAACTTAGGTCTGTAGTTTGTGGCTATAAAGTTTCATGAGGCCAAGTTTCAAAATACGGTCTCACTCACTAGCTTTACAGTGATACCCAATTTATGGAATTCAAAAAGTTTTAGGGACCCAAGTATGCAGAAATTTTCAAATAGGTGAAAATAAATTATTTTGGACCAGAAAATTGTTATTAATAAACTGTTTTCTTTCCCAAACTGATTTTTTATCAGCATAAGGTGCGCATATCTCTAAAGGTGAGACTCATGGGTACCCAGAGAACCTATTCTCACTCAGATATTAAAGGGTCAGAGGCCTGCTTTGAAATCCCCATGACCTTTAGCCTGGGTATACCCAGACTGCCTTGCACGCTCGATTTCATTTCGAACTGCCAAGGGGTCTGGAAACCAGAGAGCTTTCTTAGCCCTGTTTTAGGGATCCAATCACAGAACGGGGAGGGACGGCAAGACGATGACGCGTACTACCCGGCAGATGGAAGCTTGTAGTTTTCTTACGGATCCAACATGGCTGCAGCAGACGCGAAACTCTCTTTAGCTGCAGATGGTGTTTTAAATAGTTTAAAAGGGGGCCGCCGAGAGACCCGCAGCAGCTTGTTTATTGCCCATAAAATCAGTGGATGTGTGTGGCTGAATGACATGAGGGGGAATAAAGCGTGATGAAATAAATAATCTTGCAGAAAGCGAGAACTGGAGAAGCAAAGCAGCAGCAACACTCTCTCACACACACACACACACAACAAACATCAATTTCTGTAGCTCTACTACGTCATCTGGTATAACTGATACGATTGGCTAAGAGCTACCTACAGACGCTTTTGATAGACATTCTAAGTGCCAATAAACGGCTCCGGAGGATCGTAAACCAGACCTCCTCTACAGAGAAATGAACGGCTGGTTGCCAGACCAGATCTTATTCGAGATTAGTCTGGTGTTAGCCAGGCTACATGACCTTACTAAAATACTTTGGAGTGTCATTCGCCCCCTTCCAGACAAGATATCATGACATGGTTGGCATAAATTGATTCCATAGGGCTTTTCGTTTCGGCAGGGTTAAAACTAGGCCTCTGAGAGAAAAGTCGGTCAGGCCAATTGGAACACTAATGGGTTAGAGGTTTTGTGTATATTGCTACCAAAAAAGGTGTGGTGGGTCTCCATAAGCAACAAAAATGTAAGCCTATATATAAAAGGCAATGAGGTGATAGGTAACTGCAAATCAAACAAACATGTTGCAGTAGAATAGGAGCAGATTAGTGTGTCATTACATCTGGGTCAGAGCCAGAGAGACGCAGGTGTGTTGCCACACACCGCAAGAATGCGGAACTTTTTCATTACTTTAAAGGTCATTCCTCTTAGTCACTTACTGGTATGGTGATCTCACATGAGCTGACTTGATGGTTTTTAACTGCTCCCTGGTGCTAACGTGACTTTCTGCATGAGTAGGTGTCACTGACAGACATTGTAATGACACAATTCAGCTCATCTCCAGGCACCAAGCAAACCTGCTAGTTTCATTGTTCAGAGATCCAGGGGCTGCTTTCATGTAAACATACAGGATTAGTTTTCTATTAACCTTCTTAAGAGCTGCAGCATATTGTTTTAGGTAAATCAAAAACTGAATGATGAGTAATCAGCCAGTAAGACAATAATTAGAGCTCTTGTCACAGTACTGATTTACTGTGTGGCAGTGTAATGAGACATAATGAGTATATGTTTTTGCTACAAGTGTTATGGAATATTCCATGTTATCTTTGGCTTCTCTTCAACATGGGTGTGCTGTCCTGAAAGTGCTCAACTCAACAAAACAAAGGGAAATAAGGGTGTGTTAACATTTTTGTGTACGTGTGATAAAAGTCAAGGAACCACCTTTTTGTAATTGGAGTCGTCCATTGAAACTCAAGAATACTTTTACTTACACAGGCATCTGTACAATTTAGCCACTACTAATGCGAAAACACATAAATACAATCTCTTGCTTGCCATGTTGAAGATATTGGCTTTAGGTCACATACAGCATGTATACAGTACATACTGGGAGATGAATACTTTACAATACTTTTTTTGTACCAGTTTTGGATCAATGTTGTTTGTTGGTCCATTGTTTTCAGTTAGAGTTTGTTTGTTTGTTTGTTTGTTTGTTTGTTTTGTGTTTGTCAGGAGGATTACAAAGAAAGCGCTTTTTTCATTAAACGTGGAGCACCAAGGAAGAACCCATTCAAATTTGGCCTCTAGTTATGAATATTACTTGTTACATGTTTTCATTGTAAAAGCCACTCTATTGTGCTTTAAACCACAATAATATAATTATACCTCCGCCAAAGAAGTTGTGTTTTTTGGTCGGTTTATTGGTTTGTTGGTTTGTTGGTTTTTGTCTGTTTATCAGCAGGATCACGGGAAAACTATTGGCTTGATTTTTATTAAACTTGGTGAAAAGGTGTAGCATGAGCCAATAAAGAACCATAGAATATGAATGGATTCAGTGATTATTTATTAACAGTGCAAGATAGGACAAGGCTTTGGTGGATTCTGCACCCTGAAAGTGCCCTACTAGTTACTTTATTATTTCAACCTGATTATGTCAAGTTTTTATAAATGATGAACAATTTGAGTGAATATATCATTGGATGCCATTTTTAAAAAAAATACTGTAATAATGGCCTCAGTTAACCTAAACAGGAAATCTACATATGTACTCAATTGTTTGTAAATATACAGTACCAGTCAAAAGTTTGGACACACCTTCTCATTCAATGTTTTTAATTTATTTTTATAATATATTTCTACATTTTAGATTAATATTAAAGCCATTAAAACTATGATGGAACACATATGGAATGTGTCAAACAAACCAGAATATGTTTATGTTTTACATTCTTCAGAGTAGTCACATTTTCCTTTGATGGTCTGAAACACATTAAGAAGGCAAGAAAATCCACAAATTAACTTTGACGAGGCATTCCTATTAACTGAAAACCATTCCAGGTGACACCTCATGAAGCTGACTGAGAGAATAACAGAAGAGTGCAAAGCTGTCATCAAAGCAAAAGGTGGATACTTCCAAGAATCTAAAATCTAAAACATATTCTGGTTTGTTGCCTTCTGTTAATAGTTTTGATTAGTATTAATCTACAATGTTGAAAGTAATAAAAATAAATAAAAAACAATGAATGAGAAGGTGTGTCCAAACTTTTGACTGGCACTGTATATACAATAAAATCAAAGTAAGCAGCTAATTTCTTACAGGACCAAATTCATATTTCATATACGAGCATCAGAACTTACCGTTGTCTACAAAGGACACAGTCGTTGCTGATATAAGGGTTATCCCTCTAGCTGTGACATCACACATGACATATGGTGGAAGTGATAATATTGGGAATACCAATAAAATAGGACATAATATTTGAAATCTTATCTCAAACTAAATCAAAGTATCAGCCTCTACTGATGTAGAACATACGGTTAAAAATATAACTTTTTGCTCATGAAAACATCCAATATCCAAAACAAAGTGATTTACTTCTCTGTTGGAGTCACCTAAATGCCTCAGCCTACACTGCAAAAAAAAGAAAAGTTGGGTGAACTCAAAATTTCAAGGCAACAAACTTTTAAAATTTTAAGTTGGACAATTAAAATAAATATTTTAAGTTTTGTTTTTGAGTTTTCTCAACTCTGAATTCAGATTTTTGTCAACTCAACTGTAAATTGTACTAACTTATAATTTTACATTGTAATAACTTTTAATCCTTAATTCTGCTGACTTCTGCAATGTGCTGAATTGGCACGATTAACACCCCTATGAAATGTCAGCTAATGTCGCGACCACAATTTTGAGTTAGCATTGATACGCTAATGGCTACTCTTGTAGCTGTAAAAAGCAGCGCTGCTAGCATCAGTTAGCCGCTAGCTTTCGCTAATGACTGAATTTCAACGTTTTCCCGCATTTCACAATAAAGAAATAAGAGTTAGCAGAACTATTGTCCCTTGTTGTGAACCCCAACTTAAAGATATAAGTAACAACAACTCACAAACTTGTTTTTGAGCAGACAACTGGCTTCCTTTATTGTGCTAACTTACGGTATTGCCCTAAATATCAATAATTTATAGTTCCAAGTTTTACCAACTTAAATCACTGTTTTAGGCCAAAAAATACAAGTTGGCTTTTTTGCAGTGTAGACCAACTTCACCAACTTACATTTTCATAGAAAAAATGAGAAAAGCATATTGCTTTTGCATGATCGTGTATCTAATCTTGTGTTATTGTATTTTGTTTTTGTCAGGTTGGTAACCTACTGATGGAGAATGCCCAGCTGGCATTACAGTCTGACAACATGAAGTCCAGAGCTGCTGTCATCCAGGCCAGGTCAGCTGAATTTGGCTGCAGATTTCCTGAAAGCTCTAACACTCCTCTCCCTCAATCAATACAGCCTAGGGCCATTGATGATCAATTAGGCATGAGATCACATCCCATCATCATATTACACTTCGTCATGCAATTAGTGTCTAAAGTGATCAGGAACAGAGGAGAAAAACACCTCTCTTAATAGGTAACATGCAAGAACAAAATGTGGCCCATACTGGCCCATAAAAGCATCCTGATATACTAATCATAGATATAGAATAACTACCAAAGACTTCCTGTTTTCATTCTGCTGCAATGCTTTTCCAGTCATCTGTTATCTAACTCAGGCCAGTTCCAGCTCCTGTGAGCCAACCTGCATACAAATCCAGGCCGGGCTTTGTGCCACGTCAGCACTTTCACTTATGTATTGATGCAGAGTGACACAGACACCCCCCCCCCCCCCCCCCCCCCCCAAACACACACACACACACACACACACACACACACCATCCCTTCGCTGTCAGCCATTAACCCCTGAAGGACAGTGGCAACGCGCTGTAGCTTGAAATAAATACACCTGCTCTATTTTTAGCTCCACCTGATGTGTCTCCTGACTAGCTGAGTCTGTCTGTGAGACTTTGGTGTATTTATCACACACTTGATCCTAATGATTTCAAGATCCATTTTTTTTAAATCCTTTTCACTTGTAGTTAGGATTTCTGTAACATACTCTTTCTGTCATTTACCTAAATGGGATCTTTCAGTAAAAACCACAATCATCAAACCCCTTCACAAGCAGCAGTACTTGTACCCCAGGGAGTTTTTCTGCAATTGCCAGGGCGTACATAAATAGATTGTGGAGTAACTCAACTAATTAGAAAAAATAAAAATAGAAATTGTGCTTTGATTAAAAGAATATCCACATAAGTTATCTGTAATACCTGAACACTATGTGTTGCAATTATTAAACAGGTAGCTGAAAGTAATGAATAAATGGTGGGAATAAAAACTTAAAAGTTATAACTTAACATAATATAACAGATAATGGATAACTAAAGTACCAACTAAACTGTTGAAATAGTTAGCTAAAAGTAATATAATGATTGAAAAAGTTTGCTAAAAGTAATTTATAAATGATTAATATAGTAAGCTAAAAGTAAAGTATGAAAAAGTTGGATAAAAATAACACATAAGCCATTAAAATAATTTGCTAAAAGAAATGGTTCAAATGGTAGGCCTAAAGTAATGCATTTACAGTTGACATACATAGTTAAACAGTTTAGAATAACTGTTTTAAGGCTACAGTCTGTTACATTGGGAATTGATATAGTTCATGTGACATGACTGTGGGGGTACCACAAACTCAAAAAGTTGGGAACCACTGGCTTAGTGGATACTCACTAGCTATTTTCTGAAATCTCCTTTTAAATCAAGTTAAACTGGGTGTTTGGCAAGGCCGAGGAATGTGTCAATTTGTCAGGGAAATAAAAACTTTCCTCTGGACTTTGCACTCTCTTTAAAAAAAAGTATTTTCTCCAGCCATTTCAGCCTTCCCTGTCTGTGTAATTGATATATGCCATGGTTAAATGATTAACAATAAATACAGAATGGGGATCAGTGAATTTTCCCTGACTATTGTCATCACATCACAGGTGTGAGACTGAGGAGAACAACACCAGGCGTCTGGAGCAACAGGTGGCTTTGCTCAGAGAGTCCAAGAGGGACGCAGATCAGAGCAGCATGAAGCTGCAGGCAGACCTTCGCCACTCCATGACAGATCTGCAAGCAATGCACCAGGAGTTTGAGGTCCCTAAATGTGCTGTCTGTGACATCTTGTCTTTGTGTTTTCCTTTTGTCTGCCTGTTTCACTGCGCCTCTCTATTTACTTTCTGAAGTTGCTTTTCCATCTGTATGCACAGTCTCATACAAAAACCTTATTTTAATTATGTATTTATTTAAACCTGGTCTCACAGGAATCCGTGAAATAGCCACGGATTCGCTTAACTCAAAATCCGTGGAATAGCCACGGAATCACTCACATTTCCGTGAAACTGACACGGGTTTCGCTACAATGCAAGTTAATGATATTTTTTCCTATTGGTTTGTTCCAAGTCACGTGACTTTCAAGGTCCAGGCGGTCAGAACAAAAAACATGGCGGACAGTTTCATTTCTAGTGAAAAAGTCAATAGTTTGACTTAGTTTCTGCATAAAAATGGATTTTGATCACATTTCTAGCGAGAAATATAAGTTTTATTTTCTAAATATTCACTCATTGAATGTACATAATCACTTTGTATGTTGGAATAGCCACGGGATATGACTGTCATTAACTTGCATTGTAGCGAAATCCGTGTCAGTTTCACGGAAATTTGAGTGATTCCGTGGCTATTCCACAGATTTTGAGTTAAGCAAATCCGTGGCTATTTCACGGATTCCTGTGAGATCCCTTTGGGATAGAAACCGTTACTTTATAGAGGGTTGGTGTGTTGGTATATATCCAAAGCACTAATCCAGTAAGAGATGGTGGCAGGTGCATGTTGAGCAGTTGGGCATTGTTGGCTATGGAACTGAGCTTCTGTTAGGATTTGTCTCTCTTAGAAGTTGTATAGAGCGAAAGCCACTCACAAGCCTCAAGTGGTCTCTGCTAGTAGGTGAAAGAGTTTTGGAGCAACAAGGTCTTCAACCTTCACAACAGAATAGACCGTTTATCAACACCGCCCATGATGACACATTGTCAAAAAATGAGCATTTTTTTACGCATTTTTCTCCGCGTATCAGAAACAAGATGGCGACGCAAGATGGCGACGAGTGTAACGCTGAACTCGATGCTTCCAACGGGCAGTCCACAAACCAATGGGTGACGTCACGGTGACTACGTCCATTATTTATATATATACAGTCTATGACGTAAACATGAACATGGGTAGTAATAGGATGCGTACAAACAGCTCATGGGGTTGTATTTTGGGGGAGGTATCCTGTTCTCATGATACAGCTGTGGTACAGCCTTAGCTAGAGCTGCTAGCATGGCTGTTTACTTGGCTTTGAATAGTCCTATTTTAAAAATGCAATGTTATTCCACTGCCTGACTGAAAGCCATTTTGCCAGCTTGGTATTGGTTCCAAATTTGAGCAAAGAGAATGACCGTGACCAGGACAACAGGTTCTAAAAAGAAAGAGTAGAGAAAATGATAAACAGTGTGAATTACATTCTATTTAAATATGTCATTACTTACCATTGCTATTATATCAGGAAAATTATAGGTAGCCTGTTGTACTTTCACTTGCAAACCCTAACATTATAGCCTTGTCAGGTTTGTGCATGCGTGCGTGCGTGCATGCGTGCGTGCGTGCATGCGTGTGTGTGTGTGTGTGTGTGTGTGTGTGTGTGTGTGTGTGCATTTAATTTGTGAGCGCTACATTTCACAGCATCTAACGATTCCTCGTCCCTTCACACTGACCTCATCAGCCCCTCCTCTCTTCGTCCTTCTCTTCATTTTCTCATTCCTGCTGACTAACGCTTCCCTTTCTCACTTTAAGGGTCTTTTCCTGCATACAGACAGACGCATGCTTGCTCACACAGACACACAGATGCACACATGTAGGGCACAATAACTGGTTCAAATCTTTCCTCTTGCCTCTGCATTGCGTGGACTGTCTCACAGCTCTCTGCACCACACACTCACACACACTCACACACACACACATCACTCTTGCACTCTTTTTCTCCTTTGCATTCGTTCATCTTCATTCATAAACAAGTTTTATCCCTCATTTGGTCTTGTTTTTTTCTCTTCTCACCCTTTCTCTCTCTTTCACTCTCTGTCTCTCTCTCTCTCTTGCTCTCTCTCTTTCTTTCTCTCTCTATCTCTGTCTCCCTCCCCTTCTTGCTCCATCTGGTTGGCTGTTTGCAGGCAGCCCGGGCTCTGCAGCTGCAGCGGGCCGGCTCCTGCGATGTTCTGTTAGCAACGGCCACAGCAGCAGGAGGAGAGGAGGAGGAGGATGGCACAGGGATGGAGCTCACCCAGCTCCTCGACCGAATCAGAGCGCAGTGCGACCAGGGCAGACTTCCCGGCCTGGGGGCCGTGTCACATCCACTCTCCGGCTTGGTCGGGCCCAGTCGATCTGGAGCAGCAGCAGCAGCATCCAGAACACACGGAGGAGTTCTCAGTGAGGTACGCATCCACTCCTGCATCTTCACTTATCTTGTTTTTTTCTGATACGCCCCTCTCATGTTGTCCTGGACGGCTGCCAGCCAGACACACCCTAAAGAATAACTCCAGGCAAGGCTGAGTGATGTATATGCTCAGCTGGAGTAAAATGCTTAGCAGAGTGTTTGTTGACTGTGGTGAAAGACTGTAGGGTTAGGGCTCACCATGCCTCTCTGCCTTCTGTGTATGTGTGTGTCAGGTTTGTGTAGATTCATCGAGATTTTCGTCAGCTTTTTACTGTAACACACAATTCCAGGTTTGTGTTACAACAAATGCTCCATTACTAGTCTGAGTAAATGATCCCTGATCTTCATTAAATATTTATGAGCCAAATTACAACCTATTTTGCAGATTTTCCATCCTTTATCTAGAAAAAGCAGCATTTTTCATTTAAAAATAAGAGCTTGTCTTCTGTTGTTTTAGCCAAACTGTCCTCCTTTTTGTTATGATGGGAAGAAGCGCAGTATAGGTGCCTTTTATTATCCCACTGTTCCTGTGCCACAGCACAATGACTTTGGTCTGACAGCAACAATAAAGTCTCTGGGCCAAGGGCTGCAAGCTAACACAGTGCTAAAATGGAGCAGGTTTTCTGAAATGCCGTTGTTTACTTCAGACCATCTCTGCCTGTTCCACTGAAGTAACATTTACACAATGCTGCAGTCAGAAGCCTGCCTGATGTCCACAGTTATGGGCGATGTTCACATACTGGGTATATTAACAAGTCATCAGCTGGGTATTGTGCTATGATAATATACAGGTAAGACTATTTGCGTTGTTTACTTGATGAGTAAAGAGCACACTACTGTGGAGAGAGACCAAAATTACATTATTGTCTTTAGTGACCCTGTTTAAGCTTTAAGATGCCCTGTGGAGTTTTTGTACACAAGCCAAATTATGTGTAAAATGCATTGTTTGCATTATTAAAAGTGTTGAATGCATGTCCTGTCTTATAAAACATATGCAACATTGACTTTTTTTGCATTGTTGTTGGCACATTGCTGTGCTTCTTTGTGTTACTGATATTTAGTAAGTTTCCTTTAGAATCTTTGGATATTAGTTCTTTCAGTTCCACAAGTAAGATTCTTATATTAGAAAATAGAGAAATATTGATTAAAATTCGAAACCAGAAAGCAAAACCAGACAACAAGAAAAACATGTTGCATGTATGTGTTTTCTGAAGCAATGTGTATGATACAAACAAAAAAGTGGCCCACTTGCAAAAATAATGCACTATATCGCCACTAGTGGTCAGAAATTCCTTTAAATTTGCTCATTTAGAATCTCATGAATGATTTATTTTTCTTATTATATAATAAGAAAGAATAATCAGTAGCAATTTGTAGAGATGTACAGTATTTTTAGGTACTTTTACTTAGGAATTTCCATTTGATGCTACTTCAATCTTCTGCTTCAGTACATTTTAGAGAACAATATTGTACTTTTCTTTTTACTCACATTTTTCTAAATGCATTTGACTGCAATAGTTATTAGTTAAGATTTTACATACAAAACATGCTACATTATGAGTACTTGAATTTTAATGATACATAAGTACATTTTAATGCTAATAACCTCTGTAGTTTTACAGAACTTTTACCTATAACATTGTTTAATAGTGTGTTATTGCGACTTTAAGTAGGTGAATTGAAGTAATAAAGATTTCTTCCATCACTGCTTGAGATGATAGATTTAATAATAATACCCTTGCCGTTCACATCCAACTGCCTCTGAGATAAAGACTCTTACTGTCCAGTGTTATCAGTAATGAAGAGCTGATGTAGGATCAATTCGGCCTAAATTTGCTTGTGCTATAATTTCATATTAATTAAAATATGTAGTGAAACAAAAAATGAGAATCATTGGAGTAGTAAATTAAACAGAGAATAACTTACATAACTTGAGTCATCTTCTTTTGTTTTTACTGTCAAAATATTATCATAACTGTGCTGAGACAGCTTCACCGCTTGACTGCATTTGAACGGGGCGAGGACCGAGGGTGTGAAGCGCCCAACAGCTGTACAGTGTACACACAGCTTGCACAGCTGTGTGTACACACAGCCCTGGGTGTCTGCTCCACTGTCTGTTTACCTAAACTGAAACACACACTCCCAACAGCACCACCTGTGGCTGTTTCTCCTCTGACTGAGTGCCAATGGGAAAGAACTGTCACCTACAAGGTGTGTGTCTGTGTGTTGGGTCATTGTGCATCCTTATCTGGCCTTTAGTTACTGCAAATATCAATTCTAACATTGAGCACACATTTATATTAGGCTGAAATAATCAGTTCCTCCATATGAGGTTTTGGCCTAAGGTTTGAATCAGTCGCCATCTAACTCAAAGTCAATGCTTTGGTGATATATTTTTTTTTTTTTTGCCAGAAAAACACTGTACATATACGTCTTTTCCACCAAGGCAGTTTGAGGCCTGGTTCGGAACCAGTGGCTAATCTCAAACCAGTTCTTCGTGTTTCGACAGCCAAAGAACCAGCTCTTGGCCATCAAAACTGGTTCCAGAGCGGCACCAAATTTTTGCTGGTCTCAAACATCGAACCGCTTATGTCAGGGGCTGGGGGCAGGATTATCATGACCAACAAGACCAAAAAACACATATATCATTCATTCGATTTGATTTGCTTAACTGCAATGTGATCGATACCAGGTAGCCTGTGCTAGGTAGCTAGTTAGACCTAGCAGTCTAACATTTTATGCTAAGTGTTAATAAGAATGAAAGTGTGTCCATGGCGATCAAAACAGAACAAATGTGTTGTACATGAAGGTTTTGGATGCAAATGTAGGCTCCCAAAGCCAAGACCAACATTTATAGAGACGATGTAGTCCGCCATTGTTGTTATTATGCTTGAAGTTGGCGTTATAGTGTCTGGGAGAGCGGAGACGTATACAGACTTAAACAGTGATTTAATGGCGTGGCTCTCTAGCCTGTGGGAAAACAAACATGTTCTCGAGGGTTCAGAAGTTGAACCAACTGAACCCCACCAACCCGACAATTTTGACGACCATTGGCGATACTTAGGGGGGTCTATGGGACAATGGAGTTTTGCACATAATGACCAAACCCTACTCCAAATTATCAATTGGGTTGAAGTTAACTGGGGAATAGAAGTTAAGATGAACAGGAGTGTGTGTGATTGGATGAGATGGTGTCAGTGATGGTGGTGTTGGGGTTCTTATACCTCTTTTAATGACTGATCCGTGTCACCTGGCCCAGGAAGAGGCAGCATGGACGCAGGTGAGCCTCGGTGGTGCTGCCCTGAGGGAGGCCCGGGCCGAGCTTGCGGAGGCCAGGAGGCAGTGGCACTCCCTGCAGGTGGAGATCGAGACTCTACATGGCTTGGTAAGAAAACATATATCATCACTAATACACTGATCACGCTAATAACAAACGATAAGATAATGATAATGACATGCTTAAGGTATATAATGTAACATTTCTGCATCAAAAATGCCAACAACAAAAAAAAAAGAGTAGACCTATGTTATATATAGTGTTGAGTTGTGTAGAGACCGCTAGTGGCAGAAATGACATACTATGCATTTAAGAAAACAAAATATGTACATATTAGTAGCATACATAACATTAGTAGCATACGCAACATAAAGCATAAAACCTTTAACTACAAATTGCATGTATTTTACATTCCTGCCAACCATTTTCCAAAGCTTTCCATAGAATTTTAACATAGTGTGTGCGCTTAGACGTGTGTGTGTGTATCTGAGTGTGCGCGCTTACACACGCGTGTGTGTGTAATCACATAAAGTTACATGTGTGTGTGCATGTGTGTGTCTGGTTCTCTCTTTCTGTGAGAGATACATCAAAGGATGAAAGGCTTTGGGGTCGACCAATCAGAACAGAGCAATCAACGGAACTAACTGCCGCTGTAGAATGTTCCGGCACAGTGACAGCAGCCAGAGGTGGACAGACTGGAATTTCTTGCCTCGAACAGAAAGCATTTTTGGCAAAACAATAATACCTATCATTGATCCGACTTCACTTTGAGTGTCCTGAGTTCTTCCTGAACAGCTACATATCTTTGTTTGTGAAGAAAAATGAAGAAGCTTTGTAAGAGCGATCTGACAAACTGTTAAATAAGACGTTTGAAAATCTCCAATTATTGTTCTTTTTCTCTCATTTTTTTTTCAGCCGTCCCATTCACTTCAATGCAAAATTTTGCGCAGTTTTCGTATTCCGTAGAGAAAAGTAATAGTGCACCGATCACGATCAAACGGCACGTTTTGATATATAATTTGTAGTGGGACGAAATTATGTCCGGAAGAGGAAGAAGAAAAAATCCACAGTATAACAATAGTGCAGCTATTGCTGTAGGGACCAGTGCTCGATGCGATTGCCCCGTGGCCCTAATTATATTTTCGCATTAAAAATTGTTGGTTAAAGAGTTTCTACATACTGGTGTATTACCCATTACAGAAACATAAAAAAATATTTTGGTAATTACTATTGCTGTTAATTTAGGACAGCTGTGGTATGAGCCGGTGGTCTAATAAAAAAATTTAAGCACTGTGTATGCAAATTCTCATCTGTTAAAATAAGTAAAACGACAAACCGGTAATGTAAAAATTGTATAAAATTTAATTTAAATGATGATAACTGGACTTAAAGTGATAGTTTGGATTTTTTTAAATGAAATTATATGAGGTTATATGAGGTTATACATAGTCGTAGTCAGCATGCCACTAGTTAGGAGAAGCTAAACAAATGTATTTTAGCCATCTAAAAAAGGACCACCTCTCTTTCAAACTAGGGTTGTGCCAACCACCATCTACTGTTGGTAATACACTGACTGTTGGTAAGTACCTTATACAAGCCCACTTCTACAGCTGACATGAGCACCGTTCTCCTGGGTGAAGGTCATGGGTCTCTCCCACCCGCCCTGAGTACTGCTTCTGTGCTTTAAACTCTGCTTGCTGTCATTCATAATCATTACAGCCACTAGAGGGCGGGGTAGACAGTTCTAAAATTATGGGTCATATTTAGCTGCTTGTACAAGCGACCTATGGGGTCATTTTTTGAGGGTAGGACAGTCTCAACTGACTGCTACAAACATGGCAGTGTACATGTCGCTCAACAGTGCAGAGACCTGGGTTCAATTCCGGGCAGCAGGGCCTAGATCAAGCTACCCAACACAACTGGCACTGTCATTGGTGGGAAGCCAGTGAGGGATGATGTTCTTGTTTTTTTTTAATGACAGCACTACAACTTGATTCCAAAAATAAAACACAATGTGATAATTTAATAAAATTCAATTGAAAACTACCAAGACAATATAGTTTAATTGGTCAAAGATAACTGTGGAGTCATTATTGCATCTTGCTTCTCAGGAAAAAGGCCTGGAGAGCTCCCTGCAGAACACCCAGCGGCTGTACTCCAGCCAGCTGCAGGACCTTTCTCAGGTCATCTCTGGACTGGAAAGTGAGCTGGAGCAGGTGAGGGGTGGGCTGGCAACACAGCGCCAGCGCCACAGCCAGCTCCTCAACACCAAGATGAGGCTGGAGCGAGAGATCACCACTTACCGACGCCTGCTGGAGCGTGAAGAGGGCAGGTGAGTGCAGGAGGCAGAGAAAGGAATGGAAACATTGAAGGGAGCAGGAAGGATTTGTTCAGCTGGAATTCTGTGGTTTCACTGTCAACCAGGAAATAATTGACACTTGTCAATGTTTCCCCAGAACTTTGGAGCAGCTTCATCTTCAAAACTGTAAAAGGAACGGCGCAGAAATAAGAAAAATAAGATAGTACATATTATCTGTTAAAGTCTGCATCTAAGAAGCAGATTTTACACGTGTCTGTCAGAAAATAATCCACTTAAACATTCCTTTATATAGCTGTTGTCGTAGAAAATCTTTAAAGAAAACACTTGACGAACAGATAGTATCGAATCACAGCCTTGTGCGGGATTTATTTAGCAGACATTAAAATCAGATGATACAACGCATCCAATGGTCAGAACAACTCTGAGAGACAACGCCTCTCACAAACTAATTCCACTTCAATTCGTGCGTCATTGTTTCTTTGTAACTAAGGTTTTAATGTCCCGTACTTTCCTGTTATGACAATCATTTGATATGTGGGTACACTTGGGAGATTATGTTCTTATTCTAATGTTATCGTATCAACCAGAGCATCCGCTCAGGATGCGCTATGCTGACTTTCGTCCAAAAGGTTTTCCTTTCCCATGAGTTTAATATTTCACCTGTGTGCTTAGGTCACATTTCAATGTGGATTCATCTATGGATTTATCCTACATATCCTCCCTTATATAATATATATATTATATATATATAACCCTAACCCTAACCCAGACAGACATGTGTTGGCATTTTCAGTTTGATTAGAGCCTACTATTCTGTTAGGGATCATGTAGAATTTAGCTGCATAGAAACTGAAAAACCACATTAATTGCAAGTTGAGACATACAGAAAGTACAGATAAGTGAAACTGCGACATGTAACAACAGTGATTGAAAACTGACCAGAAATTCCAGTAATTCTATGCATACAAAAACATCATAAATGAAGATGACAAACCTTCTACCAGTGATTTATAGCCTAAAAACAAGATGATAGAATCCAGACAGGCAACCCGTCTTTGTTGATCTCATAACTCATTTCCTGCCAGCGTCAAGCTGTTTTATTAGGCAATATTCCATTCTTCTGACATGGTCTTTAGTTACCAAAGACATCTCACATTCAAAACACTGTCTGCAACAACCATGTGATTGTCATTTTATAGCCAAGGAAGGTAATTTGTTTTATGACTCTGGAGGTTTTCAGGCAGATTGGAGTGCATCATCATGTCTTTAGATTGCAGATGGTTTTTATTCACAGTAGGGCTGTGTCAGTGATGCAAGGAGAGACAGGACATGGCCTTTGAAGTTTGCATTGTTTGTCAATTATTTGAGAAGGGTGGTGACTGAGTGGGTAGCAATCGAAGGCACAAAGGGCTGTGTGATAGAAAAGAGAGAAAAGACAGCCTCATGCGGTGAAAAAGATTCTTACTGAAGCATCTGCCCACATAAAAACTATGTCTGGTAAAATGTCTGCAAATGAACCCAGAAAAGGCACAAAAGATACTATTGAAAGGTCAGTGCAGAGTGGAATTCGCTATGTGATGCAAGACTGATAACTCTCTGTAAGACATGTGCTAAAGGCCTTCTTCTACAGTCTAGTTTTAACTTTTGAGGTAAAATTCTTGAATGGAAAAATCTCTAAATATTAATGAATACCTTAAAATAAAAATAGGCAGCACGTTTTAACTAAATATACTGTACATAGCAACAAGAAAATTCCTCTATAATGTCATTTGCAGAGGGCCCTGGCTCTGTAGAGTGTATGTGACACATATGATAGTATATCCTTTAATATGAAACTATTTGTAATAACATCATGACCAAAGTTTCTGTCTGTCTGTCGACTGTGCTGTTCCTTTGATGACGAGTCAAATTGTCTGCCATGAAAATGGTCTATTGTCTGTAACCTATCAGGCAGGACAGTCTGTCTTGTGGCTTCCCGGATGAGCCCTTGTTAGGATGATTGATGTGTGATCATTGTCACAATACTCTTGATGTTAGTTTTGGGACTTAGTTAAATATGTGTAAGTTAAATATCTGTTTCTGTCAGATAATTCCTCTGATGCAGTCCTATGCAGAACAAATGATTTGCTCTGATGTGAGAGATATGGGTGGTGCAGGCTTTACAGCTGTAAAAGAGTGTGCGGATACATTCAGCAAGGTACACTGGTTGTGTACTTTAAGATCAAGGTTGGAGTTCTTTGAGATTGTACTGCTATTTTTAGAGGCAGACAGTGGAGACAGCAATGGTGGCAGAAACTCTGCTGACAGACAACCTCTGTTAGGGTAGTGTTAACAGACAGCCCCAGTCTGCTTCACACTATGTTTGTGTTTCTCATTTCTCTTTCATGTGATATTTTGACATTTAATATAACATTACAATGATATGAAATCAAGTTATTGCAATGAAATAGTACTCAAATGATGTACTTTTACTTAAAATGTTCCTTTTGCTTCCTCCCTTCTTCACGGTCAGCAAGGATTGTAGAAGGAGGAGGGTCAAAGGGCGTCATATTTTTGGGGTACAACTATAGACTGTATATAAATAATGGATGTAGTTACGGCGACGTCACCCATTGGTTTGTGGACTGCCCGTTGGAAACATCGAGAACGACGTTACAGAGATTGCCATCTTGCTTTACGTCCTTTGTTTTTTTTAAGCTGAAGAGATAATATTTGGACTGGGGAGAACGAGGGGTGGATTAATGGGCGGACCTTCCTGAAAACGGAGGACTTTGCACTGCACGCCCATCACAAGTGTTAGCAACCTGTCAATCAAAGTTACCCCCACCCCAAATGATACCCTGCTTTATCATCTATTTTCTTCTTAATGGGACCTTTTTTTACACAATTAATATCATATTGTAATTAAGAAGACTTGAAACTAGCGTTTGAGAACATTATGTTGCCACAAGCATTTTTACTGAAGGAATAAAATCAAGTGAGAAGGAGTCTCATTTTGTATTGAGATGGATAGGACTGGAGTTCTTTTGCAACAGACGGTGGCATCCACTGCTGTAAATAATGCAGACTTAAGTCACTTACGCATTTCCTTCACTGCTCAGAAACGGAGGTTGCCGCCTGAGTATAACATGTGCACAGTTTAACTGGAGCTGTGATGTTGGAGGGTTACAGCAGATTGCGCCACAAATTAAAAGATGGTTTCCGCCTGAGTGCTCATGGGGTGTGCTTGGCCTGACAGAACCAGGGTATATACCTGCTCTACCTGTTGAGCCTTTCGGGAGGTGCAGCTCAAGTTTTACTGCGCATGTGTTGTCCCCCAATAATATGGCATCATTTGACTCTGTGTTGCCTCCTTCTTCAGTCAGCCATGTTTGCTGAAAAAGTCTGTCACTTTAGATCAGGGGTGTCAAACTGTTTGGCTGTGTAATTTTATTTGGCCCGTGAGGCAACACCAAATTATTATATTATTATTGTACTATAAGCTGACCCGCCGGTATTATACGTCGCATTTACCGCTAATACTAGATTTATTGTTGTTATTTTATTTTTAAATGTATTTACCTGTTTTTATTTAATTTTTATTTAATAAATGAATGACATTGATCTGTTTTTTATTTGAAATTTGATTTTGCATGTCTGCACTATTTAGTTATATATTGTATGTTTATAAGCGTTGCTGGTTCCATATTTAATGTTAAAGCAAAACATGTTTGGTATATATTAAAAGGTTTATTTGTTCAATGTTGGCCCACGATTTTATTCAAGTTTTAAATTGTTGCCCATTGTGTATTTGAGTTTGACACCCCTGCTTTAGATGATGTGGAACACTGTGATTGGCTCATAGACATCTAATTAATCTAAGTAATCATAGATCTAGACATCCATTGGAATAGATGGGGATGTGAACAGGCTCCTGGTTGTAGCTTCATCTTGTACAGAGTGACTATGATCTTCTTATCTAAGGCTCAACAAGAAAGTGAATAAGCTATGTATTCTTCCCAAATGCCAAACTCAGTGGCGATTCTAGAGTGTGTTGGGGCCCTACAGGCAAAAACCCTAGGCTACTATCTAAACTAACAAGTCGACTGGCGGTGTCCCGACCCTCGGCCGCTCACACTTGACTCGGTAACGTCACAGCCAGCTGAGGGCTGGACACACTAGACTGCTCAGCTAGCTAACTAAAAATAATGTGATAAGACGCTGAAGCTGAAGTTACGTTGTACTTTTTCAAGTGTCTCTCACCCACAGTGAAAGATAGACTAGCAGCATTTAATTATTAAGTCCTCCACTTACCACTGTCTTGGTTTTTTTTCAGCTCTTCGTTCTTTTTCTTCTTTCCAGTGGTGGTTCTACACAGGGGCCTACAGGGGCCACTGCCCCTGTGAAAAAGCTCTTGGCCCCTGCTGTGGCCCCTGTGTCAAATTAATAATAAAATGTTCAATTTATAATGAAGAATGATGGAACAATTCTTACCCATTTTTGGTCAAATAATATCTCATTGTACACAAAAGAAACCTAGAATGTGTACATTGTACAACAGTTTATTGTGCAATAAAAGCTTGCGTATATATAATAAAAGATCATTCTCACTGTTCTGCACTTTCAAAATAAAAAAAAATGGTATTGTGGTAAATGGTAATGTCATTGTCCTACAAAAATAATTGTTATTGTTGGTAAGTCTCATTGTTTCAATCAATGTATTTGTATCTTCCAAATATACTTAAATGAGATTTTTTAAATAAGCTAAAATAAAGGTTTTGAATGCTAAGATATCATCTTTGGCGTTTTTTAATGTGCCCCTCTGATTGAACACTGGCCCCTCCTTGGCCCCCACAGTAAAATTGGTCTAGAACCGCCACTGCTTCTTTCCTTTTTCACCACCAGAGGGTAACTCCTCTTCATTTTCTTTCAGTGTTTTTTCTTCTTGCCATTAAGTTTGTTTGTTTACATAGAATCATGCCCTGCTTGCATCATGACAGAGTAGAGTCAGGTGGGGCTCCCTTGGGGGATCTCCTACAGTCACTGCAAACATTGCACTGCACTTTGCCATTGCTTTAATTTAAGTTTGTTGGCCCAACTGCCTCTGGTCAAACTGTCACTTTACTCATATCGTATACATACAACCCCCATGCCCTGTGGTTGTCAATACTCTGCTCTTCTGCCTACAGGTACATGGGCCGTAATGGGCAGCCAATGGGTCTGCGGCCCTGGAGGTCTTTTGTTGAGGAACCGAAGGAGAACGGGCTGGAGAACGGCTTCAGTGACCCCGCTGTTACTCCAGACGAACCCAAGTCAGAGCCCCTGCCTGATATACCGTCACTCTTTCCAGCAGACAGTGGGTTAACGAAAAGCATACTGCATAGACAGCAAAGCCTTGTGATACTCACAGGTAACACACACACATACACGCACGCACACACACACACACACACACACACAAACAAACACACTCTTACTAAAGTCATATCTTGTTATGATCTGTCACTCATGTTTTCTCACAGAGCCAGAGCAAGATAAAGACTTGCCAATCTCCACTGTGAAGACTCAGGAGATTCTTCAGGGCAACGTGGTGCGGGAGAGTGCGGAGGGTCATGGCACCATCGAGTAAGTATTGATCTTTTTGCCCCCCATTGACCTGTAGTAAGCACCTTTGGTCTCATGTCGGCATTTTTTAATAGCAAGCGCTACCAGCATCACTTCAGAGCGCACTGTTCTTCATACATTCCTTTTTGACTATGAAATGTCATAGTTTGTTGCGTGCTTAATCTCCTTAAGACTCAGGGCGGTTTTTATTGACTCATTAGTTTATAATTACACAACCATTTATTCAGCCCAGGCGACGTCTGGTCCAGCAGACAAGATGTACAAGCACTCAAAAGGAATTACCATAACACGTCAAACAAGTTACGAGGCATAAAACGTTTAGTTGACTGCACAGGTTCCCATGAGTGACTCATCATAATGCTGCATGGGAATTTTCCTCTTTAAATGGCTTGCGTTTGATGTGGACGTGCTGGCCTGGTGTGGAGTCGTCAGGGCGTGGCACCTGTTATTGTTGGACGAGACATGGGCGGAATTCTTTAGTCATGCTTCAGGTGTTACCAGCCACATGCACACATCCAAAAAGCACACACACGCACATCCACAGAGAGCGACAAACATGCACAGTCACTCAGAATATTTATTGTCATGTTGTTAGAATACTGACTTTGTCTACGGTCAACAGATCATTCATGATGTGAATTACGTTGTTTACATCCCAGCCTCAATCAAAAGCTGTGGTAAAAATGGAACTGAGATGCTAGACGACCCTTTTATACTCTTTTCTACCCACTGTGAATGCTGTCAGTGGGTTATAAGGTACAGCAGATGTGGTAAATTGTTCCTGATGGTTAGACGAATTAGAGGCAAATTGTAAAGCATTTTGGATTTATAAATATATATGACAGCGACATATACTGACTGCTATAGTAGTATAGATTACTGCACAAATATTTTTTTCTTCATTAAAAAATGTAATAAATGTGTGAAAAAGCACCAGCTACAGAACAACACCTTTAAAGCTTTGTAGCACTCCCAGCAGGGCCTTGTCAGAAGAGTCCCTGGTGTTTTCAGCTTCAGCAAATGCTTTGGTGGACACACAACCTCATGGAAGCTAGAATTTGGTTGGACGAGAGCAAATTAATCCAATCAACTTTATTTATATTGAACAATTTTAGCAAACACAAGGTTTCAAAAGTGCTGCTCAAACAATAAATAGATACCACAATACAAAGAGATGTAGAAAACAATAGAACAGTAAAATACAATAAGATAAAATAAATTTAATATAGGATTAAAAAAATAAACTACAATAAAATCAATCGACCAACCAACCAAAAGGTGCCAGCCCAAATGATATGACAATGTTGCATTAACACTGTGTTGTACTGTCCCCAGGTGACCTGAAATCAATCATTAGTCCTTTAAGACCAAGATAACAGAAATCTGCTACATTCATTTACACAAGGTCAAAGCTCACATGGAGAATCTTGTGTTTGGTACAATAATTGGCCCAACAAATATATGGTACAGATACTTTTACAACTGTCTATTAGCCTGTGAGTTTACATTGTAACAATTACTGCCTTGGCAGCGCACACATGCACAAAATGAAGCTAATCTTTTTTTTTACTTGCATCTAAGCCGAAAGAAAGACCTGACAAATTCTGTGAGTTTTTGTCAGCAATTCTCGTGTCCAAGTCAGTCTTGAGTCCAGAGTGTTCGAGTCTGACTAGTGCTCAGGGCGAGTCATAAGTACCTGAGTTTGAGTCCGAATCCAAGACCCGAGTCTACAGTGTTCAAGTCCAAGTCAACAAGAAGAGTCCAAGTCAAGTCATCAATTTTGAGTCTGAGTCGAGCTCCAAGATTGCCTGAAGTTCTCCATTCTGGCACCTTAAGAAAGTTGATAGACAAATAGAATGTGGCCATGTGAATAGCAGGTGCACACACCAATTTGCTAAAGTCTGAGTAAGAGTCCTAAATATCAGACTTTGAGTCTGACTCAAGTCCGAGTGCAGGACTCCCAGATCCTGATCAACAGTGAGTCTATTCAGTGGCAATCTGGTTGCATGCTGTTACAAAGGAGGTGTAGAATCTGTAGTAGCTCTCATTCCAGGTTACATCTGAGGCAACTGAAGTGTTCTCAGATGCTGCCCTCTGGTGTTATTGTGCAACAAGTGTATCATACAGGAATTAATATATGAAAGATTTTTTTATGTTTTGACCAAATATGGGATTACGTGATACACTATAATACAATCAAAAAATACATAAATTAATAAATAAATAGACTTCCAGCTGTTGACATCTACATTACAAGGGAAAACACCACACACTATAAACATGTTTTGTTTTTTTTGTTTGTTTGTTGTTGTTTTTTTTAATTAAAAAAAAAATGTTTTATTATTAATTAAAAAAAACACAACATAAATCACCAATGGACAAACACAGTAAAAAAGAAAAGAAAAAGAAAAAGAACAACAACAACAAAATCACAAAAACCAACCTAAATAAATAAATAAAACAACAATAATAAATAAGAACTTTAACACATTAAATAACATAAAACCTAAAACTAGAAAACTAGACACAAACAAACATCCAACATACAGTATATCAGTAAACTTAATAACCTAAGAGAAAATATTCTGTTCTGTCAATTTTTACATGTTGCATTTTTCTTGTTAATAAAAATATTTCTGTTAAATTTTGGGGTCTTTATTTATTTTTATTTTTTTACAATCCACTCTTTTTTTTTTTTTTTTTTGACATGTTTATCTTTAGTGTCCATGCGCTGTCCAAATAATTTAATAATGCATAATGTTTATTGTTATTTATTTATTTCCTCTCCATTTTTTAAAATATTTAATTTATTTAATTTATTCATTAATATGATTTAATTTAATTTAATTAATTTATTATTATTATTTATTAATTCATACATTTATTTTATTTTATTTTTTATTAACTCAAGTATTTGTTTTCCTCCGAGATTACTGTTGGTTATGAGAGGGAGGGATGGGGTTTTAGACTGTATGTTCGTTATTGTGTTCATCGTGTATTCATTTTTGGGAAAAAACTCAATAAATAAAGTTTTGAAAAAAAAAATGCATAATGTTGTGTAACATTCAACATGCCTCATCGTCACCTTTGACTGACATGACTTCTAACCTTTTTCTGAACAGGACAGAGAAGATTGACAAGGTGATAAAGCAGTGGGAGGGCTCCTTCTTCAGAGGGAACCCCAAGCTGCGGAAGAAGTCGGTGTCGCTGCGCTTCGACCTGCACATGGCCGCAGCGGACGAGGGCTGTGCCCAGACCAAACAGGACAGCCTCCCCGACGTGGAGGTACGCCTGATCATGAAGAGATCTCGCAGCATCCCAACTATCACACAGTAACTCAAACTGGTTCGCCAGAGTCAACACTGATGATGCTGAAGTGACAGAAATAACATCTGGGGTATTGCCAGCCATTGTCATCATGCTTAATATGTATTTCAAATCGCAGCATTTATTGAAGTTTGCATCACAACTGAAACTGAGATCTCTCTCATCAAATCTTGACTCTGGCAGGAAAAGCATTACCCATGAGGCTTTTGTGCTGATCTAATGGGGACATTTTTACAGTGTCAGAAGACTACATCAAATAAAACAGACCTACATTAATTTCCTTACACACATCAGTCTAGATAAAGTAAATGTTCTTAATACTGGCATTGTTTCAGTATGAGGTCACAAGACTAAAGAGATTATATCAACAATAGACTACAGCATTTAATTCTAATTAACACTTGGTACAAGAGGCTAAGTGCACAGATAGATTGAGATAAATGGTCTATAAACCACTTTGAGCTGCTGTGAACTATCTAAAGGTGGATTTATTTGTATTATTTCCTTAAGAGACTGTAAAGAAATTATTAGAGGGGAGGGGGCAGAAAAGAGGAAGATTGTTTTTGTTTTGTTTTTTGTTATATGATATAATCTCTCCAGTTAGCACTTAATTTGTCACTGCCCAACAGCTGCTCCCACTTATATACATATATATATAATTTATTTTTAAAGCACACAATCTTCAATTCTTTGTGCACCTATGAATTGTAACAATTCAACAGAGCTATATTACTTAAAGATTTTATGGGAGCTGGTGGCAATTTCCTCTTTGTCAAGAGGAGTCCAATGAAAATATTAATAATGCTGGAGAGGTTTTTGCTTTTTAAACAGTGAAACATCATCCTTCCCACCCTAATAGTTTCACTACAGTCCCTAAATGCTTGCACTGCAAACACATGCAGCACTTAGAAGAACATCAGCACTGAGGGATATCCAGATTGTGTGTACTGTGAGAGTCTTTTGTCATTGCAGTTCATTCTTAATAGAAGAAAAAAATCTTGCAACTCAAAAAGATAATGTAGCTACATTAAACGATGCATTATCGCCCAAAAAAAAAAAAAAGAAGCAAAACTGCTCACTGTGATCTTAACGGCAGTGAGGCTCTTAATACTCACCATGTGTCTCAGAGAATTTAGATTCCCTGTCTTAACCAGAGGAGGGCAGTATTTGTAAATAGTTAACACTGCAGTGTATCTTCAATGCTCAACTCGGGTTGTGTAGCACATGCTATCTGTTACAAGAGTTTTTATGCTGAATTTTGAGTTGGCACCAAAGATATTCAAAGTAAGAAAAGGACAATTGTGCATTGCATTTGGTTGGGTGCCTGACAATATATTTAGAATATTTAAAAATATTATCTATGCAGTTCTGTGCTTGATTTTGCTTTGCTTCATGAAGCACACTTCATTTTGGGAGCTATGTAACTTCAGAATGAAGCATTATGCTTTTATCTAACGATTTATCATTTAAAATAAAAAATGATTATGTGCAAACTACTGTGTTTTCTGTCAGATGTTTATCTTACTCTGATTGACTAGAAGACACAAAGTGAGTAACCACAATGTCTTCCTTTACGTTTATAATGAGGCTTTGATGATGAGGTCATGGAAAAGATAACACCTTCACACTCTCATTCTCTATTACACATCTATCACACACACACACACACACACACACTATGTACACGTGCACATACACAAGTTCAACAGTTCAACATGTTTATTTCTCATCATAATGAATGAAAAAAAAATCATATACAGAGAAGAAATTGTTTACAGTGCAGTACAATAAATACATTCTCACTTTACAGCTAGGGCATATGCAAAGTTTCTGATTTTGAAATGAAAGGACATGACAAGGACATGATGTCAGAGGTTTTTTCCCTCTAGTCTATAAAGAGAACCTTCAAAATCCCCCATCACCACATTTAATAGCATCAGCTTGTGCAGATAAACATGGGAATCATTTTACATTAAGAAATCTGACAAATCGACCGCTTCACCTCTATGTAAGGTGTTGGTTTCTAACATTTTCTACAATAACATTTTACATTGTGAGCTTCATATAATAACTTTTATCAACAATAGTGTTTATTTAAAATTTTTTTACAAACATCAGAAATTATTTTTTACAGTAGCACGCCATTTGTTTACAATCAAATGTTGCCGGCCTGTTATATTCAGTCTTGTATATCTTCATATATGCTACAGTTACACCTGTCTGTTCAATATGACTTTTATCATGTGACCATGGTAATGTGACCATTTTAACATGTGACCTTCTGGTATTTCGCTGGTATTGTAAACTGGCACATACATTACTTGTCCAGTTTAACAACAGTAGAGACTACGATGACCACTTTGTTACGAGATTTGACAGGTTATGAGAGGAAAGTACAGTATAAGACAGACAGTGTAAGTAGGACTTTAGGATCCCTTGCTGTATCACGTGGTCGCAGTCCTTGTGTGTCTATGGCTTGGCTATGGCAGCCTGAATAACCTCGATGACTTTGTTGTAAGGCTGCAGCGGGTCGTATTCTGCAAAGACATGGCAGACATTTTCCATGCCGGCCTCCACACCTTTTGCAACGAAGCCAAACATCCTGTTGGGATGAAGAAATGATAGATCAGATGTGTAACAAAGTGTTTTCTTAATAGAACTATAAAAGGTATGTATTGCAGGTGACCCTGAAACCTGTAAGGCTCTACTGTGGATCCTCACATCAGCAATATGAAGAACATGAATTCTGATTTTGTAAGCAATCAAAGTTTAACATTACCTTGCACCAAAACTGCAACCTTTCACCCACCTGTAAAAGTACAAAAAAAGAAAAAAATTAACATTTAACATGTAGTTATTTAATCATTCTGTAGCTTCCTAATGGTGTTCCATACGCTGGTGGACTCAAGGGGAGGGGTAGCAAAAGTGCCCTCCTTAATACCCCCCATGGAACATAATAAAGTGATCTCTAGGTTGCCCTCAAATTAAGAAAACATGATAGAGTGCAATGAAGAGTTCACTACCAGTAGAAAAAATGTAAAGAAGTCCCCTCACAGTTACTTTTACATAACTAAAAACATTATGCAGTGCCCTAAAAGTGCCCTCTACGGTTTCCATAAATGGAGAAAACATTACAAAGTGCAACCAAGAGTGCCCTTCAAGTAGAGAAAACATGATGAAGACCCCTCTACGAGCCCTAGTAGTAGAAAAAAGGTGATAAAGTGCCCTTTGCATGCCTTTAAATGGTTAAAACACAATGTAGTGCCCTGTAGGGATGCCTTCCAATTAAAAAGATGCACTGCAATGTCATATAAGCTGATATATGCCAGAAAACTTTCTGCACACTGGTGCACTTTTTTTTTTTTTCGCACTGCCTGCGAAAAAAGCCCAGACTGAGTCCGCCACTGGTTCCATATGTATTCAGATCCAAACATTCATACTTGGTCAAAGTATTTACAGTTGGAAGAAAAAGTATGTGAACCCTTTGACATTACCTAGTATTCTGCATTAATCCACATAAAATGTGATCTGATCTGCGTCTAAGTCTCAATTATAGACAAACACAATGTGCTGAACCTAATACCACACAAACAATTATAATATTTCATGTTTATATTCAACACATCCATTAAACAGTCAAAGTGATGGTGGAAAAAGTAAGTGGACCCTTGATTTAATAACTGGTCGAGCCTCCTTTGGCAGGTATAACCTAATCAAACACTTCTGACAGCTGCTGATCAGACCTGCACAATGTTCAGGAGGAATTCTGGACCATTCTTCCTCTAGAAGTGCTTCAGCTCAGCCATATGGATAGGATGTAATTCTGTAGTAGATGTTTCGGGGTCATTGTCCTGCTGCATCAAACAACTTCTACTGAGCTTCAGCTGGCAGACAACCACTCAGACATTAACCTGTAGAACACCTTGATAAAATTGGGAATTTTCCCCTCAATGATAGCAGCCCTGAATCATGATGCTCTCTGCATCATACTTCACTGTTGGGATGATGTTCTCATATTGGATAGCCCCTTTTTTTCTGAATAATTCAGCCTTAGTTTCATCATTCAACAATTGCTTCAAGTCTTTACTTGTTACTCTGGAGTTCTTTTCTTTTTCTTTCTTTTCTTCTGCTTTGGGCCTTTGGAGTCAACTTGGCTGGGCGCCCACTTCTGGGGAGAGTAGCCACAGTACTAAATTGTCTCCTTTTGTAGAACATTTGTCTAACTGTGGACTGGTTAATACCTAAAGTCTTTGAGGTTACTTTGTAATCCGTTATAGTCTGATGCACATCGACAATTCTTGATCGCAGGCCTTCCCTTTTTTGCGAGGCATGGTTCACATTAGCAGATGCTCCTTGGGAAAAGCAAACTCAAAAAGTTTGAGTGATTTTTACAGATTAGTAGCTCTACACCTCACTCAAATCTCATTTTGTTGTTGATGTGTTCAATAAAAACACGAAATATTATAATTGTTTATATGGTATTAGCTTAAGCACGTTGTGTTTGTCTATACTTGGGACTTAGATGCAGATCAGATCACATTTTTATGACAAATGAATGCAGAAAACCAGGTAATTTCAAAGGGTTCACATACTTTTTCTTGCAACTGTATATTTCAGTGTCAAAGTGCTATATTCACAAACCCTTCTAAAAGATTTTCATTTATGACCTGAGAGGTCTCTGTATAAAACTAACAGACCAAGTCAGCAGTAGACCACGATTGTGTTTTGCAAGGTAAAAAGCGATATAAGCTGCATGTAACTTTTGAATCTACTTTTGGACTAATATGGCGTCATAAGCAGGACATTGCTTTTATCCTCTGCACCATTATTTACTAACTTAGCAAAGCTATCATTGACTCAGCTAGTGCTGGCGTTCAAAATTGAAAAGCTTACTGTGGTAACCTAAGTCACTACTATTTGCTGAGGCTGAGTGGGCATTTCTATTTGAAAAACACGGAAGAGAATACAGATGGAGTCTTTAAATGCCTTTTAAAGCTTTTTTCACTGCTGATATTTTGATGTCACAGCAGGAAAAGCACAGGTGTCATGACTCCTGCCCCCCATTAAGATGTGCCTGTTCCAGTGTCCTGGTAGTGTGCATGCTGGATCCCTGTTAAGGCTGAGTAGGTCAACAAAATGGAACTAAACCCTCATTAATGTGATTAGTTACAAGTACAGCAATCCCTTTGTTTTTCTAGCTTGTTTGTTGTAAACTTACAGTCGCTTGTCTGGATCTTCACCACTGTAGCTGATCAGGTTAGCAGGGTAATGGCGTCTGAAGAAGAGCCTGTGAAGAAATTATTATAGCTGTCAAAAAATGTTACACCCAAACAACCATGGCTTTTTTGTTGTGTACTGTAAGTAAAATCTCTGCAGCGGGAAGACAGGATGTGTGTTTTCTTACTTCCTGTTGATATCCGTCAGCGTGACACCCTTCAAAGAGACCTTCAGATTCACTATGGTTGGTGTGAAGGAACCCGAAGGCTTCTCGAATGTGGAGGACACCGCCTTCTGCACTGCACAAGGGCCTGTCAGCATCTCAGTGTGGATGGCATTCAGGTAGATGAAATTGCAAGCTATGGAAAAGACAACCATTGTGATAATTTGATTAGAAATAAAGGTTGAATGCACATACTCATTAAACACAAAATGAACCCCTTTTTTCATTCACATTGGAAAAATAGACATGAATAGATTATTTCGAATATAATTTGGTCCACATTTACGAGGTTTAGGTATAATTGAAAATATGTATTAATTAGTATACAAATGTATTGCATTACTTAAAGTACTTAAATACAATTTTGTGGTACTTGTACAAAATATGAATACATTTCTTAAATAAACTAAAAGTATAAGGTTTACCTTATAAAATAAGATATATAAAGAATAATGCATACACGGTAATGTCTCATAATTATCCAGTAATAAAATATAACAGACAGGGGCCATTCTGTTGTCTAATGAGTACTTTTAAGTACATGTTGCAACTAATACTTATGTACTTCTACATGCACTTGTCATGGAATATGTTTAGCTTTAGATATTGCTGGTTTTAGTTAAAGTTACTATGTGAAGCAATTAACATGTATACATAGCTGAGTATTGTCAATAGGTGAACAGAATGTAAGTTTAAACTGAGACCCTCCCTGGCTTCAACAATTGCCTTTAACATCCTGTTGACAGATACTACTTACTACTTCTATGTTAGGATCTAAGGGCAGTTTTGCAGACAAAATCTAAAGAATGCAGCCTACAGACCCTTACAATAGATGTTGAAACAGCATTTTATGCATAACCTACACATAACATCCTGTATCTATTTTTACCTTTATACGTTCAAAAGGGCTGAATAACTCATCTGTGTGATATATGCATACCCAAACAGACACTAACGGTTCATTTTGACAGTGAAATGGAAAAGTAAACAAAGAGGGCAGCTACCTATTCTCTTCCTGACCAGACCTATTTGATTTGATTTGATTTGATTTGACTTTATTAATCCCACAGTGGGGAAATTTCTTTGTTACAGCCGCAAAGTTTCACACAATTAAGATAAAGATAAAAAATAAACAATCTAAGAAAAGACATATTAACAATGTACAAATATACAATAATAATAATAGTAATAATATACTATATACAACTTAGTGCAAATTTAAGTGGAGAAATGTGCAGAGTGCAGATTTATGCAAAAATGTTCAGGTTGTGCTGGTGTTGTACAGTCTTATGGCAGCTTGAAAGAATGATTTGCGGAAGCGTTCCTTTTTACACCGTGGGTGTAATAGTCTGTTGCTGAAAGAGCTGCTCAGAGACCCCACAGTGTCATGCAGGGGGTTACCAGGTTAACTAGTTAAAAATGTTCCATTTCTCTTTTGGCCAATGCCCAGGATGCTTACTGCACCATGGGAGCGCAAGCACACATACAAGCAGCAGGGTGTGGACTGCAGTTCACTTAACGGCCGCTAGTATCATCAATAACAGGGATTTTATGTCAATACCTCTTCCACCCGTCAGCTGTTTAATTGGTTTGTTAAATACATTTAATCTACAAGACTTTTTTTTTCAAAGCAACATTAAATTAACTATAGATTACAGTTAGTATAATTCACTTTTTCAAAAATTAAGAAGAGTTAAAAATATATATTCATATATAAGACTACAAAGTAGGCCTATTGTAGTAGCTGGCAGGATTAAGAAACTGCCCCGAGGGACTGTCTAGAGCAGGGGTGTCAAACTCAAATACACAATGGGCCAAAATTTAAAACTTGAATAAAATTGCGGGCCAAAATTGAACAAATAAACCTTTTAATATATACCAAACGTGTTTTGCTTTAACATTAAATATGGAACCAGCAACGCTTATAAAAATACAATATATAACTAAATAGTGCAGACATGCAAAATCAAATTTCAAATAAAAAACTCATCAATGTCATTAATTTACAATAATAATATAATAATTTGGTATTGCCTCGCAATAAAATAATAAAATTAATAAAATAAAATTACACTGCGGGCCAAATTTGACACAAAGTTTGACACCCCTGGCCTAGAGCAGCGGCTCATGGGAATTTGATTTTTTTACTATTCCTTTTCTAGTTTTAAGTTAGTTTATAAAATTCCGTTCATGTTTTGGGTGAGCATTTATGCAAAGTGAGTTTGAGTGTGGCGAGTTGTATTATCTTGCATGCTGATTTAAAATATTGGACAGAAGTGTTGAAATTGGTTAGATAGATTGTTAGCAATAAACCTACATATTTCTTCATAATTCAACACAGACCCTGGACATCAGAGATTCACTTGCCTAACTTGCCACAATATGTTGATTACAGCTATGTTTCTTTAGTACAGGTGAAACGCAGCTGTAATTAATCCCGCTAATTGGCTGAATCCATCAAAGAGAAAGGTAAATTAGCTATCATTAGCTGTTAGATGACGTAATGACAATCAGCAAACTGTTTGAGACGAGCTACTGTTAGCATTTCCCACATGGCTGCTAAACTACCATGTTTGTAATAACAGACAAAAAAAAGGTAAGAACATTATGGTTCATTTAGTATAATGTAGTTTAATGCCATTTTTGTTACTGAAATATGATGTGTTGTTCATGTTTTTAACCCCTCAGCTCTTTGACATTAGCAGTGAATATTTAACATTTTCTTCTTTGCTGATGCACCGCTGCTCCTTGTTATTTTGCTCCTGGGCACTTAATAAGCATTACTTGAAGGTAACTGGTCAGTGTAAACAAATTGGGGTTATATTCTTTATATTATATTGACCCACCTGTTTTACTCTTGTCCTCTGATGCTGGTTTGTCATTTGCCCTCCCTTCTGCTGCACCCACGTCTGTGAAGACAAGAAATTACAATTTTATATGTTCATCTTGTCATTCAATTCAATTCAATTCAATTCAATTGGCTTTATTGGCATGACGTAACAATGTATATATTGCCAAAGCAAGCATCAGGAAAAAAAGATAACAAGATAAGGAAAGCAATATTTACAATAAATTATTATAATTCTGTTATTCATTTTAAAAGAAAAGAAAAACTAATAACAATAAAAGAATGCAATATTTACAATCATTGAACAATATTTACAATCAATATATAATTCATACAATCTAACTGTCCCAGCAAAAAAAAGAAGAAAAAATAAAATAAATAAATAAAAAAAAAAACAACCAACAGCTGTGTGTCACTAACTCACTCACACACACACACACACACACACACACACACACTTGTCTTACAGTAATGGCCTACCTTGAGAGTGGAGCAGTAATCTGCAAGGTAAAGCGTAAGCAGAAATACTGTGCTGGTAGACCAGTGCAGAGAGACTCCCTGCAAACATAACACAAAATCATAGCTTCGTTAAATACAAGTACTATTATATATATTAATTCATTGTCTTATAGTGGGCCTCAAATTGCAGTCGAAAATTCAAATAATTCAATGACATTATTTTAAAGTGTAAATTAGTATTATTGTCTTTGTTTGTTTTTTTAAGTTCATTTCCCGATGTAGATAGGAATTTTGCTTTTTAAATGCATCCTAATCCATTGGCTCATTCCAGAATCAGTTCAAATTTTTTTCTGAATATTTTGTCACACTATTAAGACTTTAAGGAGTATGAACGGAGGAAATCACGTTCAATACAGCCTATTATTATGTACAGTTTTTTTCTTTTGCCATGTGTAGGAAGAGATCAGTAAAGAAAGAATTCTGTGGAAGCAGATAAGACTGAAAGAGGCCCATAGTAACCCTGATAATGGCTCTGTGGGCGTGAGAACACACCCTGTGAACTCATACTCTGAATAAAGAACTGCTGTCCACCCACATCTTAAAAGGCCAGACAGGGATGAGTCAGATGTGGGGTGGCAGACGTAAGGAGCCATACTACTACGACTCATATTCACTAGTAGAGTGAATTTTAAGTACATTTTCTAAGGAAATTGATATTTGCTTGATTTGAAAACTTACCAAAGTAAGGTTCCTGAGAAGCGCCTTTGATGCGTACACCCTTAGCTGATGACTCAATGAGGAAGTGTCTCACAACATCTGAAGTGCTCTCTCCTGATTTGTGTAAGAAAAAAAAGTATTTATGTGGTAGTTAATGTACAATATATGATATTGATGAATGTGATGTTGCTGGTAGTTTTTTTAACATTGGTCATGATCAGTGTTTTTATTGATTGATTTATTATTTTTATATATTTATCTTTGATGTCCTGCACCACATTAGGCCCAGTCCGTATGCTACAAATTGTATTCTAAATACTGAAGAAAAATCTGTTTGGTACAGATACTAACAAAACTTCACACTGAGATCATTTTAATATTTAATATATGCAAAAATGCTGATTCCCTCCAATATTGTGAATCACATTGCAATCCCAATATCAGTCAACGATAATCTTGATTAGATATATTTTTTGGCTTATATAATATTATAAAATAATTTTGTTGGACTATATATCTATATCTATATATCTATATCTCTATATATATATATATATATATATATATACATATATATATATATATATATATATATGTTACTGTTTATTTAAGCTCTTTTTCAGTTATGGCTGTGTATCAAACTACATGATAAAGAAAACTGTCTGGCATTTATTCTCTGTATGTATTTCTTCATATTTTAAAAGGTTTGACTTGAGCAAGGCCATACAGCAATAATTGCAATCATATCACAGCTGTAAAGAGTTAGTAGTATAAAGCAAATATTTTATTATATTAAATATATAAACCATATTTATTTTAGATATATTTATTTTAATGATTATTTAACATACTGCGTTACAAGTTTAGTTATCAGAACCGGTATTTGGAAGAAAAAAATGGTATCGAAACATCTCTAATATTGATATTTAACTGCAAAGTGTTCCTTAAAATAACATTTATGAATATTTAGAGACATCCATTGACCAATAACTACTGCATTCTCTTGTTAACCTTGGTCGAAGGATAATTCTGCAGTGAAATATAGTGGCAGACAACACATTGAAATGCTGTCAGTGCCCAACGCAGTGCTCACATGTTTTTCATATCCTGCATTCCAAAAAAAGTTGGACAAACTACAAATCTGCAAATGAAGTAAGCCTCAAAATAGTTTCGTCAGTGAGGTCCATTCTTTTCCTCTTTGATTGCTTACAGTGCCATAAACAGTTGGTTTTCTTTTGTGTTTACACAGCGTATACTGTGGGTGGAAAAAATACCAGCACTGTCTCCTGCCTCACCACAGATAGCTGGATGTCATCGGACGTGTCTATTCACATCAGCAGAGTTGGGTAAGTGATTCTCTGCGCCTTTCAGCTCTCTGGCATAGACAAATGACGACAGCTGCACTGTGCTACATTATGTCCACATTGTTTGTCTGGGATTGTGTTGGTTGTGGCATTCATGACCTTTTCTTTCCTGTATCTGACAGAACACTGCTTTGATTTTTATGATAGCAGATGAATCAAAAGGAGGCTAAAAGTCAGGCCACTGCACTGACTAGTAAGAGTTTACCTGGGTAGGCATTAGTAGTGACGTTGGCGGTTTGGTCCACCTTCACAGCCAGGCCAAAGCTGCCCCTGTATGAGGTGCTGTCTCTCACCACAAATGTTCCTGCTTCCTTGTCCTTTACCAGTGCTTCAGCTAGAATCATAAAAACGAAAACAAACAATGCTTAGAGACAGTTTCATGTGTGCGTTTGTTACTGTATCTGTTACTGCAGAAGAATCCCGGAAGAAAAAATAAGCATGAGATCTTGCAAGACAAAATAACTTTGGACCTTGAGTAAAGCTATTATGTCTCCTAGAGCTTGACCCGTACAGGATGCCAACATTAGGGAATAAAAAATGATGAATCACTTAATTTGCCAGTACTTTAATACAGACATTTATTTTTACCCTTACGGCCAAAAAGCTATCATATCAGTGCATATTGGACAACATATACCCTGATACTATTAAGCCTGGTCGGCTGATACTATCACAGGTGTAAAATGTCTTCACTGAATTATTTCTGATGTAATGTTTTGAGAGTCTCACCTTCTGCTCTGCTGATATGTGGCCGGAACCAAAACTTTGAAGTGTCCATGACAAACTTCATTGAGGGCTGGCTGCCATTGAAACGAGCTTGGAAACCTAGATAACCATAAATATACGACAGTGGGGTCAAATACTGTTTTTTGAACATGGTAGCTGCCAGCAAAATAGGCTGCTATGAGACGAGCGACTCACTGTGAGGAGAAGATGGCTTTGAGTTGGACACAAGGAGGGTCTGTATTAGGTCAGTTTCTGGTCCAGGGGGCTGGATGTTTAGATCTGGCTGTGGTGCACCGTTGACTAGCAGTACAGGTATATCGCTCAAAGACCCAGAGAGTGAAGCAGGGCTGCTCTGTGCTCCTTTGCTGTTATGCTCCTGTGGATACCCTCGCCTTATCAATGGAGGCTTTTCTGGGCTCTGCATATTTCCAAATGGCGTCGTTCTGGAGCCGTCATTGAAGGAGCCAGACATGCGAGTGAGGATGAACTCTGGAGAGTCAGCGTCTTCACTAGCCAGGGACAGGTTACTATGAGGGAGGAAGAGGATGTATTGTAAGTGTACAGATCAATACACCTTATCAATTAACATTAACATTAACTTCACAGGAGTGGATGAATGTTTTTCTCATCCTTTAATTTGTAACAGCAGAACAAAATGACATAGAAGCAAAAGATGTCACTGCATTGTTTTTGGAAATATGGCTGCAAGTTCTTGACTGTTGTTACTGCCCTAAAACTTTTGTTTAACTGCAAAATTCCAAGTTCTCAGTCCACTAAGTCACATAGTGAACGGACCCTGAACAACGTCTTTACAGAGTACAGTTAAGGTTTTGCAGCATATCTACAAGTCACTGCATGTAAGCCAAGATGCATATTTTGGACTTTGCTTTGATTGTGAATTTTACCTGCCAAGGATGTAGCTGGTGTCTGAGCATGTTGACGTGGAGAGGAGCGAGACAGCGCTGTTTCTGTTGGATTGTGACAAACGCAGTGATCCTTGGAAACTGCTTGCGTCAGGCTTCGGTGAGGCGTTTCTTCGGGGTGCACTTCCACATGGCAGCGGAGGCAGGGAGGATGTAGGGGAGCTGGAGAACACCAGTGTCCCATGGGGACTGCAGCTGACCCTGCTGGGTGAAGGGATGGCTATACTAGGTGACACAGATTGGACCACGGTGTGTGTGGAGTAGGGGGGACATCCTCTAGGGACCAACACACAGTGGGGGTCATCTTCATCTGAGTCGTCTGAGAATAGAAGAGAAAATGTTAGAAAAACCCTGAAAGCAGATCATGAAACTGATGCACTCAGTGGAAAACCGCCCGTGTTTCTTGAATTCTCTGATTTCATGCTTTGGTTACCTGTTAACAAAAAGGGCTTGGCCTCCGTATGTAAACACTAGTTGATGAAACTCACCTGATAAAGCTATTCATATTTCTCATGCAGGTACTTGCTTGCACAGATCAGACCATTCCTTCCCAACTAAATGCTTTGAATTGTGTATTTCTGCTGTTGCGATGACATCAAATCATCTAGAGTAGTCCCAACTTGTTCTTGTACACTTGAGGATCTGTCTGCCTCACTGTGTTGATGGGCACTGATTGAGTTTATGCCCTCAGGAAAACATTGTGCCTGGCCTGTGATCAATGTGTGAATGGTGGTGTCTGCAACCCAAGTTACATAATAATGACTAATGTTGAAACAGAAATAGCAAAATGCGTCTGAGACTATAGGCAGCTGCTGTGGTGAGTGTTGTTTTAGGGGAAATACTGTGTTTTGCAACAACAGGAAAGAAGAACTCAACAAAACGGCACACGTTTTCTCCTTTACTGTTAATACTGATGAAATGCACTTTGCCCTGTCTGACTACTCGTCAACGTTACTTGGTTTCCCTTGGATGTGTAGATCTCTACCACACACAGCATTGTCTTTCGAGACAAGATGAACAACAGGAAATCCATTTGTATTCTTAGTTGACTCTTGTGCACAGTTTCTGATCATAGCAGGTCTGAGTAAAGGCTCTGCTGTACCACCCTTGTGTGTGTCTGCAGCCTAACATGTGCAGGGTGTGGTACTAGTCTGGGCAGTAATCCCAGCACAGCTGAAGTGGTGCAATAACCCCATGATTAAGAAAATTAAACTATCTCAGAAAGGGACGGTATATTTCCAAAGCCTCAGGCTATGTGTACTATTTCTTTTATAAGGGTGACTGCGTTTTTACTGTGCTGTGTGTCACACCTCTGTCAGATGGAAACAGTTATTTGTTACACTTTATTGGCCTTGTTACTATTTTTGCAATGAAAGTTTGAATAGTGTAGAAACAAGGGAAAATGGCTTTTCAGCCATACTGTACCTGTAGGAGGGCTGATGCACAAAGGACTTTTGTTCACCTCGATGGGTTCGAATGTCGGATCGAGTTCCAGGATTAGCTGGTTGAGTTTATCCAGGGAAACGTCAAGATCAGAGGCACCAGGGTTACTGCTGGGCTCCGTGAGACCAGGATGTTGATTGACCTTCTCCGGTGCCGACTCCAGGCGGATAGTTTGACCCACTCTCAGAACATGATTGGGTATCATTTGGGACATGCCTTTAGTTGTAGGCATCATGTTAGGAGAGCTCACAGTCTTCTGGGAAAACTACAGGCACAGATACAATGAAAAGGGATCAGTTACACTGTCTTTACTGGAATTAGAGCCTCGCTTTTGTCCTCTTTGCAAAACAGATCCATCATAAGCTTTTTCCCAGAGAGTCCTAGTCCTAGGAAAATACAGTTTTGCCCACTGTTATACACTATACATAAACACCTATCTCAAGATTTTCATTGTTGTCCTCAGTGATTAAAGCAACATCTTGAAGACAGTTGCAGTGCAATTGCTTTTGAAGCTGTCAGATTTACACTCACTGGCCACTACATTAGGTAGACCTGTGCAACAGCTTGTCAACACAAATATCCAATCAGCCAATCACATGGCAGCAGCTCAATGCATTTAGATATGTAGACATGGTGAAGACGAGCTGCTGAAGTTCAAAGCGAGCATCAGAACAGGGAAGAAAGGTGATTTTAATGGTTGTTGTTGCCAGACATGCTGGTCTGAGTATTTCACAAACTGCTGATCTATCAACCATCTCTACAGTTTACAGAGAATGGTCCAGAAAAAGAGAACATATCCAGTGAGCCTTCATGCCTTGTTGATGCCAAAGTTCAGAGGAGAATGGCCGGGCCGGTTCAACAGTAACTCAAATAAATCGTTACAGCCAAGTTATGCAGCGTCTCTGAACGCACAACACATCCAACCTTGAAGCAGATGGGCTACAGCAGCAGAAGACCACACTGCCATTTTATTAGGTACACACTTCACCTAATAAAGTGGCTGGTGAGTGTATACCACTGCATAAGTCAGTATATTTAACCACGTTTCCCAATCCATCCAAAACGCCCCACGATGAATGATGACACAAGCTGAGTAAATGGCTTACTTCAGTGCTGATATCAGCATGAATAGTTGTTAAGGGAAGGGTGTGTCGTACGGGGGATCATGATCACATCATACTGTGTCTCCCTCTCCATGCTTCACCCAAGGAGTGGTGCTCAGTGAGTCAACCAGGTGGCTGCTGGTTACCATGACTACACTAGTGTTTTCCTACAGCAGCCAAAACATTTCTTTTAAGTAGACAAAAATCTGCTCGTATTTTTATTTTCAGATCATTCACAACATTTTTAACTTGTTATAAGTTATGTCTTAGTTTAGCGAAGCTTTACCGTTGTGAATAATAATGATAGTGCACATTGAAATGCAGCTGGCTTATGAGTAATAATTTCATTTTAGGATATGGCTGCATACATGTGGAGCATCCTAATTTACTTTAACATAGCTTTTTGTGTACCTGCTAAGACCTGCTTTAATAATAAAATTAATAATGATAATAAAATTATTATTATTATTATTATTAATAATAATAATAATAATAATAATAATAATAAATAATAACAATAATACAGTTTTAACTCTACATTGATAATGTAGACAAGGAGCACACCAATAAAAATAAAGTACAGTTGATACATTTATTATATATTACTGCAACTAAGTATAGTTAATGAAAAGAAAAATGAATCTTACCTTATTTTCTTTTGATCGAGATTCTGTAGTTGAACTGTCTTTTACTCTCGAACTGTTCACTGTTACACTTTGACGTTTCATGTGGTGCATGCTTTTATTAGTGAAATCCCAACCCCTTTCCCTGTGAGCCTATCAGCAGTGAGGATCACTAATCCCTGCGGCTCTAACTGATTATGTCATCTCAGCAGTGTAAAGTTTATGGCTGGAAGGGTGTGTTTTTTCACACAGAGCTGTGACTTAAACTGTCCTAAAAGTCTATTAAAAAAGGTAGCAATTGTCATTTTTTAGAATGATAAGATATTAACTTGGTCGGTGCATTTATCTGTAACTGTTACTTTCTTGTCAAGATGTATTTAAAAATCCTGCACTTAGCTAAAATCCAGACTACAATATAACAGTTTAATAACAGTAAATGATCAGACTTTACCACGACTACACAGGCACCCCACAGCTGCAGAGAGTGGCATACTGGTAAAGTTTCACATTTGTATTTTAAATGAAGAAACAAACTCATGTGAGATCAGTAACTAAAACACAATAATTCGTCATAATTCCTCTGTTAATTATCCACATAAATGATGTTAATGAAACACTTGAAAGTCTTGTTTCAGTCATTGTTCATGTTATTTATTTATCTTACATTTTACAGAAAAGAGACTGTGGTTTGTTCACTTAGTTTAATGTACATGGTTTGGTGCTGTTGAGATTTTCTTTTTTCATGAAATTTGGAGTTAGCGATTCTGGAGAAAGACTGTTGATATATTGAGCTCAACAGCAAATTAAGCACAACCCTCTCATCAGTGCTTCTTCACAACGTTAGCATGTACCACATTTAAAATCCCTCTCCCTTTCTCTTTATACATCCATGCTTCACCTGTCCTGTGCACAACCACATATGAAATAGTATTGTGTGGCTCGATTCAAGCCACTTTATTTGTTTCCCATTTATATGGCCAGGACAGTGTATGAACATCGGATTTCTTTTTTTTCAGCACACGCACAGAAGTGGATCATGAAGAGAAATTTGCAAAAATTGTATTGGATGAGAATCGCTGACTCCACCTTTAGCAACAGGAATTTCTTGAAATGCGGAACACAGTAGCTTATACAAAAAATTAACTAGAAGCCTCATCTCGTCTTAAATAATGAGAATAATCACTTACAAAGAGATAAAAACAACAAAAAACCACACAACATTGAAATTTATATGAGAACCTCTGCTATGTACATGTCATTTTTTTTAAATCTTATTTAAGATTTTAATTGTAATATACAGTCTACTGTGTGGTCTGCAGGTATGAACAGGTGGTTGTCCATGCTAAACAGCTTTAAGGAGAGAATGTGGTGGTGGTCTCAGTGTCAGTAGCCGCTGAGCTCCTCCTCCTGCCGCAGGTATACTTGAAGAACCTCTCCTGGCTCATGCAACCCAACTCCTTCAGGAGCTTCAGGAGGTCATTGCGAAATTTCACACCGATGAATGCATAGACGAAGGGGTTGAGGCAGCACCTCAGGAAGGCGAGGCACTGGGTGACGTCGGTGGCATAGAGGAGTCTGTTCTCGTAGTTGCAGTCTTCGGTTCCCCCTTGTGCTGCTACGAGCGTGTTCAAAAATAAGACCAGGTTGTAAGGCACCTGGCACACCACGAAGACGGCCACCACAGCCAGAATCACCTTGATGGCCTTATTCCGCTCAAAGCCACGGGCCTGATAAAGGGTATGGACAATGCTGCTGTAACAGACGCTCATGATCAGGAGCGGGAGGGCAAAAGCCAAAACAATCTGGCTCGTCTGGATGCTGACACGAAGCTGGTCAGAACTGCTGGTGAAAGGGGTACAGGTGTGGTTATTGATTGTGGTGTACTTCATTTCTGGAATGGAGAAGATCAGTGCCAATGCCCAGATTGCAACTGATGACACTTTGCTGAGAAACACCGCTTGGGAGCGGTAGCGGTGAGCAGATACAGCCTTGGCGATGACAAAGTAGCGTTCCACACTGATGAAAGTGAGAATGAACATGCTGCTGTAGAAGCTGACCTTGTAAATTGTATGCATGAATTTGCAAACTACAACGCCCATGACCCATTCAGTCATGGAGTTGGCTGCCCAAAAGGGGAGTGAAAGAGCAAAGAGCATGTCTGCAAAGGACAGGTTGAGCAGGTAAACATCTGTCATGGTCTTGAGACGCTTGAAGTAGAAGAAGGTGAGGATGACCAGTAGGTTTCCTGCCAGCCCCAGGAAACAGATGATGGAGTAGAAGGTAGGCATGAACCAGAGGCGGAACTGGCGGTTGGATTCTTTGACACAGAGCTCAGGAAAATTGTCATAATCCGGACTTGTGCTATAGTCGTATTGGTAGTCCATGCTGGTTGTATTATCTTCAGTTTGAGATAAGCAACACTGTAATCAAAGACAGAGTATATGATCAAATTAGAGCAGGTCACAAGAAAATTCAAATCAAGTATTGCATGTGTAAATCGGAAAACAATAAGATGCCTTACTACCCACTCCCCAACCCCTGACATGCTTTAGTTTTTCAGTACACCTTTTCAACCACTTCCTGAGAGGAAATGGTGCTTGTTAGTTACCTGCTGTTTCCACCTCTAAGTTGAGGCAAATTGTAACAAACAGGTCTTCATTAACTTAATTTAACTTTTTCCTCTGACCTGTAGTGCTTTTTACTAGTCTAGATTGTTATGGTGTGAGTTGCAGAGAGTTGGAGATGTAGTCCTCAGAGATGTCTGCCTTCTCTTGAATTTAATGACAATAAAAAGTTGAAAAACTTAACAGCATGTTAAGTCTCTTAATGTCTTTTTTTTTTTTTTTTTTAAATAAATGTTACCCACTTACTCAAGCAAATCCTCACACCTTGTTGTGAGCAGTTTGATGAAGGAACCACTCTCTTTCTAGGAGAGCTCCTCCATGAAACTGCTCATATAAGCTCTGTGGAGTACCTTAAGTTAAGGTCATGACTTCTGGAAAGAGACACTGCTGTTGAGTTTTTCAAATGTTTTTATTGGCATGACAAGTGAAGTGTCATCTAGTTTCATTATATTCGAGAAAAGGCAGACATTTCTACGGCAGGTATCTCAAATATATCCGGACTAATATATTTTATCCCTGGGTCCTCGGGTACGGTATTTTCATTTCCAGTCTATGTGTGAACATGAGCCTGGTATGACAATAAAGAATCCTTGAATCCCTGAATATGGGATATCGATTTTAGAGGGGAGAAATTCATCAATAACTGATATCTCTTCCGATATAGCAAGTTTTTTGGTTGAAAAAATAGCCCCCTTTTATGTGGATTGTGCACCAATTATGCACCAATATTACTCTGCAAACTCAGAAGGCTACTTTCTTAAACAAATTGCTTTATTAAATAATATTTAATTATTTATTTATATATTATTATACATTGTATATACAATGTATTGCGTTGACAACCAATTCTAGAAATGATAAACGGCTAAATATCAATACTGTATGTTCAGTGTCAGTCAATTGCTGACAATTTAAATAAAGAATAAATAAATAAATAAATACAAAAAATAGTTAACAGCATTTTTAAAATCACCCAAAGCATTTTATTCTGCATTATATATTGAGTAAAATATGTTTTCATATCACAGCATATGAGGCAACATATAGACCAATGCCGATACCAACCCATACCAACGTGCATAAATGCTGTTATGCCTTTGTTAGGCAAATATCAGCCAAAAGTATCGGTCAACTGATCTGTAGGGCTCTAATCTCCAACACTGGGCAACTCTCACCAAAAGCAGTCTAGATTGCTCAATAGCACTTAAGGTAAAAGGAAAAATATGTATTTTAAATTTTGGAATGAACTGCCCCTTTAACATCTTATAACGTAATGCAACTTTAATAAGTATACTGTACTGCACTTTCTGTCTTACCTTAAAATGCATGAACCATATCAGCACAGCTGGCAGAAGGTTTGAGATACCTGGCAGACAAGGAGAGAGATTTAGAATACCACATATTGTAATAGTATATCTCACAGTATCTTTAATAAGCATAGTGTTATGCAGACATTCATTGTGTGTGATGTTAAAGAGCCTTAGAATGGTCAGTTAAAGGGGTAATACAATCCCATAACGGTACTGATGCAACAAAAGATGAAAAAAATGTTCTCCCTAATTAAATTTTGAAATGCTGCATCCTGCACTTATCATTTCATCAGCTGCTACCTACACGGTAAATGTCAACATCTTTTTATCTTTATGAACCCAGTTACAAGTCAGACTTTCTGTTATACATGTGTAGTCCTCAAGCCCAAACTGAAATAATCGAATGAAATTATTATTTTCTTGACTTGACTTTACTAGACATGATACAGCTGTTTTCACACCTTGAGTAGTACTCCAAATGAATAGTAAAGCGTCCTTTATGTGGAGAATTGATGGTTCCCCCTTAAAATACTAGTCTTCTGGTAATGTTGTGTTTAAATGTGTTCACAGGTTACTGGTGGCCTTGCTGTACTTATTTTTAAAAATAAGAGTCTTCCTGTGCAACCAGTGGTAATGTGGGTTTTTTTCTAGTCCCTTGTTGTTATAAAAGATTTTAGTGTGATTCAGTAACCATAATGGGTCTTGTCATTTATTGTGATTTGTTTTTACTCTACAATACAGACTGCACCACTGTCAGATAACTTGATGAGCCAGATTTACCAGATTTAACTCCTATATGTTTAAATGTATTATTCATTTCAGTTATAAGAATAATAATCATCATCAAGTATTATAGTGTAGCAATGACAGTGGTTGCCAGATTTAGGCTAGTCCAAAAATAATGTTTGCTGATAAATTACATTAAAAGTACAGTTCTGTGTTGTCGCTTTGTGTGCAGTCAATCAGTCTACTAATAAAAAGTAACTATTATGCAGGTTAAAACAGTTAGAGCACTGACACCTCTTTCAATTGTTTTACACATTGCCATGTTAAATAGAGTTGACTGAACAGACCACGTACTATTATTGCTGTTATTGCTCAAAACATTTATAAACGTGATATTTGTCTTATCTTGCATTCATTCACTATAATATATACACAATATACAATATATATATATATATATATATATATATATATATATAACATATAAATGAATAAAATAAAATATGTTAGTAAGTCTGATAAGGTACTTACATTTGTCACAAGACATGCTGACTGAAAGTAGTATGCTGCAGGTGAAGCCACGAGACACAGATGAGTTGAATGTCTGTTTGATGGTGGTTTCCCTTCGCTAAAATGAAAAACTGCTTCACTGAAAGGTTTTTTTTTCTCCTCAGCCCTCAAGTATCATGTGACAAAACCACAGACTCCAACTAAAATATGAACTTAAAAACATATTTTTTATAATTTTGTCAATTATTTATACTCCTAAGATGTCAGTTATTTGTATTATATTTACTATTTATTTAAATATGTAGATCAGTGCTGTCCATTAGAATAATATGCTGTCTGACCACTGTGTCTGGTTTGAAAAAAATATAACCGCTTCCTGGAATTCATAGCTTTAACTTTTCTGTGTTTTTTTTATTGACAAAGCTACAAATATGCTAAATTACAAAATATTGAACATTTTTGTGAGGATTGATAGGTTTGAGCATTTTTCAGTTATTTAAATTGAGCAGCAAGAACTCATTTTCTATGAAAGAAACTATGGAGGTGTATTCACAGTAAATGAATTGTATGCAAATGAGCTGTCAGGGGAAACTCATTGTTTTCTGTTAGAAAATGATGCAGATAGTTTAAAACCACAATCTGTGTATCACTGACCTATGATATCACTTTAGTTGGTAAATTTTACTTCTGCTTTTTACCTTCTGTCTCGCTATTGTACTCACATTCACTCTCATTCCTTTGAACTCAAGGGAAGTTCCAGGATTTCATCAGTAATAAATACAGCATTTAAAATTGGCTTGAGCAGGCCTCCTCCAAGGTTTGGGATGGGACCAATCACAGACTAAATATTCTGACTGCAATATGTGAATTAGAATACATTTTGATAAAGCTGGAAAAAGTCCTGCAGGACTGCTGAGTGCCCTAGGTGCTGTCCTGACATGACATTGTCTCTGAATTGTAGTTTCTTTCCCGTAAACATCCCACATACTCCATATCAAACTGTTACATCAAGTACAGTATTTAGTCAAATGTAATGGCAGTGAGACAGCTTTGTTTTTCTTAAAAAGGTAATTTTGTTAATGCTGTGAGCTGATTTTCTTGTTGTATCACTGTACATAGTGTGCAGTATTACGGAGACAGTCTTGTTTTGCTGGACAACAATCGATGCTTTGCAAAACCTTTCGCCCAATAACTCACAAGATGTGCACAGGCTTCTGCACACCTGTGTCGCTGCGGTTGTGGTTTCTAGCTTTCACTGCTAACCGCATGGTACAAAACACGCCAGGTTGCTCTGCAGGGGGACATCTTTCACATTTAAACTACAGCACTATGAAATCTGATTAACACACCATCCTGTGACAGGCTGAAATCATAGATAAGATCACACACAAATCTTAAATCTCCTGTCAGGTTGAAATTTATCACAAGCACAACTGAACTGCCAGGAAGATTTCTAGTTCTGTAATGAAAACAGGAAATCAGAGCAATTCCCTCTGATCTTACCCACTTCCCTTACCTATCCTTTGCAAATAGCTATATGCAAGTACATAGTCAGTTACTATCTGAGACAAGCCTCTGCATGCCTACACACAGCATACTTGTCTGTGATCATTTAGGCAGCAAAAATGCATTATACTCTTAAAAACACTATTATACAAAATTGTGCAGGTATTAATACATACTTTATCGTTTAACTAAATACAAAAGTACATTTAAAGTTAAAATAGCCTAAAAATACTTGAAAACAACTGAAGAGGGAACTTGTACAGGGTAAAAAAGTTTATTGGTATAAATATGCAAAAGGAAATTCATTCATTTAAGACTGCATGTTTATGACTGTTCTTCAAGCTGTTTCACGACATGAAAAACCATGTTTAAGCAAACCTCGTTACACTGTGTACACAATTACGGTACATTTAAAAGTTTTCTGCTGAAAATTGCAATAGTGACCATAACACAAATGTTCTAAGCGTACTGCTTTTGATTTGATTGACAGCTAGCAAACTTGAGAACACTGGTAGTTGAGCATTGTACAGCATTGATGATCATGTGATATACTTATGGATGGTACAACCAATACACAAGTATAATAAAAAAGCTGATAATAAATAACAAAAATAACTACTACTAAAGACTACAAACTCCTGAGACAATACTGTCACTGTAATACTGATACAGAGAGTAAACAAATATTCTCCTGCCGAGGAGATTGTCACGCAGCTCCACTCTTCACAAGTAGGCCAAGTTATTTTTTTTAAATTGCAACATGCAAAAATAACAATAAAAGCAACAAGGACACTACAATACAAAGAACAAAGTTAAATATAACACTGAACAATGTTTGTTTCATGTGACAGCTGTTTTTATATAGCCAGTCTTAATCTGCAATGATCTGGGGTCGGCCAGACATAGTGCGAGAGATATGTATCAATATGTGCTGAAGAGGGCTTGTATGGGTTCTTCCAAATGGCTGTGGAGGAAATATAGTGCTTTCACATGAGCTTTTGTGGTGCATTTAGCAGCCATAGCAGGACAATTGTTTTGTCGGCTCCAAGTGCTTATGTTTTTATATTCATTTGTATTCAGCGCGTGTCTGTGAGACTTATTGTTTTCAAACTCAACTAAAACATCTTTGCCTCAGGCTTGTTAACACTGAGCCCATCTGAACGTTCTTCATATGCTTTGACAAACTTGAGATGATACTGTGCAATATATGTTATCAGAGGCCAGCAGACGTTACGTTAGCCTTACAGTTCACAGACAGCCAGGTGTTGGTCTCAGTTGGCTGCTCTCGCCCTGCTGGACCCCTCTGATGGCTCACTAGTCGGGGCGTCTTCTGTCGGAGCAGAGGTGGTCTCTGAGCCTGTGTTACTGTCGCTGGTTCCCTCCTCCATGGCTCCTTCTGGGACGCTCTCCTTATCCTCTGATGCCCCTTCCTCACTGCCTGGATGAGCCTCGAGCTCCTCTGAGGCTTTCGGCTTCCCTGAGTCGGATGTTAAAAAAAACCATGAAGCTGTGCAAGAGAGACAGATGGCACCAAAGCCGTTAATAAAGGCCAGTGTGGCTCACCTGGTGTTGTGGTGCTGGACTCTGCATCCTCGCCCTCTTTGTTGCTACTTTCACTCAGAGAATTTGGCTGGGTCTTGGTGCCATGTGTTGCGCAAATGTGTTTTTCTTCTTCTGCTAAGACACAGGTTGGGGCCTCCCTTGCACCTCTGTCTCCTGCATCTTTCTCACGTTCTGCCAAACGTTTGCGGGCTGCCTCCTCTGCTGCAGAAATCTCTGCAGAAATCTTCTCCATGTCCACTTCCACCTTCATGCAGCACAGCTGTAAAGTACAGTAACAGGATTTAATGTAGAAATGGTGAAAACAATCGCTGCACTCTTGAAAAATGTGTGCTCGTTTTCCCTTTACAAAGTTTAGTATTGGATGAACATGTGTGTGCAGGTTGGACCCAAAGTAACAACTTACATAATGTAACTACTTTCTGTTCATAACAACAAGGTTTCAATACATGTTCCGTCTTGAAAAAGCCACTCTCGGGCAATGAATGGATGCTGTAAGAAGCTCTGTGAAGGATAAATGGCGCCACCTGTTGTGTACAGTGGACAGTGCCTTTAACTGCACATTACTGCATCTCATTCCAAAACAAAAGTTATTATGAGGGCTACAAATTGTAAACGATGATAGTTCTGTCAATGCCAGAGCATATGGACACAGTTAGCAGCAGCTGGTGGCTGTAAGACAAACAGAGACTGGCACATAACCAGAGCTGCACACTGTACAGTTAAACATGCAAAATGAAGCTTGCGTGCGAGTAAGTGCTGACCAAGCTCAGTGTAAAAGACGCCGTACCCTTTTAAGCTCATTTGTGAACGACTCTGTGGCTTCGATGAATTTTCTTTTCTTGTCCTGGTGGCGGTCTTCAATCTGAAGCAACTCTGCCTCCAACTTTCTCTGTGACACAAGACACACCAGCAACACAGTTATTATAGTATTAACCAATAAAAAACAAGGCTGTCTGCTAAATGCCACCATTATGTGTAGAGGTCAATTTATTCTTCAATTTAGGGGGACCAAATTATGGAATACCTTTTCCCATCTGGCAAAGGACTCCATCTCTGTAAAATGCTTCAAAAGATGTCTAAAAGCTCATTTAACTGCTGTTTTAAAATTCTAATTCACACACAAATACACTTTTTTAACATGTTCATTTTTGTTTTTGTTATTGTCATTATAACTTGTTGATGTTATACATGTTTTTTTTCTATTATCAGTTTATTTCTTTCTAATAACTATGAAATTTTAGGTGGAGGCTTTAAATAAGCCCATCTGGGTTTTCTGCCTCCCCTGCACTTTACATTATATGTTATCTTTGTCATTTTAAGTAATTCTAACTGTGCAAATAAGTAAAACCTATAAACCTATAAAACGTATATGTGAAGATTAGAACTTGATCATACCTGGTGTACCATCAAAGACTGGACTTGGCGTTTGAGAACCTGCATGCGAGCAGTGGTAACAACTGACCGCACATCTGGGACGACGCTCTCACTGAGGATCTCACTGATCAGACGGTGGTTGCGTTGGAATCGAGCTGCAGCTGAGTGCTTTATAGAAAACCCGTCATCATAATCTGAAGACATAAAAAACATCTTAGTTCATGATTGTCTTTATTGAAAATGAGATGCAAGTACATAGTCAGTTACTAACTGACACAAGTCTCTGCATGCCTACACACAGCATACTTGTCTGTTATCATTTAGGCAGCAAAAATGCATTATACTGTTAAAAACACTATTATACAAAATTGTGCAGGTATTAATACATACTTTATCGTTTAACTAAATACAAAAGTACATTTAAAGTTAAAATAGCCTAAAAAATGCTTGTGAAAACAACTGAAGAGGGAACTTGTACAGGGTAAAAAAGTTTATTGGTATAAATATGCAAAAGGAAATTCATTCATTTAAGACTGCATGTTTATGACTGATTGTTATATATAGTTATCAAAAGACAAAGAGTACAGATGTTACTCAGTCATATACAAGTAGGAGAGGCTTTAGCACACATGATACAAAACAGAATGATGCAAATACTGCTGTATCAAGACACCATAAACATGAGGAGGATATTGCTCAATATTTATACAGAGTTCAAGATAAATATAGGACATTATGTCAAAATACATCCTTAAGCAAAGCAAACCCGTTATTGTTAGGTGAATGGAACAAGCAGTTAATTATAACCCCATGTAAGTGGACAGTTTCAAGATGTATTCTGCAATTTTCATCCGTCCACAAATGTTCATCTTTGTCTTAAATGTATACTCTATTTCCATAATAATATAGGTGAAAAAAGGTAAAGCCATTTAAGACAATAATCATCCCTAGTTACTTTTTCGACATTGCAGTGATAAAGAATTAAGTCCAGATGGCTTCAAATATGATTTTTTTGACAAATGTATTTGGAATAAAAAATAAAACTACTGTACTTTTAGAAGGATCTTTGACAGGGATTACAACTTCATATCTTGATGGATTTTTGTTCATTTTGGTGAATTAATATTTGACAATCTCCTACCAATCTCCTTTGTTCAGGGTTCATTAGGACATAGGGAGAGAACCGTGTCTGTATACAGCTAACCTCAAGTCAGTTAAGAGGTTTCAATAGAATTCAAGACCAAATCCAGGAGAGTTTTGTATGCAAAATGTCCTATTTTAGCAGGACGAAAATACTAATTGGCACAAGTTCTGTAAATGGCAGCATTGGAAAGTAATTCACCAACAGTATTGTGATGTGGAAATACTTGGAGTTTGTTTAGTAGACTCAAGTGCAATGTAATACCTAATAATTATAATAACAATAACGTTCTAAAGAATCTAAAATATCATAAAACTATTATTTACTGATATTTGATTGCATTTTGGACATTTAAAGAAGGGAGCAAATAAATCAATCTCATCCATCATATTGGATTTGAAAATCAGTTTACCTGTACTTTTTTTTTTTTACAAGGTACCGTAACTACATTAAACAGTAGAGTTTTTAGAAAATGCGTGTTTCATTTCTCAATCTTCATATTTATTTACCAAGTGGTTCGCCTTTTATATTTCCATTTGCTCACTGTTCAACACTATCATATACGAGGCGCGCCTTAGTTTGGCTTTGTTGTGGCAAAACTTGGCTAAACCTCTGTGTGATACAACACAAGCTCTCTGTAACTGAACTTGTCACTGCTGTGCACCCATGCATGCAGCTTTGAAATGAATCTCATCTACCATGATGAGAGTTTCAAAGGTGGTCATGAAGTGGGTCTAACACCACAACAGGAAATGGTAGAATTCAGTCTCATTATGCACTTTTTCTGCATGGCTGGGTTTCTGTGTGGAGTGTGTCTGTTCTTCACTTGTTAGTATGGGGTTTTTTTATGCCTCTGGTTAGATCAATTGACTCTACTGCTGAAAATGACCACCATACACTTTCTAGATTTTTTTTGTGTGTCTAATAGGTCCGTTATCACTGAGCAGTTTCAATACAGAAGGAGGAGAAACTGGTATATGGCAGCAGCTTACAGTAGAAGTTCTTTAAGGCTGTATTTATTAAAAAAGCACAATCTCTAAGTATGTAGCCACCCAGAGAGCTAAATCTTATTTAATCATTGACGTACGTGCAGTCTGTTGAGAACATAACCCACTGGGATACTAGCTATTTTTTATAGTCTGGGGTGTTTCTAAATAGCAATCGGTTTTATCTGTAGTTTTCCTGTACATCATTATCTCCAACTGTAACAAAGCCAGACCCCAGACAGGCATCATTTCCTAGAGGTGGGTGTAACTCAAATGTCTTCTGGCTCCTAACATGGGTGTGCGTCAGTCTTTAAAACAACAGAGAAAAGAATGTAAATTTTGCAATTATTTCTAAACCAACACCAAGAATACCTACAAAATGTAAACTGTTGTTCAAAACAAATACAAACTGTAAAAGCACAAATGTCATTTCAAAGGTACCAAGAGATTCTACCAGACTAACTGAATTTCCCCTTGGGGATGAATAAAGTAATTTTGATTTGATTTGATTTGATTACCAAAAATGTGGATGGTTGTAGCAGTGTAGGAGGAGTGGGGAAACTGGCAACTCTGTGTGGTCGTGCTACAGTAATTACAGCTCTGTCACAGTGCTCTAAACGTTGGGAGAGAAAGCATTTAGCTGAGTGGCCTTACCATCTGGATCCTCTGCTGGCTGGATGCTCATGTAAGGCTCGCCCTTGTCCAGTCTGGACTGCCTCTGGCGGCTCTCCTCTTCCAGAGCTGCCTCGGCCCGGCTTTTTGCATTGACGTAGGCAAGGTAGGCTGGTGAGTTATGATAGGCCTTCATGCTCTCATTATACTCAATCTACGGTGGAAAAGATGACAGGAATGACGAGGAAACAGAGATGGCAAGCAGACACAACTTGGACCCTCATTTGTATCAACTCCGACAGGATATGAAAAGAGGTTTAGTCAGGACTCTTAGAAAGGAAGGAATGAAGACAGGAGGGACACCCACAATTGTTGGAGACACATCTACTTGTCACCCATCAGAAAAAAAACCATAAACACCCCTTGTAAAACAACCAACCTTCTCTGCTTCGTAGTCATTCAAATAATCCTGTTTCTCCTCATCAGTGAGGTCCCTCCACATGCCACCGATTATCTTCCCAATTTCCCATAGCTTCAGATCAGGATTGGAGGCTTTTACTTGATCCCAAACCTGGTGATGAGAACCAGACATGGGTGTGGGGTTGGGTTGGGTTGGAGGGGCTATAAGTTGTTATCTCTTTGAAGAGAGGTCACAAACCAGAGGAGGCCGTGTGCTTTAAACTCCATCTCCAAGTTAATAAATCCCACTATGTGATGTGGACAGTCGTAGCTAACACCTTGCATTATTTGGCTTCACACCTACCTTGATTAAACAACCATCAATATCATTGTATGTTTTACTTACTCTGAGGTCAAAGAATATCTGAAAAGCAAAGCATCCCTGTCTTCCAACAGAGCACACGATGATGCAAAAAGCAGCAAGAACACACTGAGAACTTACCTTACGGCTATATCTCATGTATGGCATCAATGGCTTATCGGGTGGCTTGGGTGGCTTTGGGATATTTATTCCAGATGAATTCTGGTGAAGAAAGAAGAAAATCACATTAAGGCAACAATTTAACACTTATCTTATGAAACTACGTGCAGGTGAATGGTCATGTTATAAACTACCAAAAAATGGCACTTAGAATTAAATACAAGGTGCTTAGAATTAAATACAAGGTGCAAAGTAATTTATTTTCACTTGTATTAACCTGATTTAATTAATGACCATTTGAGGCCATACACAAGTCAGGAACCCAACAGAGTGCTATGGAACAGCACTGACTGTGAAAAAAAAAATACAAAAATCTCACTTAAGCTGAGATTTGCCCGTAATGCCATTATCAGAGCCAGCCAACCACAGCTTGCATGCAGCGACTAAATTACTGCTCAGCAGCCAGAGCCATGCAGCGAGTCTCTAATACCATGGCAACACTGATGGCATGGGTTACTTTACATGGCTGTCAGAAATGCAGCCTTTGAAAGGCAGGTGGTATTTGAATACACACAGATGGACTCTTAGCCAGCCTGCACCGTGAAGGAGACAGCAGAGGGAGTTTGGAGTGATATGCATTTAAGATTCTCAGTAATATAATGAGTAAGGCTTTTCATACTGGCTACTTTGCTGCATCTGCTCTTTGAACAGTGGAAGTGCACGCATATATCTAATCTCATTTGCTCAGAATAAAGCAAAGGTCGATCTTGTGAAAAGCTTCAATGCTCGCAGGGTTTCTGCAGTGTCTTACTAAGTAAGCTGACTGTTCAGTGTTGTGTGAAACTTGAAGTGAACTGTTACAGATTTAGATTCTCCACCTGGGTCTGTCTGACCTTTTTTGGTCACCTTGTTTTCTGTATGTTAATATTCATACCGTTACCCGACTGTTGCTGCTTTGGCTCCCTCCCAGTCTGTAGTTGTTGTAGGCCAGATGGCTGTATGGGTTGTACCCAACAAACCCGGTAGTGTTGGGCATTTGCTGATGGAAATAAATGAGAGAAATATGAATGAGAAATGACATAAAAGAAAAAGGGGGGTAATTAAAGAAACTCATGAAAGAAGCTGGAAAAATGCAAAATAAAGAAACTTCATGCTGAGGCGATAAAGAAATAACCTGGTGTGTCAGCACATTTGCCTGTGCCAACAGGATTCATGGAATCAACAAAAAAGTTGATCTCTTTCAAAAATATATAAAGCATGTACTGAATTAAATTTTCAACAGCAGTGTCATCTTAACTTGAGGATACATAAATAATATTTATTGCTACTCTTAGTTAGAAATACTTACTGTTGTAGGGGCAGGGGGAGGGGGAGGGGCATAGGATGGTCTCTCTGTTGTGAAAGAAAAGGTCCAAATGAAACATCAGCATCTGTCCACTGAAACAGCAGATTATTTACGATTCTCCTATTTAAATCTAACTAACCCACACTATTTTCCAGGGATTACCTCTAAAAATACTACCACCACTAACAGATTAGATCTAAATAAATTCTGTAAATCATTAATACACCTTTCATATTAAAATGTTATGGCTGTATCACTTAACATGGATTCATGAAAAGGAAAAAGATATATTTGAATATGCATATTAATATAACCTACAAGAAGCTTCATATCGTCACCCTGTTAAAATAATGGCCTAACTCATTTTTTCAAGTTTTGATGGATACATTTATTGATCATTTCACTCAAAAAGGATGTAACAAAGGATGGCTATTGGCATAGTAATAACACTGTGTGTAAATTATGTAACTTAAGAGAATTAAAATGTGCCTGAGGCAATTTTTTGAACATGCCTATGTGACTTAAGCAAGATATGGTAACACTTTATTTTGAAGGTGTCTACATAAGAGTCACACAATCCTGCCAGAAACATGACAAGTATCATGAGCATTAATGTTACTTCAAAGTGTCATTAATGTTCATGACACATCCCATGTCATGTTTATGACACGCTCATGTCACTCTTATGTAGACACCTTCAAAATAAAGTGTTACCATAACTTGCTTAAATCACAAAGGCATGTTTAAAAAATTGCCTAAGTCACATTTTATTTTGACTTAGGCATAATAAATCTGCTTAAGTCACACACTTGACATAGGCCATTGTCTTAAAGGGGTATAATCACATGATCTGATCAACTGAGGCTGTAGGCGATTTTACCATAGGTGGCAAGTGTCATCAGAAGATGATTTAGGCAAAAAAAAAAAAAAACAATTTTGACAAAAAATGACTTAGGCGATTATTTTAACAGTGTGACGATATCATAATTAGCTAAACACTCTCAGGTGCTTACTTGACATCTCTGCAGTGAGGAGTAGATATCAGTTTATTCCGGTCATTGGCTCTGTAATAAACACATTTTAGAACAGAATGGCATTTTATCCCGTTGTGATGAGATGTATTGTGTAGCCAGGGTGGTTCTAAGATAGCACAAAACAAAGAGATGCCGATGATGATGATGATACTGGTAACATGCAGCTTAATGTAACTATGAACACTGACAGACTGGAAAGATTCTTGGATAATCAATTAAAGGGAATGGCATAGCGTGAAAAGCGTTGCACTTTAGTTTAGGTCGTATGAATTGTCAATGAAGTTATGACGACTTAGATATGTAAGACGGTGAATTAGCAGTGGTAGTTAGGGCTGACTGGTTTCTACCGTACATCTGACGGCTAGCGCTAGCTACATCCCTGCCCTAACCAATGAACGTGCAGCAACTTAGCTATAGCTACAGCTAGCAAGCTATAATATTAGCATGTGCTCGTGCGAGCTAGTAGCTAGTGATGTAGCTAGCCAGCTAATGTATTTTTTGTTTCTCCTTAGCTTTGTTAGAGCTGACACCTGCAATACATGCAGCGGTTCCGTTAGTTTACGCTCGTGTCTTGAACTGTAATTATAATGTCATAACAGTGACTCGTTCTTAATTAATATGTTGTTAGCTTGGTTTCTTAACGCTAGCTAGTCTTAACAACCAGCTGAGTGTCGGTTAGCTGGTTACGTTGCTAAGCTACCTAACGTGACATGAAAAGGAAAACGACATCTCTGAGATATATGAGCATGCAACGTCAAGTCAGACCAACACATCGAGAGATATATACATTCCCAAGGATCTTGATTATGACAAGCAAGCATGTCTACTAAAGTGATGGCCACAAAACTCACCCTAAAACCTTTAGTCCCCACCACAGTTGTGGCTTTGACAGGGAAGGCTAACCCACCTAGCTGAGAGAGACAGTCCCCACAATAAACCAATGAAACGGGGTCCACTCGTAAGATTCCTGCAGAATCTTCCAGAATTGCACCCCCACCCTCTCCTCATTACAGCTGTGCTTTGCCTCGATGCTGATGCTCATCGCCCTCAGCTGTCACTTGCTGATAAAACATCTTTCGTCTCAAGAATAGTCAGATAAAAAGAGAAGGTAACATCACAATGCAGCTACATAGGATTTCACATTTTAACAACTTGGCTTCATATTTCAGGTGCAGATGTGCATCATCATAGGACTTGTCAGAAACATCATGTAGCATGTTAACTTGATTTATAGAGAAGCAAAAAGCTGATCTAAATTGTTATCTTTACTGCAAAATATATCACTTTATGTCAGAAATGTGACAGATACCAAACGTTTTAATCATTTTATGTACAAGGTTTTAATCTATGGATTTTATATTTAAGTATTTACTTATTATGTGACATAATGGGGCTATAATTATGTCACCATACCGTAAGTTGCATTAAGGAGGCTTTACAGGCCACTAAGCAATCAAGGTTACCCTATTCACTGCTCCCTTGTTGTTAGAACTGAAATACTTTGCATTCTTGTTCACATTGTTTGAGAGCCGCCCAGTTCTGTAGTGTGTAATAGTGTGTTCCCTAAAGATAACAATCCAAAGCCTGTAGGATTTAGCCTACATCTCTGTCCATTCAACCTGAATAGTACTTGTTTTGGATTTGTTAATTGATTGTGTTCATTGTGACCCCATTTCTTTCTGTTTACACTGCACACTTGAGAGCTTATTTTATTCCTGCTTGACCTGCACCCTGTATAATATGCATGTAGACACTGTTGTGATCTCATATGCAGGTGTGGTTCTTCATGTTCTTTTCATTCACCAGGCAACGGCCAGAAAGCTGCACTGATGGGATGGAGAGCAGATTCCACACAAGGCACGGACAGGACGTTGTTTAGCATTGGACACCTGTGATGGAGTACATCTGGAGGTAGGATGGAGGTCACATGCCTCCTGTCAGCTACTGTGCAGGTTTAACACAGACACTCACGCAGGGCCTCCCAGGCACAGCTGTGGGATTGTGGATGCCCAGGGGCAGAACAGGGCCCGTGACATTTTGAATCAATCAGAGGAAAACCCGTAAAGCTGTTCTTGCTTCAGACCCAGTTCCTAAGCCTGTAGAGCTCCCCAAAATAGACTCAGGCAGTGGAACTAAGCAGACTTGAAAGTTTACTCTGGTGGTGGATGGTGGGGGTATTTTTAGAAGCTGCTGCAGTCACATTATTATGATGCATCATTCCATAGATATTCCTTGGACAAATGCCTTGAGTATTATCATGAGCCTGTTTGTCACACGAGCAAACGGTACATTGTCTATCTGACTTGGTTGGTTTCATAAATTCCTAACGTCCACTGTGAATGTTACATTTTCTCCCCCTGGCCCGTAGGCAACATTTCTGCAATTTTTCTATTTGATGAAAGAAACAAATAGACTGATAATCTTTGAAATATTATGGTAACAAGATAACATCTTCTGAAGTACATCCCTGAACACAGCTAATTATGTAGCACCTGCAGCACTTGATCCAAAGGTCTGTTTCCTGTTTTTTTTTTTTTTTTTAACTTAAGATACACAATCTTTGTTGAGTTTTCAATTGAATGTAAAAAAAAACGTTTTAGACAGCATCCCAACATTTTTGGAAACAGGGTTGTAATTACATTATTTCTACCATAATTACTGAATTTTTAGGCAGATTATACCAATATTTGAGAGTTTCAAAATCTAATAACAATATATCCTTCTATATTTTTTAACAAAACCCAACATTTTAATGTAATTTTGCTATTTAATATATTTTGTGACCAAAAGGATTATCAGAAAATGTTACAGGTGAAAAATAAATCTTATCAAACACATAACCAAAACAACAGATATAAAGTGTGTTTTAAACACTAAGCTTTGATGACCAAATATGTTGTACTTAAGATTAAAAGACACTGTATGGCACTGTAAACATTACATTTCTTCAAAGTCACGTGTGATGTGGGGAACCTTCTAATATAAGTGAATGGATATTTGATGACAAGAATAGTCTGTTACTAATGACTAGTTCAACTTTATGCACTAGTTAATTCTAAAGATTATTTTTTTGGCATTTTACTGCTTTTTTAGATAGTGACAGATAGAAAGGGGGAGACAGAGGGGAGGCATGCAGCAAAGGGGCCTCAGGCCGGATTCGAATCCGGGTCCACTGCAGCAAGGACACGGCCTTAATGGTACGCGCTCTACCAGTGTGAGCCACCAGGACGCCAAACTAGTTAATTCTAAATATGTCTGTACTTTTTGTATTTAATCTATGTGATGTAGTGTATACGGAAGCCCTGACAGGCTAGTGAGAAAAGACAATCTGGTGATCCATTGTGTAAGTCTGATTTGAATGTAATGTTTGATGAAACTCTAGAACAGGGCCACAGGTGTGTGCCACTGGAAGCCTTGCCAGGCTACCCAAATGAGTGAACAGAATCGCAATTCTTGGACTCAGACAATCTCCAGAGTTTCAGCTATAGAATTTTTAACCGCCACTGCTAAGATCAGGATCATTAATGTTTTCTGCTCTCGTGTAAAGCCGAAATACACAGACACAGCACAACCAGAACCTGCAGCAGAAAGCTTCCATAGTCAAAAGTGCTCACCGGTGCATGTCCGTGCTGTGCACAGAGGAGAGTGGAAGAGAGACAGATGAAATGAAGATAACGAAGTCGTTTTCAACAGATCGTAGAACGCTTTAAGTGTTTCCAGTGAATTTTTGTGATTTCAAGACTGTCCTCCCCTTAAACCAGCAGCTTAATACAACCCATATTTACGTTTGAGATTGTCCTCCCCCAAAATATGACGGCATGTGTTGTTGATACAACACCTTATTGAGACCCTTGTTTACATTTGGAGTTATTTGCGCCCTCTAGCAGCAGTAGTAATCATGAATGACACAAAAGCGAGTGTAAAGCACAAAAGTTGTACTTCAGGTGGGCAGGGGGGGAGGTGGATGGGTTGGACAAACCCAGGACTTTCACCCAGGAGGACGGCGTTCATGTCCCATGTGAAAACAAAAGTAAACGATGTGTTTCAAACACCACTTAACTTCTGTGCATCACGCTTTTACGGAACTGCGTCACTTCCAGTAATCACGTCATCCTTGTAACTTCTTCTGGCATTTATGTCCATTTATTTACTTCTTTACTTCTAACTATCTTTTATAACGCCTAACCAGGAAAGTTTCTTTGCCCTAACCTTAGAGACATGGTTTGGTAGCCTAAACAAAACTGCAGCCTTTTCTTTTTTTAACAACAGCGAACCTTACATTTATGTGTATGACATGCTCTATTTTTAGAAACACTTCTTGGGTTGTAATTGAGGGCATGAAGAAACTAGGGGCTCTACACCAGCGATACGCTCATATGGGTCATTTTGGGTGGTATTGACAGACGACCTATTCTGTTCTTTAGGTTGGAGATCTTGTTGGTCCTTCCAGTGTCATGTAGCACCAGTACGTATTATGTAGAGTAAGATGCGCTGCACTCAATAAATAACCATTTTAGTGCCACATTGCTTATCAGCAACTGGTCACATGGCAATTTGGCTCATTTGCTCTGATGAATTCGTCACATAGTTAACACACCAGTTATAATATTGTTGTATGGAACTCAACTCCCTCCTCCTCCTAATTTAAGAATGATACATGGGATGTATTACTTAAACTAGTGATAACTTTGAGAACAGATTATGGAATAAAGACTTTACATAGCCCTGGTTGTAGTTGTTAATTAGCCATGAACAACAGATTTTTCACTAGCTAGCTAGCAAGCTAACATCAGTATAGATAGATAGATAGATAGATAGATAGATAGATAGATAGATAGATAGATAGATAGATAGATAGATAGACAGATAGATAGATAGATAGATAGATAGATAGATAGATAGATAGATAGATATGAACTTTATTAATCCCTTGGGAAGGTTCCCTCAGGAGTGAAGTTAGATAGATTTTCCTGAAAAAAATGTATTTATTATTAACACTTCTTAAGTCATAAACACAGGAGAGAAAACAATCAGACTTAGAAAATGCTTGCCTCACTTGCCTCTCAGGTCTTCAGTGATACAAGCTACTGTATTGGTTTTCCAATCATTCAACTTTTCAAACATTTCAAAACTGTCTTATCAAAACATAGTCGCAGCATTGCATTTCCATACTTCCTGTGACTTACTGGCCAACATATGTGCTTATATGTGCCAAGGTTATTAAAATTAATGAAAACTAACGAAATAATGAAAACTAGAATTGAAAAAACATTTTCGTTAACTGAAATAAATGAGTTTAAAAAAAGACAACTAACTGAAACTGTATTGTGTGGTAACAATACTAACAAAAACTAACTAAAATTACAGTGAAAATGTCCGTAGTTTTTGTCTTTGTCAACTTTTTTCATACGTAAACCTTTTTGGTTGATATGAAACCTATTTCATCTATTTGGTTTTATGACTTAGTAAACTTATTGGGGCTCAGATGGACAAGGCAAAGGAAATAAAGGCAACATTTATTGTGACCTTATTGAATCCTGCACCCAACAAATACCCCATTACAAAAAACTAAAACTAATAAAAACTAAACTAAAACTAAGCATTTTCCAAAAAAATAAAAGCAAATTAAAACTAGCAAACACTCTCTAAAAACAAATTAAAACTAACTGAATATGAAAACAAAAAAATCACAACAAAATTAAAACTAAAGCTAATAAAAAAATCCAAAACTATTATAACCTTGATATGTGCTATCCAATGCTACTAATAATACAACTCCTGCTACTTATAATAACAGCAACAGCAAGACGGTTATAGATTCTAAAGTGTTTTTAATTGATGTATTACAATGTGTACATTTTCATCAGGTAAACATTTACAATGTAGCTGATCATTTAATTGGTTGAAACTCTATATTTCAGCTCTTTGATCACTTCAGTGTTTTAGTATAACAGTCCCGTTCTGGACAAGATACACAAGGCCGAAGCTGTTTCCAACCCCAGTCCATTTGTATGCATGCAAACATTACTTCATATCTTCTACACATTAATATATAATATCAAAGGCAAACAGGAACAGTCTATTCTCGAGAAATGCAATTACAGTTCAGTACAGCAAAGTTAGAGATCAAGCAATGTATTATAGCTTAAATACAGTTTATGTAGTAAGAAGGCCTTTACAAAGTCAAAGCCAAAACCACTTTCCATCCGTCTCAAAGATTATCACGAAGTGTGTTTAGTAACACTTCATTAGTTGATGAATGATAAGATGATGTAAAAAAGGATTTTGCTGGAACGTTTCTTGTGTGCATGCAGTTCACTGAATGAGTATTGGTGTCTCCAGATACTTTGCTTGTAATCTTTGGAACAAGTTTTAGGATATTTGGTGTTTGACATTTTTAAGCTGTATCAACAATTCTCGACCATCTTCCATCTATCTGTCTGGGTTTTGATAAGCTACCTTTGGATACATTTCTTTCTTTAGTGACAAGTAGAAGTGGGCATCAGGTGGCGATACACTGTTTCCAGCTAAGTGACTGCTGGCTTCAGTGATTAGATTAAATTATGCGCAGTATGTAGTGTCCTTAGTAACTTGGAACCAAAACCTCGGAATCCTGACTGATATATATGAGGCCAACACAGAGACAAGAAAAGAAGATACAAATTAAATGATTTTCATTTTTTTATTATGACTTACCACATAGGTTGTGAATCTATTGAAAATTAATTGTCAATTTCTGTATGTTTTTTTAATTCCAATTTCAAGCGAGTTTTGTAGAAAAATGATTGAAGACAAAGTGCACTAAAACACACCCTCCACGTTTTCAAGTGTACAAATAGAAGACAGATAGTTTTCCAGAATTTCACCCTCTTCAGGATGTACTAAAGATACATAAAAATGAATAAGACAAATATTGTCCCTTATGATGTGACTGAGGATTTGCCTGATTCATTTTGTGTATGGGCTGACTAATATCAACTGTCCCCAGTTAGCTGGGTTGAGATTACTGGGAGCAAGTAACTACTTATCAAACCTGAAGGTTCTATGTTTTAACATCTTGCACAATAACCAAATGAGAGAAGCACCAAAACCAGACGATCTGACTTTTCTCGCTATTTATTCATGCATCCTACTGCATTTTTGTTTTTTAAATGGCCAAATTCAATATGGCAAAATGTGCAAAAAAATGTATTATAACTAAAAGTTTTCATGGCCCCTTTTAATTTCTGTGTGGTACTCAGTAGGGCTATTATAAGCTTACCTGACGTTGAGGTAAAATCGGATTGTGGATACACTGAAAAAAAACAATAATCCATTGTTTGACAGTAGCTGTGAGTATCTGTCTTATTATATTCTTTTTTTTTTCTTTGAAAAATATCTGATTTTTTATCTGATTTTATTGAAGCCCTGAGAAGCAAGTAAGAACAAAAATTCTGTTATTCCATTTTATAAGTCTGATCAAAATGGTCTCCTCTCCTACAGTATGTTTATGACTCAAGACAGTGTATTGTCATCAACTTTTGCAGTGCAAATCTTTTGATTTCCAAAATGTGATCGCTATTCTAAACACATTGTTACTGCTGTAAAAAAGTGGTACCAAACCAACATGGAACAGGTGGTGTTTCTAACAAGTTTCTGACCGCAACACATTGTGACGAGCACTGTTGAAAAGTACGTCGCAATACTGTAAAACCGTTCAGGTTGTAGGGATTGAACCCATAATGTTAGGGAAAAATAACACGTTTAGGCCTGAAATACACTACTTCCAGTCATAACTTCCAACAAGTCACAAACACTGGTCTCCTGGTTAAAAGACCAGCATCATTTTTCATCTGTCAAAACTTGTTAGGTTAAAAGGTTTTGGCAGGTGAAAATGTATATATATATTTTTTTCGTTATACTCATTTTGGCCATGAGAGGGTGGAATCCAGCCTATTCTTAACTCACTTTTTCTTAAATCATAAACACAAGAGAAAAAACATTTTAGATCAGACTTAGAAAAATGGATGACCAGAATGTTTTTTTTTCTCACTTGCCACTCAGGATCCCATAGATTATTTCACTGTAATTAATACACCAGTGATTTGTTAGGTTGACATTTGTTCTGTTCTACGTAGGATAGCAACCTTAATAATAGCCGTCCATCCACACAAAATGAATTAGTACAAGCAAAGTCTCCCAGGGAATAGATAGAGCAGGCTGTCCATATCAGGTGGTGACAAACACCAGCATTAGCTTAAACCTGCTGCTCTGCCCTGAACTCATAATGCACACTACCAGCACAACATAATTGCTCTTACAATATTATCAGTCTTCCCTACAGTTTCGAAAATATCTGACGAGTAGCTATGTCACTTGCATTGATTATAAAACATTAGTGTGATGCCGTACAGATGGTATGAAAACTGAAAACTTAACTTTTTCAGATTAAAAGAGAAAATTCTGGTTTCCACATAATCTTTATGTTGTCTTTACTGCTACATCACCTCCATTCAAAGCTTTATGTTAACTAGGAGTTGCTATGCTGCCAGGAGCTTAATCATTTAAACTTATTACACTGTTTGTATATTTAACACACCACACCTGCGATTTACAACACTGGTCAGTGAAACTTTCAGCTGCAGTGATAGTGCAGCACCAATGTGGGATGTTCCTTTTATATTTTAACAATAACATTGAAAACACACATTGAAAGCAGCCTTTGCCAATAGCTAGTCCAGATGGTCACACATTTAGGTGATCCTCACACTTGCTGATGCTAATCACTCCACTTCCTGTTCCAATCCTAAACAATGCCCAGAAAGTGCAGAAGCCATTTTTCTTTTGTATTTTGGCACAATCAGTATATAGCACCACAAAGTTCTGCCAAGCAGTCTGTTTGGAAAGAAATCCTGTATGTTGAAGCATATTCATACAAACATGAAAGTCACGCTGGCATCTTAGCACCAGCTGGAGAAATAAGATTATCCTATCAGCAGTGTGCAGAGTTTCTAGCTCTGCTATGCTGCCAGTCCCTCTGGATCACGATGCTAGGGAGAGCTCGTGAGCAAAGAGAAGAAGCAGAGTTAACCACGGGGCGACGAAGCAAATCTTTTCTGGTCTTTCAGAGATACACTTCTCCAAACTAATCTCACTTTTCACTTTGGTCTTGATGTTGTGGAAAGCTATGGCTTATCATTTGGTAACTCAAGGCTGGGGATTGTTGCATTCCTTTCTTTTCCCTTTTTCTTTTTTTAATCTGTTCTCATCCCGTATTATATTGCTACTGTTGTGTTGTCACTGAACTACACTTTGTGCTTGCAAACACATTTTGTAGTTTGTTTTAACCTACTTACCAGGTGGTTGGGGTGTACAACATATAGGACAGTAGAATAAGAATCACACGTTACAACCAATTAAAACTAGTACACAATCCTTTGCTTGATAATCCTTCTGGATTGTCCTGATGCAGTAATTGCAACTGAGCTAGTGATCGAGAGAGAATAAAACAAATGCTAACAGCTCCTGTTGTATCTCCGCTCTAATTATCTGGTGTGGTTGATACAACGTCTGACTGTACTGACCACTCTAACCTCTACTGAAGATTGACTAGAGGAAACAACACATTTTGCTCTCTAACAAAGATCACAACTACAACTGTTATCTGTGGAAGTTTTTTTTTTCCGCCACCTGTAACTTTAAAGCGCATGTGTCTAAAGACTATCAGTCTCCAGTTCACATAGTAGAAACAATACACAACAAGTGCTCAAAAGACTCAGAGATAACATACTCTCACACACAGAAACAAAATAGCAAAAGAACTCAATTCAATGGTTTCCTTTTTGTTGCGCAGGCTCAAGTACCGTTGGCCTCAGGTGAAGCGAGGCTTTAGAGCAAAGTCCTTTCCTCATGTAGTTCTACTAATAAGCACCAGTAGAATTCAGGTGGTCCTGCACCCCGCCTCCACTGCCACTCCACTCCTCAATCCCTCAGGGTAGCAGTCATTAACTGGTGGCAGTCCAAATCCCCTCGCAGCTCCAGCGGGCCTGGCAGCCTCATGCCCGACTTCTGATCTACACACCAGCATTTTCCCCGCTGGCCGTCACGTGCAGGATGACACTGTGAGCAGAAAAGATATATTAAAAATTCTAATTACACGTAAAAACATCTGCAATGTTCAAGTATTAGTTCAAAATATTATATGTTACATTTTCACATTAAAATATCTGAAAACAGGGGCGTCCCGGTGGCTCACACTGGTAGAGCGCTTACCACTAAGGCTGAGGTCTTTCTGCAGCAGAGCCGGGTTCGAATCCGGCCTGAGCTCCCTTTGCCGCATGTCTTCCCCTCTATCACCCCCTTTCACTTTCAATGAAGCATAAAAATGCCACAAAAAAAAATCTTAAAAAAAAAAAAAATATCTGAAAACAATGAGACCTATGTTATATATTTTTTTGAGTTGTTTACTTACAATACCCCATGTTTCCAACAATGTTCAAACCCAGAGAAAGCTGTCATTTAAGGTCGCTTCCACATATAAAGTCTGGTGGACTGCGATTCAGTGGTGAAGTTGCAACATGGTTGCATTTTTCATTTGGTTTGGTTTACTTCCACTCTGGGTTTTTTCAAACGTCCTTCGTTTATTGGAAACAATATGTGAGGCTACTTTTTCAAGTAGTAGTCTCAAGTTATGGACTTTGATGTATTGTTGGCAGAGTTTTTCACTTTTTTGCACCATTGATCCGCTGATCCATTAGCCACCATTCTGTCACTAAATTATTTGAAGACTTGTGTCATGTGATCATCTGACCATATTTGGATAACAGCCTTTACATCATCAGAAGAACACGTCTATCCACAAGACATTTTTTAAGCCTGCTACTACCTTTCCTGGTGTTGATTCTCAAATTTCTGCCCAAATTTGAACCCAAAATGCACTGGGTTTTGGTTTTGGACTGTGTTCTCACCTGCACGAGTGGACCAACAGCTCAGGTGTGAATGCCCCCTAAATCCAGAACACGCTCTGGGTCCCTTGCCTCTCAGTTGTCTCATATCCTCTTAGTGAACTCATTAATGTTGTAGTTGTTTGCCAGAAATTGACACAAATTGACTTTCTATTCCATTTTAATGTGCATTTGGATCATACACTTTCAAGATCTTGGTCGTTTTTAAACATTAAAGATTTTAGTCATCGTCTAGATCTTATGTAATCAAAGAAACAGTATTTTTGGTGGTTTAAATCATTTGACCATTTGTTTTGGAGATGGGGATACCTCTACAGATAATTTGGCTCCTGCTAAAAAACTTCCTGAACAATGAACACTGAAGGGAATTCAACTGGGATAATGTGACTGCAATAACATCATTGCTCTGTCTTTTTATTGTTTCAATTGAGAGACCACATGCTGCGTTAAATTACATATTACACATTGCTTATCATGCGACTGTGTAATTTTCCTAAGCTTTACTGAGCATTTTTTTTTTTAAAACTACTGTTTAAATTTACTGCTTATCAGCACATTTTTCAACAATAAAGCTCTAAAACCCCACTGTTCATATTAGATAGTGAATCCAGTCCAGCATTTAGCAGCTAAAGAGACAGATTATTTCCTTACAAGTTGGTGGAGAGATTAACGGAGCTAAAGGAGAGCAGATATTGGCAGTGGACACAAACATGACACCCAATTAATGCTAAATGTGCTGTCTCTGCTCGATGTGTAAACAGGATACTGCTGGCTAACATGTTAAAATAAGGTGATAGTTTGTCATTGTGTTTGTGCTGAGTTTACAGCTTGTGGAATCCATTAATGCAGATTTACATGGAAGTGAAAACAAGGTAAGAGGTTACAGGCTAGTTTGATTATCTTGAAAGAGCAGTCAGTGCTCTGTTGGTCAGGTTACATGATGACATCAGACTTGATTTTTAAGCTTTTAAAGATGTTTTTATTATTTTGCTCGCTTGGCTTTGTTCTACATAAATGGTCAAATGACTGGCCATTGTCAGCTGTAACAACTGTGTATAGAAAAAGACATGCACACATCATCACACCTGTACTGGTGTCCATGCGTTTTTCTATCTATGTTTTTCTAGATCCAGCTGCCCCTGGCTGATCCCACGCTTGTGTTTTCACAGTAGCCGCCCCAAAGCTTTGGAACAGTTTACTATTTTTAATAAAGCGATCTCCCCCATAGACACTCTTAAGGCTAAACCTTAAGACCCACATGTTTTCCCAGGCTTCTGAGTGTCGTTACGGTTTTAGGTTTCACTTTTTCTTCTTCTGTGTTTTATATCTTCCATCTGTTCCTTGACTTATTTATTGGTTTATGGGATAGTATAGTTATGTTATCTCTACTGCATTTTTGCTCTGTGTGTGTGTGTGTGTGTGTGTGTGTGTGTGTGTGTGTGTGTGTGTATGTGTGTGTATTTATATATACATATACATATGTACACCACACCAAGCTTGCAGTTGGATAAACTTTATTGCGTGATTTTGTTCTTTTTCTGCAATGATTTACAGTTTCAAAAAGTTCCCAAGACCAGTTAACAACGTCAGAGCAACCCTGGAATGATTGCCAGTTGTCCCTTATGACCCGTGCTTAACTTCCCAATAGAGTTTATCACAGTGCACTTTTAGTTAAACAGTAAACAGATGCCTGTGAATGTGAGCAGACAGAGATACTAAACACGTTACACAATCAACATAAGTCAGACTCCTGATGACTGGTGCCTTAGCAGAGCTTTCCTTTTATCACTGACTCTGCGTCTGCTGCTTTGATTGCATACACAAGTCACAGCAGTCTTATCTGAGTTTTTATGTGCTCTGATTCTCTCACTCTTATCTGCACAGTTGCCCAATCTTGCAACGGCAGAATAACAGAAAAGTAACCTAATCCAAAAGCTAATTGCATCCATCACAGCTATAAAGTGATTGTAGTTAGGGGTTTAGGGGAAACCACTACACCCACCGTTGAACTCTTGATTCCGAAAAGAAAAAATCACTTTTCATGTGAGCTTAGAAAAATAAGGTCTTGGCATTACCATGACAGTCTGCTTGGAGACACTTTAGTGTTGATCTTGAACTAGTAAGACAATATTTCATTGGCTGCAGACATGTTTTTGTGTTTTGGCCCACAGATCGCTAATGTAGTTTGAAGTATAAAGATAGGCATTTTTATTTGTGTTGGCTCAATAATAGAGATTCACAGTTCACCAATACACAGGGCCAACTAATGGTCTGCTAAGTGATTCAAAAAAGCAAAGAATCGGCGTGTGCTTGAATTCACAGACCTGTTTAGCGTGGAAATCTCCGTTCTTGTCACAGTTGGGTATGGGGATGGTGAAGAGATCATCATGTGTGCGGGTATTGGATGCCAATCTGTCCAACGCTCTCTGTAGCTCAGCGCGACATGGAGCCTGTAGGACAAGTCATTTTTGATTTGAGTTCCATGTCTACATGTATGTCAACATTTGCGACCTAAAAACGTTATGGTGAAATCTAAGAATCAGCTACCTTATTTTAAAGGGAGAGTTCACCTTCAGATCAAATATACATCATTTTATTGATAATATAGTAGTTTTACATAATAGTTTTGGAGTGAGGTGTTGGAGATATCAGTCCTAGAGATGTCTGCCTTCTGTTCAATATAATAGAAGGATACACCACTTCACTTGTGGGGCTTCACAAGCCAAAAAAGATAGTTTGAAAAACTCAAGAGCAAGGAGAAATCATGACACACTTACTCAAGATAATTAAGCAGCAACCTAATTTTTGTTTCTATTGAACGTTGCCTGCCAACGAACCTGGTCTCACAGAAATCCGTGAAATAGCCACAGAGTCGCTCAAATTTCCGTGAAACTGACATGGATTTCGCTACAATGCAAGTTAATGACAGTCATATCCCGTGGCTATTCCATGGATATTTTTTCCTATTGGTTTGTTCCAAGTCACGTGACTTTCAAGGTTCCGGCGGTCAGAACAAAAAACATGGCGGACAGTTCTCTCATTTTTAGTGAAAAAATCTATATTTTGACTTTGTTTCTGCATAAAAATGGATTTTGATCACATTTCTAGCGAGAAATATATGTTTTATTTTCTAAATATTCACTCAGTGAATGTACATAATCACTTTGTATGTTGGAATAGCCACAGGATATGACTGTCATTAACTTGCATTGTAGCGAAATCCGTGTCAGTTTCACGGAAATTTGAGCGATTCCGTGGCTATTCCACGGATTTTGAGTTAAGCGAAATCCGTGGCTATTTCACGGATTTCTGTGAGACCATGTTGCTGCCAACTGTATCACTGCACAGGAGGAAACATTGCTGTTGATTTTTTTTTTGAGCACCACAAGCAAAGTGCTATCTAGTTCCATTATATTCTAGAGAAGGTGGGTGTCTCTATGACTGATATCTCTGACACCCTTCAACTCACACAAAAACAATTCAGAATAATGAATAGCACAACAATGGGTAAAGAGGATGCATATTTATTTTTGATTTTGGTGTGCATTGTGACTTTAACATGTTTGTATATCATTTTTAGTATGTATCATTTCAGATGGTCAAGTAAAATCTGCGTTGTCTAAGTAGAAAATAAATACCAAGCCACGAGGAGATCTGAGGATACCCCAACTTTAATTTTGCCATCATGATTTATTCTTTGAAATCCAAGTCATATTGCTTGTGTGGAGTGATAGCTTAACTTGTTATTTTTCAATACAACATTAAGAAACATTGACATTGTTTGTGCATGTACAGTACAGGCCAAAAGTTTGGACACACCTTCTCATTCAATGCGTTTCCTTTATTTTCATGACTATTTACATTGTAGATTCATCAAAACTATTAATGAACACATGTGGAATTATGTACTTAACAAAAAAGTGTGAAATAACTGAAAACATGTCTTATATTCTAGTAAGCAAAGGGTGGTTACTTTGAGGAATCTAAAATACAAGACATGTTTTCAGTTATTTCACACTTTTTTGTTAAGTACATAATTCCATATGTGTTCATTCATAGTTTTGATGCCTTCAGTGAGAATCTACAATGTAAATAGTCATGAAAATAAAGAAAAATGCATTGAATGAGAAGGTGTTCGCCAAACTTTTGGCCTGTATTGTAGACGTATCTTCAAATAGTGCTGAGAGTCGGCTGTAATGAATTTACAAGCCAGCTAATGAATGCATGTGAATGCATCATTCTGCATTCCCACAAAGTCTTAAAAGATTAAAACATCTCTATGTGGGACACTGTAGCATTACACTTCGCTTATGTTACATGTTAAATGAATGCACTAAAATGTGGTAAAACCAGCCTGTTACTGATTAATGGTGATGTTATGATCCAGCTCTTGCCAATGTTAAAACAGCAAATTGCATGTTGATGTCAATGTGCACCTGCACTTTATTTTCGCAAGACCGCAATTAAATTTTACGGTCTGTAAATAACTAATTTGTACATTTATAACCTGCACTGTTACGCTTGTGGCTTTAGAACTATAAAGCCCTAATGTAAAACACCTGCTGCAGCTGAGGTGTGTGCTTCATAGGGGATTGACTGGGTCTTTTGTTTTCTGTGAAACTGATAAGTTATCAGGAGGTGGTTTCTCTTACCAGCGCCGCCTTGGTCTCCTCCCTGGCATTGTTGCTTCTCTGATTTGTGGATTTTGGAGGGTGTCGGGCCAGGGTCTTCTGAATGCACCTCTTGTCCTGTGGACTGCACCGGATATTGCTGTTGTTGGGATGTTCAAGGATGACTTCATCCTGCCTCTCTGTTGCTGAAAGACAAGAAATAATGCTTTAGTTCCTTAAATTCACCAACAAGGTGTGAATTGCACTGTTAACGAGTGTTAAAAAAAACATTTTGTCGAAACATTTGCATGTTTTGATGATATGAGCATAATTAAGGACAACATCCAGTATTTTAATGATTTGCTTAGGTGTCAGATTTTGAGCAGGAGCTGTTCTGCCTTTCCCCCTTGTCCTTCTACGTAACATCCCATACAGCTGCACATGGTGAGATGTAGGCTAAAAATGAGGCCAGGTTAACCTCAAGGACACATGTTCCTGTTCTGGGGGGTAATCTGTACCTCAGCTCTCGTCCTGGTACTCAACTACTGCACCACAGCCATGCCACAAGCTCTGAGGCTTTTTAAACGATACCACCCCTGATCTGCCACCCTCTGTACATTGTGGTGCGTGCCACATTCACCTTTGCATCCCTCTAATCCTGCAGTTCTGTGGCCCTGCAGGCAGCCAGCTGCTTCCTCAGGAAATGCCCCCCTCCCTCTTCATTCTCCACCGCTCCACAACAACCTTAGTCTGTGCCAGATGGAGGTTGTTAGAGGGTATTTGCACTGTCACAAGTGGGCACAACTGTACTGTATGTGTGTGAGAGAGGTGGTTGCTAGCTGGGGGGCAAAAGATGGGCAAAGTGAGGGATAAAGGTTGTGCGTGCCTTTCTCCGTGCACATGCTTGCTGCTTTTCACCTGTGGCTTGTAAGACTTGGCAGGGTTAATGCTTTCTGCTCATAACCCATGGCATTTTACAGATTGGCACTGGAATCAAAGCACTTTAAACTGTGGTTTTACCGTTTTGAAGCTGTTCTCGCTCTGATCGTTGAACCAGATCTGAGCTCTGGTTAATATCTAAGGTCACTGCCAGGCATTCAGTTAATTGCTGTTGGCAAAGAGACAATAAAGGTGGCTCAGTAGCCTCCTTAATCTTGTTCAATGTGCAGCTTTTTCTCAGGTCTACAATGCATGAAGCCATGAAGCTTTTCTTTGAAGTACTAGATCTTGAGCTAGTCCTGGCCCTGCTCTATTCAGGATATTGATCCTGGGCCATTTTCTGGTGATGACTAGATTTTTATTTTTTTTACAACTTGGCGACAAGACTTGGAAGTTGACCATGTTTCTCTACACTTCATAGACAGTCATCTTGCTTGGCTGAGCTTGTCTGGGGGGGAAGTGTCTCTTGGCTGTTTGTATTTTTAGTGTTGTTGCTGTTAAGGCCTGCTCATCAGCACTTTCTTCCACAAGAGCCAGTAGGGTTTCAGCTGTTTCCTTTGTTCCAAGTTGTTCTTCACATCTTTGCCAGTTCACACTTTTCCGATTCCATGCTCTTTCGCAGGGCGAGCCAAAGTGATTTAAAGTGGGTCAGGGGTGGCATGTCCTGTTTGCTACCACTGCTGTTTTCTACGGAGGAAGTTGCCACTTCTCTGTGTGGTTTCATTTGATTTGGATCAGCAGCTCTCTGCTTTTTAAATATAATTCCCACAGTGCATTATAAGCCCGAGCACTGATCATTTGCAGTGCATTACCAGTCACAGGTGCAGAGCAAAGATAAAGACAGACCTTGGGTAAACATATAATCATACTCAGAATCAGGAACAGTCTTCACCTGTCTTTTTTGTCTTTTACTACATTGTAATATGTCAAAACTAAGCCAACAAGATCCATTGGAGACAAACAAGGCCCACTGGCTGTCTTTTAATCAGCAGGTTAAATTTATCATCAGAGGTGAGGTCAATACACATGTTTAGCAGATGGTCACGTAGCTAGTGCTGTTAACCCATAATTACTGTGATACAGCGCTGATATACAGTAGAGTGAACACTAAGCTGCATTGTGTTAGTACTTGGCTGACCAATTTCAAATGTATTACACAATATACTGCATTGCCTGCTCCATCTAGTAAGTATTTGTTGTCACATATCAGCTGCCACACTTGCAAATGTATTCGCCACGCTGGGCGCCAGACGTGTGGGCATCATTCATTATGGCGTTGAGAGAGAGAGAGCAGTCTGGTTGGCAGCCACTCTCTTTCAGATGATCATATTTTCTTCCTCAGGAAACATCACTTCACAAGTTCATTGCAGTTACATCATAGATTTTACATTATGACATGTCAATGCCAAGTCTTCTGTTTATATATTTGTCTTTCCTCTGCACATGAGGAAAAGGGTCATCAGATTTCAAATTCCACTGTTTGTGGCTCTTAGGCTCAACTTGTAAAGCTCACAGACAAATGTCTTCCTCAAATAAATATTTAGTTTTGCTTAGTGATATTGGCAGAGTACATTTCTATGGTTTATTCTTCTGTTGGCTTAGATCTTGGAACAAGGCCTAAAGAGAGTACACTATGTGACACACTGTACGAAAAACTGAGATGCACTCTTTTAAAAGAGAACAACCTGATTTGTACACTTATTCAATACAGATACACTGATGAGAGGTAGATATATTAGCCTTTACATTTGAGTTTGAAACACTAAGAGGAGATGCTGAGTAACTACAGCGCGTAGAGCCCAACTGATGAGCCAATATAAACTTATCACAGATATATCTATATTGGCCTGTGTTAGGGTTAATGTCCGTTATCAGGAATGAATGCATGTCAGACAGTTTCCTCTGCAGAGGCCATTACTTCCTGGTTGTGGACACCTCAGAAGGCATTAACCTGCTTTTATCATGGTCCCTTGCCAAAGAAGAAAAAATTAAGACCAATAATTTGTATTCTCATGCATTTTGCAATCTGAAGTTTTTCACAGTTTTTTCTTTCTTCTATGAAATGCATGAAGGACAGGTAAAATTATTTATTAAAATAGGGCAGAGGGAATTTAGGGCAGAAGGAACATAGGATTAAGGGAACATAGGGCTGAGGGGACATAGGATTAAGGGAACATAGGGCAGAGGAAACATAGGATTGAGGGAACATAGGGCACAGGGAACGTAGGGTTGAGGGAACAAAGGGCAGATGGAACATAGGATTAAGGGAACATAGGGCAGAGGGAATATAGGGCAGAGCGAACATAGGATTAAGGGAACATATGGCAGAGGGAACATAGGGCAGAGCGAACATAGGATTAAGGGAACATAGGGCAGAGGGAACAAAGGGCAGAGGGAACATAGGGCAGAGGGAACAAAGGGCAAAGGGAACATAGGATTAAGGGAACATATGGCAGAGGGAACATAGGGCAGAGCGAACATAGGATTAAGGGAACATAGGGCAGAGGGAACAAAAGGCAGAGAGAACATAGGGCAGAGGGAACAAAGGGCAGAGGGAACATAGGGCAGAGGGAACAAAGGGCAAAGGGAACATAGGATTAAGGGAACATATGGCAGAGGGAACAAAGGGCTGAGGGAACAAAGGGCACAGGGAACGTAGGGTTGAGGGAACAAAGGGCAGATGGAACATAGGATTAAGGGAACATAGGGCAGAGGGAACAAAGGGCTGAGGGAACATAGGTCAGAGGGAACATAGGGCAGAGTGAACAAAGGGCAGAGGGAACATAGGGCTGAGGGAACATAGGGCAGAGGGAACATAGGATTAAGGGAACATAGGGCAGAGGGAACATAGGATTAAGGGAACAAAGGGCAGAGGGAACAAAGGGCAGAATGAACAGAGAAAAAAAATCTGCTCATATCCTTGAAGTAGTGACTCTATATCGTGCCCCAGGCTGTTTTTACACATCCCATTCCCTGTCCTCGAAGTGATAACTTGTCAGACTATTGCCCTATCGATCACACATCTGGAAAGCTATCTCTGCTGCATTTGGAGTTTTTCTGGGTGACCGAGCCAGAGGAAAGATAAGCTGTTCCAGCCTGCGGCCGAGGAGAGGCTTTTTATTAACTAGGTTTGTCTCTATTGTCTGTACAACATCCTTCTACAACGTGTCAGTTAATTAACAAAAGCAAATGTTGGAGTCATTGTGGGCTAGTTAGTTGGTAAGTGAATTTTGCGTGTTAACTTGCAAGCTAACTAGCTCATCTGAGTCGAGTTGATAGATAGAGCAAGGAAAATGGTGTATTTTTGTAGGCCAGCGCAGAAGTAGCATCGCCATGGGGTCTATTGAGAATTTATCTATGGGATTTTAGCATGTGTTTTTCGATCATTGCAAAAAAAAAAAAAAAAGAGCTCTGTGGCAAACACATTTTCTGATGCTTACGTGTTTTGTTCAGCAGGATTATCTTCACAAATGAAAACCACTTATATGATGTTTGAAGCATTAATGCAGCCAGCAGAATATAAAGCTAACGTTCTGCTATAGTGAACTACACCACGGTCGCATGACTTCAACGTCACAGCCGTTATGCTTCAGACGGTCTCCTACAAGCTAACCAGTGGTTTTGACAAGCTAGTGAATAAGTAGCTTAATAAATTGTTTATTAACATAATTTACAATCTACAAGAGTTTGCTCATTCCTGTGACGCCATATGGCGCTAACAGCAGATAGGGACCCCCCCCCCCTTATGCCAACACATTGCATAAACCCTCCAACAACCCAGGAAAACCCTTGTTTACGTGACAAAGCACATTCGCGTCTTTGCATAGTGTAGAGTTCAGCTTTTGTTAACTTTGACTGGCAGAGTCGCAACCTTTAGCAGATAGCAAAGAAGTGTGTGTGCTTGACCACACTTGACTGTCATTGGTGTCACGACCTGCACTGCCTACATGAATATCACCTCTGCAAGCAATGGTCCCTTGCCAGCATTTGTGAGTATGTGACTGTGTCATCCTCCTCACAATGTTTGTTTATATCACATGCTTATGTCCGGGAGAAGATCAGATATCCAATGTACAAAAAACAAATTGAATAATAGAGCAGTGGTGCAGTCGGTGTTGCTGAGGTCTTAAGTTAAGTTTTATTTGTCATATACACTGTTTGTCTTCTACATTGAATCTATAGTAACTGCTGAGTGCATCGGAGAGCCACTGCTCCTTGCACAGGCATCAACTCCATTCCTGAGGCCTTTGTCTTAGCTCGGCTCATTCCTGTTCTCCAACCTTTTTCATTTGTTTTACAAACATCAGGATTAGCCAGATTTGAACAAAATACCAGTCCATAAAACTTGCCCTCAGTGGCTTAAAATGTCATTTTCACATTTACAATTTCACATTAGACAGAAAAACATTGTGTGTAGTGATGTGGTTCACTAGATAAAATAGATTATATTATATTGACAGCAACTAATCTCCTGAAAAATGAATACTCTTCGGGGAGGCTTCTTGTCCAAAATGTTTTGTAACACTTTGATAAGTGTTTTTTCAACAGTTTCTGGCAGCGAGCTCAAAAGTCAACTAGGCTGACTACCAAAAAACTGTTCTCTTCAGTCAACACTGGATCCTTTTTCCAGGCAGAAGATTTCTTTGAATCAGTTAATCATCAGAGTTGATGTGTAGTGCAGTTGAAAGAACACTCTTGAACACTACAACGTGTTCTGTGAGAAGGCCAATGGAAAAAATGTGGAATAGTATGACTGTCAAAGGAGCAAAGGAAAGCTAGAAAGTTAAATCAACACTGAACCCTAAAGACAAGCTTTGTGAAAAGGAAAGCTGCTGCTGCTGCACTGCCTGATGCTGCTGTGGTCACTTCCCATTCAACTGATGTCAAACAGACATCACGTGTACGACATCTTTGGGAAAGCAATGAGAGCAGAGCAGCAGCAGTTCACCGCCCTGTTTGATTTCGTCCTGATTTACCCTTTATGGAGCAGAAAAATCCTTTCATAATTTCACAGGAGAGTATTCTGCCAGACATTGATGCTGTCGAACGAAGTTCACAGAAACTAAAGCCAAAAATAAAACTCTTAGCCAAGGAAGCTTCCAAGCTATGTATTCATTTTCAATACACAAACAAAGGTGTAATATTTCAACCTCAGGTTTAAAACTGTTACTGTCTCTAACAAGACAGATAAAACAAACACACACACACACACACACACACACACACACACACACACAGGTGTCAGAGATTTAAAAAAAAAAAAAAATTGAATAACAGAAACTCTTCCAGATGGATCATCATCAAAATAAATATTATTCTTTATCCTGACAAAAATCTTTTGGATCAAAACATGGTGCTGCCTGATGAAAATAAAACATGTTTTGGAAACTTGAGTGCAGTTGGATTTTTCCCACATTCACTGCCTCCTCTGAGATTTATAGTTTATAGGAAGCAACCCTATTCTTCAATCTGGATTTTTTTTTTTTTAATCTTCAAAGGCATCTGAATCGGTGTCACTTATCCAAGAATATAAACTGAACTGAAGAATCATCATCATCTTTAACCTCTGAGACATATCTCAATAGACCCAAATCCATCACTTCTTGTTTTGTAGATTTATAGTTTGCAAATCTGAGAAACTTGTGCCATAGGGAGCCATCCATCACTTGTTGATGCAATGATACTACTACTACTATTACATGTGATGAATAGATCTATGAATAGAGAGAGAAACCTGCAGCTGCAGTGAATTAGGTCAAACTATTTTGAGTCACATCATTAACTTAATTTTGAGTGGATTGTTCTTTTTTTATTATAAGTACAGAATCAGGGTCTTGAGTGAAAGTGCAAGGAGAGGAGATGAACACAGCAGCACTTCTACAGCCAGTGAAGGGGTGTACTACCTGGAATATTGCTAACAAATACAATGACAGTACAAACCACTGCTCAGAAAATACCTGGATAAAATCATTCTTCAAGATATTGACGTGTAGATTGCTGCATGTGTTTTATTGCTGAATTTTCGTGTGCGAAAAATCTCAGCTCTTGAGGATTCACTGTCCTCCTCAGATTAGGCCTGTCCATGGCCAGGACAATGTTGGATTGTTTATGTATCTCTCAGCTCCAACACTAGAAGGGGGCTAATCACATTTACTCCTGCACGAGAGCCCCAGCTGTACAAATGTGCTGAACAACCCAAAGTAAGCAAATACACAACATGAAGGGACATCTGCTGAAAGAGGTTTGAGAAAATCCTCATTTAGCACCGTAGAAATAAATGCACATCTTTTTGCTTTAAAAACCCTACAGAACGTGCTGAGGAGTCCTGGCCCGCAGGAGACAGAAAAATCTAGGTTAGCATGCTGCTTTCATAAAGACCTGTGTGCGTCACAGTAAATTGGGCGTAGTTGGACAGAGTCTGGCTCCGTCGACAGCTTCATTCATGCAACTCCTTCGGTGCCTGTAGGTGTAAGACTTCTCATATCTGACATCTGTATCAGTTTGTAAATAATATCCGTTTCACTGTCAGAGGGAAGCATTTGAATACGACACCAGGGCAGACTCGGCAGGAATGCAGGAACAGATGCCAACACTTCATGATGATGTTTTCTAAGTATTAAGATAGAGAGGGATTCTAAGAATGGGATATTAAGATGCACTAAAGCTGTCTTAGAACCTGACATAAGATGCAGGGTAATGCCTGTTGTTGCTATGGAAATTTGGTTCAAGAATAGCCTTAAGGTTGTAACATTTTTGAGGAAGCAAAGGCTGAAAGCTCAAAACTCTTGCCAACCGTATTTTACAAATTACCTCTTCTTCATTCATTGGCAGAAAATCATCCCAAAATAAAGTGGCAGTCGTGAGGCAGCACAAATCTTTGTGATGCAAGTGTTATGTTGCAGCATGGAGATGCAGAGCTAGAACTATTAGCCTGAACACCCTTAATTCCCTTCAATGGGCTGTCGAGAGCTGCCTCTATCCCAGGGTCCGTTTCATTAGGAATTCTCTTGGTTTTTAAAAACCCTCTTCTATTTTTATCTAGCATGTTCACTGTTGCTAGGAGTGGGGCAGTGTCAGACATGTATTCAGGAGATGCACCCCCTTCTTTAATAATGCATAAGTACGGTGAATGCGCCACAAAGGAAATCTCCTGCTTGTGACTGGAGTTGCTCTTCGCCTCTCCCCCATGCCTTTCTGATTGTCTCTCGGCTGCCACGGTTTACATTGAACATTCTTATACAGAGGATCTGAGCTGCTGCCCAGAAGAACTGATTTACAGTGAGATTTATTGGGCAGAGCTTCCCCGCTTTGTTATGACAGACTCCAGGGGTGAAAAGGAGTGTGGAAGCAAACAGAACTAAGCACTCAGATTACAGAACACCAAAAACAAAACTTGTGAACTTTCCAAAAAATCTTCCATCTACTGGCTGCCCCGCCCTGGAGAAAGGGCCCGAGACTGCCCCCAAGTGCACTATAAACCCAGCTGATCAGAGAACACCGCATCAAAGAGCAGAAATAATGTTCAGGGAGAACATTCTGCAGGATATGCTGGTGTGGATGGACAGAGCCGGGCCAGCCTTTTGTTTTTATCATGCTCTGAACAGCTTCCCTCTTTTTTCTGATTCCATTTAGTCATGCTATGTGCCGGCCTAACCTATGCTGGCCCTGCACAGAGAGCAGAAGGCTCTCATTTCAGCTCTGGCAGCAAGAGTGCCGATGAGCTCATCCTCATGAAGGAGCTGGACGCGGTGGGCGATGCGCTCGAAGGCTTGTTAGGAGGGGGGTTGGGGGGGTTGGAGGGGGGCACCCAGGGCCAGGGGAAACAGATGCTGCAATGAAGATGAGAGTCCTGGGAGTTTTATATTGGCTAAGTTCATCCAAATCTTTGGTGTTCTGGCGCTAGCAGATAGCCGACTGCCATTACCAGTAACTGTCTGGGAGTCTGAGCTCAGTGGAAGCAACACCGGGCCAGCTAGTTGATAATCTGGAACAAATGAAAGAACCACCTTGTCTGCGACACATTATAACAATTGTCTCATATGGCATAATGGAAATCAACACCACTCCCTTTGTGGGGAGCAGAGGAAGACAAACAGTGGAGGCTGTTTCATCAGTAGAAAGAAGTTAACGTCAAAGCAGTGACCTGGAACTAGATCTGCAGATAAGACATTCAGTATTAGACATCCCACTGTGTGAAAGTGGAAACAGACTTTCTTCTTCGCAAGAGGAATGCGACAACAAAGAGGGGAATAAAAAGCTATGTATCAAAAGAGTCTGATAGAGACATCGACAGTAGAAGAAGAGTTGTGCAGCAGCAGCAGCAGCAGGAGGAGGAGGAGGAGGAGGAGGAGGAGGAGGAGGAGGCATGGGGGTGTCCATGAAAGAGCACCAAGTGAATTACTGATTGCAGAGAGCTCTAATAGCCCCAGACTGGCCACACTCCATTACAGTCATTTCATACAGCAGCTTTTATTACCTCCTCCCATTACAAACACACACACACACACACACACACACGAACGCACACTCTCACATTCCCAGTACCTCCACAATGCATTTCATTTCACTGCCTGCACCACACAACTACCTGCAGATTCTCAGTTTAACATGAGGTTACTGCACAGCCAAGGTTTGCTTTCACTATCTGCATGAACCAAATGCATGATTCCTCCACTTTAACAGGTAACTAGCATGCATGCCAAACACACACACAGTGCAGACACATGCAGCACAAACTCCCCACACACACACGAACATGCACACACGCCCACCTCAGCTATCAGCACAGCGCTCTCCTCTCTGAAGCCTGCTCTGCGTCTTACAGCAGGGCCCCTTTCACAGCGAGCGGCCGCAAGACAGCAGGGGGACTGTGTGCGCTCTCCCATCAGGCCATGCGTGAGGAGCTGGTGTGTGTCCGCGCTCTGGTTCAGGGCTTAGCCGAGATTAGGGTAAACAAGCAGCACATTGTCACACACACCCCCAACTCTGACCCTGCCCGGCTCAGGTAAGGCCCAGGGAGCGGAGACAGAAAATATTCTGGTCTGCTCGGCCACACGGGTCCACAGAGCAAGAGGGACACAGAGACGCCAGTCCAGGTTTGGAGAGACCTGCTCAGCTGCTTCTACTATGACAGCATCTTGACATAGCTGATATTTTAGTGCTGTGAGCCTCATTTTAATTGACAAATAAGAAGAAGTGGAAAGAAGTGCATTAGTCATCAGTTCACACACAGACTCTGACCCCTTCTCTCTCACCTGAGTTCTCCTCCACCTCTCTCTCATCAGTGCACACTCCCTGGCCGTGCATGAGCGAGTGGAGTGGCCTCTCCACACCGCGCGGCGGGTAGCAGCGGAGGCCCGTGCCACATCGGGGTGAGTAGACGCCACAATGAGCCCCTTTTGGCAGGGCGCAGGTGGGGCAGCAGCCGCAGCCGGGCTCCCGCACCGTCTCCTCACATCCTTCCGGTAAACGGCAGCTGGCCAACCTCTCCTCGGAGCACACCGGGCAGCGGATGGCCTGGTCCGACAAGCATAGTGCCACCAGAGACAAGGCGCCAAATGCCCAAAGGCCCCAGCAGGACGGAGCTACTGCCACGCCACCTCTACGCACCATGGCAGCCCCGGCACCTGCACTTAATCCTTTGCCCTTGTGTATGCTCCCCTTTGCTTCCCTCTCCTCTGAGTGTTGTGCAGCTTTTGATCACTTTCAACTTCAACAGCAGATTTTAGACCAACAAGGGAGGCTTGAGAGGAACGCTTTGTCCAGGATGGTCTTTGATATTTTCAGCTGGTTAGTGTTTCAATTGCAGGGACACAATGCCTCTGCTGTATTGCCTCTCCGTTCCTCTGATTCAATTTCACAGCGCAGAAATTGGAGCCTGCTCGAGATCTGCTCAGCTGGCGAATGTACTAGTGATAAGAACTAGTTTTTGTTATGTTGGAATGAACAGTTGCAGGAAGGATATCCACCACTGTGTTCAGGTGCTCTGTCCTCGAGTCCAGAGGCTCGCCCGCCCTCTAATGAAGCACCAAAAAAATCTGGTTTACAAGTGTCCAAATGCAAAGCAGGTCATCAAAAGGCAGCGTTTTAAGTAACAGCTGCAGTTTCCTCCTCTTGCTTGTGTGCAGTGTAAAGGACTCGCTCCTGAGAATGGCTCAACATGAGTGGCTCTCCTTGGACTTTATACTGGTCCATGGACACGCCTCTTTCTACAGTGAGAGAGGAGCTGAAAAGCACAGCAGAGAAAAGCCAGGCTAAAGCTCTCTCCCTCTGTCTCCCTCTGTCTTACTCTCGAGCTCTCCTACTCAGATACACAAGATTATATACACTCTCCCTCACTTGTTTCTTCCTCAGTCCTGAGTGCATGCAGAGGAAAAAAAAACAGCTGAATCGCCCGCTCACTTGTTCACACACAGATTACACTCAGTTTTTCTCCCACCCTGCTTTTATTGTTCTCTTCAGTCATATGTGTCCGACTTATTTCATGTTACCCGGATACATTTGGGTCAGTAGGAAACCAAAACACAGAACACATCAGTGCTGTTCCACTTCAATTAACCCCGAATGCCCAACACACACAGACACACATGTATGTGCCTCTAGGTTCGAAACATTGTTCAAACAACAAAGCAACCTCATGCCTGCTCCCTCGACAAGGTCTCAGTGTGTGTGTATGTTTGCGTACGTGTGCGTCCAGTGGTCAGTCCGGTCCATGCAGTTGCCCCCCCTCATTATGTCGACCCCTAGATCTCTCTCCGTCTCTCCCTCTCTCCGTCTCTCTTGCTATTAACTGGAATGGGCAGCTATAAAAGGCAAATGGACAGTCTAACCCCCCTCCTCGCTGCCGCCCTGCCCCCACCGGTCCCAAAAAAGCCTCCCACCAGTGGGATCGCAGGATAAGTTTTAACAACGCTGCAAAGCGGGACCCTCTATTATACATGTGTGCGTTTCTGATCATGAAAGAGTCTGTAAATCAGTGTGTTACTTTGTTCTTGTTTGCCCGTGTGTGCAGATATGCCCTACACCCAGCCTTTAAGGTTTTGAATCATGGCTTTTATTGGTTGACGTCTCTCTGTAGAGTCTGTAAATCAGTGTGTTACTTTGTTCTTGTTTGCCCGTGTGTGCAGATATGCCCTACACCCAGCCTTTAAGGTTTTGAATCATGGCTTTTATTGGTTGACGTCTCTCTTTTTTTTTTCTGTGTTCCTTTGCCTCCGTTTTACCATGGAAACCCAGCATGTATTGTAATGCCTTTGTGAGTGTGCTTTCTTTCAGCTTTTTTTTCTTCCGGCTGGTAGCTAGTTGCCATAGGCGGACCATGGGCCGCAGCCAAGCCTTACAAGGCCGTGCACCACTCAGGTAGGTGCTGCACTGTGTTGTTAGTTACACAGCACCCAGATTCCTCATCCGTCCCCGCTTTGGTAAATGAACAAAAATGCGTTAAGATACCAATGGCTTGTGATTTAGCCACGTTCTGCATTGCAAGTTAAATATGTGAAGGAAAACTACATCTGGTTAGTTTCAAGTAAATAGCTGGACTGGCTGTAATAACAATGTACTAAAGCAGTTGGTAGTTAGCAGAGCTGCTCACAATAGAGCCAGCAGTTTCATTATGCGTCATTTATGAGGTGTTTTACTCTGTGTGTGTTTCAAGGATTCTAGGATTTATTGTTGTCATTATTCAATACAGGATTGCACAATGAAATGTAGATGTCTGTGTGTATGTGTGTGCGCTGGTGTTTTGGGAAGGGGTTCGTAGTGGATAGTAACTGTTTTGTAAGTGTTTGTTGTTTGCCAATGAGATGCACTTAAGCTTGTGTGTCCGTAGTTTTATATGTCATCAATACTGGGCCTCAGTCTCTAAAAGTTTTTTAGAGTAAATTTGTTCTTAAGAAAGGTACTTAGAAAAGTCATTTTCATGAATTTGTTCTTTAACCATAAAGTCATCATACTTGTGTCCGTATATTGTTGAATCCCATCTCCATTTATTAGCATATGGAAATGCCCAGCCAATCCCCATATAAGGGCATGAGACTACAGGGCTGTGTGCACACAGAAATTAAAAAAATAGTTGAGAGAATTAATTCAAGAACGGCCAAACAGTATTCTTTAGGCCAATAACTAATTATTGGATGACAATTAGCATAATCAATGTGAGTTGAAGTCTTAATGAAGTGTTTATTTAATTTAAAACACCATTACTCTGTATAGATTTTTTTTTAAACTATATAAAAAAAAATACAAACTATTATTGTAATTTAAATCCCTTAATATTATGCCAAACGCGTGCCAAAACATGCCAAAGCATGTCAGAACACAAATGTCCAGATGTCTTCACAAACACTGCATTAATGGGTTTTAACAAGAAATTTATTTTTAAGAACAGTAGGTGAATGAGGCCAAATCTTTGTAACCTGTAAATCTTTGTGAGAGATGAACCTTTTTCATGACTTTTCATGCCTGTATTAGAAAAAGATGACAGGAAGTAAAGGGAATGACCCTGGCCAGATATGAACTGAGAACTTTGCTGTTCACAATTGATATGCAATAGATTTGATGTTAGATGTTATTGTGCTATTTTTAGGCAGGTGTTTGTCATGACTTCCTGATATAATTTAGTTTTGCCCTTAAAACGAATGCCGACAGTTTAGGATGGGAGTGTAGTTGTTGTAAAGAAGAAAAATAGAAACAGCATTGTGTATACATGACATTATAACATTACATTAATTAGCAGGAGATTATGCTTTCGGTTTGGTCTGTTTGTCAGAAGGATTAAAAAACTATTTGCACGGTTTTCATGAAACTTGGTGGAATTGTGTAGCGTGGGCCGAGGAAGAACTCATTACATTTTGGAGCAGATGTGGATCAAGGGGTGGAAACACAACTTGTTTTTCACTGTCATTAACATTACAAGATGGGGAATTGTCTTGGCGTAGCAGATGCTTCACACCTTAAAATCCAGTAGATGATTGTGAAGTTCAAAATTGACAACAGAAATACAATGGTATTACAATCAACATTCACAGGCACCAGTAATCCTCTGGGGCAGCCTCCACATGTAAATGCTCAAAGATCTTCCAGAAAGCAGTCGTCATGGAAAATGCTTTCATGGGAGAAATTGTAACACCACCGCAGTTGTAAAAACACTTTTGTGTGGTCAGGAAATGTAAATACACACATATCATGCAACGACATAATTACTCTTACCCACATAAATAAACAATAAACTCCACCGATGATATTAAGGAAAATGTTATTTCAGTCTAAACATTCATACATATATAAGTTATCATGTGTCAAGTGTTTTCAGGTTTTTACAAAAGTATGTTAAGTCATTAAATATTTCAAGCTTAGGAGTAGATAATAAATGCACAACTGAGATGAGGCTTCCGCTAGGCAAGTTTTAGAAAAAATATGCAGACATACTATATATTGTGTTAGTGCTTGTAGATTTGCATATAGTAGACGACGGGACTATTGGCCTTGACCTACTAGTTTGGCAGATGCCTCTTTCGCCAATTCAATTTAAGTACATTAAACTCAACAGGAACAAGATGTCATTAAAAATTGGATATGAAACCTATTAAATTAATGACTAGAAATTGAGTTACAGTACAAGTGCTGAGTGAAATTTTAAAAGACGATTGAAAAGTTTGAATGAAAAGTAGCTTTGTACTTTGGCCACCAGATGGAGTGATGGCTCCTTAAATGGAAACCATGTGGACCGCCTGAGTTGATATAAAAGCCATAATCATGTCTTTGTTTCACTCCTAAACATACAGTTTTATGGACTCTACATGTTTAGGTTTAGTGGCAGAATGTTTATGCTCCGATGATGGAAACAGTAAGAACTAATCTATATCACTGGTGTTGCTGCTCTGCTGTATAAACATGCTTCGCTCTTTGTTGCAGGACCTTGTTCAAAACAGGTTCCTGTTCCTTTAAGGGAGCTCCCCAAATTCAGCGTAGTGACGTGCGTATATTCCATATTCAGAGAAAGTCCAGTGGCGGAGTGTGGAGTCTCCTACTGCGAGAGCAGTCTCCTCCGGGTGCTGAGCAAAAAGCAGGTCAGATCATTTCATCTTCACTCAAACTTACTGTTATCTTCCAACAAACTATGAAACCAAAAAGTACCTTGGAATTACTTGTAACATGTAGACATGTGCTTCTCAATTTCATTTTGACGGTGTGAGAAAGTTTGGTATTGCTGTATTTTCCTCTGTGAATGTGATGTAGGAGTAGTTTCAGCTCTCTAAATGATGAACCCTTTTTTAATTAGCTATACAGCTTATTTTATCGCTGTTAAACTTGTGATATAAATTGTTAAAGTATTCTTACTCTGGGGATTTTTAATAGTTCAATGAAAACTGAAACAGGCTGTATAAGTGTACAGCTTGATCTTTATTTCCTACTTATTTTAAACCTTTACCTACAAGTGTTGGAGTCTCGCTGGTTGTCGGCGTTGAAATCATTTGTACTCTTGCTCCTGTGTACAGCCCCAGCAGGAAGTACATGTGCAGTGAACATCATCTCTTTCTCATAAGGCTAAATGTAGTGACAGGGTCGAGCAATCAACCGTGGGCTTTTACCCTCATTTTTTTTTTTTATAAACTTCTTTTTATGCTGTCCAACCAACAGGAACAGTGAGGTGCAAGTGTTGCTTCTATTTCTTCACATGCTTTGTAGAAATAGTAAGGGAGGTTTTTAATAGTGTCAAGAACATTAAGAAAGGTATATTCGTGTCAATGTGACACATAAATCGTCACATATTGAGTGCATCGAACTAAAGCCTTTTTTTGTGTGTGTTAAAGTTAATTTTCTGGCTGTGTAAACCTAGATCTAGTTCTGAAAACACCACAAGCAGGAATTTGGCTTAACCTGATTATTTGGATTACAAACTATTTCTCATTAACCAAAAATTGTAATTCCTCTCCACAGAACATTTTTTCATCATGAACACAGATAAAGATCCTGAATTTACCACAACAGAGGAAAACGGGATGGGTGAGTATCTGATTCCATGTGTTTAGCATGAGAGTGTACGTGATCATTTCTCCACAGCTGCCGTCATCCTGCCCACCGCACTGTACTGAGCACTGAGGGCTGAAGCTGCATGCATGGAGCCATCAGTTGTCTATGTTCCCACATGAAGAAGCAATTTTTAATATTCCATTATTGCAACACAGAAGCATAGTTTAACGTTTTTTTAATTATCCCAATGAAACAAAAAGTAACACAAAGTCTTTGCACATGCACAACGTGTCACTTTTCAGACGTTTGCAGTGATGTTGCAGATGTGAAGCCACAGCAGGAGGAAGAAGAGAGGGAAGATAACTCATGCAGTGAGAATGGAATGCACTGTGCTGAAGATGTGACAGATCCACGTACGTACCCACACACACACACACGCACACACACACACGTATATAAGTATATATAGATACATATAAACATACGCCTGACATTTTTCCATTAGACTGGCATTTTAGCCATCAAGCTCGTACCATCAGCACTTTTTTGTTCACAACAGTTGTAAAAAAAAAAGTGTGAGGGACGCAGCTACCAAGCCCAAGATTTAATACAATGAAATGCTGCTGTTTGGAAATGTTCAAAGTAACTTAAATAACGTTCTTGTTTTTAGCATTTCTGTGTTTACCTTAAAGGGACAGTTCAGCCCGAAACCAAAAGATACATATATATTTTCCCTCTTACCTGTAGTTGTGTCTTTTTTTTTTTTGCAATCCAAACAGTTTTGGTGTGAGTCGATGAGAGATGGAGATGTCGGCTGTTAAGATGTCGGCCTCCACAATTCTGTGGATGACCTTTAGTAACTGGGTCATGATTTCTGGAAAGAGACATTGCTGTCGAGTTTTTAAAATGTATTTTTGGCACTTTGAGCACCATGAGCAAATCACCATTCAGTTCCATTATATTCTAAAGAAGGCAGACATATCTACAGTTGATATCTCCAATACTTGACAACTCACAACAACCCAATCTAGCTAGATTAACAGCACTACAGGTAAAAGGAGAAATCTGTGTTTTCGGAGTGAAGTGTTCTTTTAATGGTTTTAATAGTTCCATATACCAAGGTGCATTCAAATTTTCTCAACCCATAAGAACAAGTAAAGGGTTTTAGCATTAGACTTGGTAGACTTGGTGGCAAGGTGGGTGCAATTAACTATGATCAACTAGAGGGAGATTTGGTTGATGGACAAGGAGTAAGAGCTGTTTGTATATCATCCAACTGACATCACAAGGTTTTGGGTGCTCCAGTTATACTGGGGTATAGCTGAAAGGTGCCTTTTTGTGTCTCCTTCCCTGGTGTTCATCATGATTTCAGAAAATGCAAAAATAATTAGCAAATAATTCTCAGAATTTGATTTAATCAGCTTTTAACACTATTAGAGTAGAATCAGAGCAGTAAAAAGAGTGCCAGGTTTGGTTTTGTCCTTTGTTTGTTTGGTTTTGTACTTTGTTACTGTTACTTACATTTTAGTTATATATAATGTGATTTATTGATGATGATTTATATTTATTATCAGGTATATTATGGCTTTTTCTTCATATGCACCCTCACACCAAGCAGGTTGCATTTCTGAACTGTGACCACCTTGTTTTACCGCGTGGAAATGTTTAAAATCCGGCTTGTGGCCTTAGTCCCTCATTTGTCACTTAAAAAAAAAGAAAATGGTGTTACCCACAACTCTCCTGTTTATTTCTGACTGCCACCCGTCTGCCCCATCGGGTGCACTTCCTAAAGCCCTGCTCTGTATGTGATGCGCAGCCTGCGGTTCACTGCTCTGAGACCCTGGACTCTATATCGGGCCTCTCAGAGCTCTGCTTGTGCAAAGTTTCCATAGCACCTCTGAGCGCTTTCCACAATACAAGGCGCTGCTCTTTAGCTCATCACCAGCCACAGCCAAGACCACAGTGTGGTTTCTGGATGGAACTGAGTACAACGGGGGTTGGTTGACACTTAGCAATAGGCTAGGTGAGAGGTCCTGCAAACCAGGCCTCTGGCTCTGCGTGCCAACAGTTGTGGTGTTGAGAAATGTTTAGCATACTGCTGGACAGATGTGTGATGTATGGTTAAGCAGGACGTGTGGCTGAGAAAGTGGTCAATAAAAATACTTGCATGCGATAGAAATTAAGTAGAGTTAGTGCTCTGCTGACTGCTGAAGGGAATTGGCGGCCTTTGGTGCAAATAAACTTTATATTTGGGACTTTTTTCAACATCTGTAATACAGGCAATCAACAATCAGTCTGAAATCTCTTTTTAAAAGCAGATGAGGAATTGGTGTCTGTGTGAGGCGCCTGCTGCGTCTCTCCCCTGCCCTGGTTCTACTTTCTGTGTATTCAGAGGAAATGCTTTCCCCTTATCTCTAGTACACATCTTCTAAATCTCTTTGTGACACTATACACTGGCCCAAATTAAGTTACCCACACTTTGGAGCTGTGCAAGTGCTAATATCTGCTGTATCAACTATAAATACAAATGTAGAAGTGAAGATGTGACAGCGTTTCACAGCCTGGTTGGAGTGGAGTGACATTCAGCTTATTTAGTGCCTTATTTGGAAGTAAGAACATTATCTGCTGTGTATGTACTATACCTCCCTATATATATATATGTGTGTGTCTTATCTCTGTAAATGGTTGCTTTTATGTTTCAATCACAAATTTTCTTTTCATTTGCTTCCTCCTTGTTTAGATGCAATAAAGATGGAGGCAATGGAGATGGAAGACGGCGAGCAGTACCCCAAGGCTGAAAAAGAAAGCGAGATTGTGCTAAAAGAGGAAGCAGAGGGGGGCAGCGAGGACGGGACGGAGGAAGGATTTGATGAGGAGAGGACAGAGGAGGAGGATGATGAGGAAAGGGACGGGGAAGGAGATGAAGAGGGAGACGGCCTGAATGAGCCACAGGACCTGTCACTGGTGGACTACTCGCGTTACGACAGCACCACCCCCCCAGACGCCCACACAGCTGCTGCAGGAGCAGAAGGGACCTACGTGCCTGGAGCCGTGGCCCCCCGCATCCAGGGGACAGGCAAGCTCAACTGTGACATCTGCGGCCTGTCCTGCGTCAGCATCAACGTACTGCTGGTGCACAAGCGCAGCCACACGGGTAAGCACAGGAACCTGACCTCAAACACAGCAGTTGCGAAATCACCACTCTGTTGATAGCAGTGGGAGATAGCACCTTGTATTGACTAGGTCAAGACGTTTGATGGAGTAGCTACGATTAAGAAGTCACTCATGGCGCACATATCCCCACAGTGCTACAGCAAGAGATTGTGAAATATCCTCTATTGTTGTTCAAACTTGAAGCACATGCAATAACTTTGTAATGTAAACAAATAGGTCAGCACGTCATAATACATCTACAGCCTTCATTTTGTCCTGAATTACGCAACACCTGTAGTTACTCACATATATGACCCATGATTAGGGCAGAGTACGTTTTCTGTCATGCTCAGGTTATTTAAAGACAAAATTTGTCACTGTGGAGAAATACAGAGTTGTGTGCACACATCAATATTAGCCAGAAAGGTCAAATTGAGATACAATATCTGTTCTACCACAGAGTCAAATCCAATACTGAAGTCAAAGTAAAGACACTCCTGGTCACATATTACTACAGTGTAAGGGAAAGTCCTTCTGTCTAATTTTGACTTGAGTTGAGGTACTGGATCACTTGATTACTTGATTTTTAATATACTTAAGTGTTCAAAAGTACATTTTCTTTTTAATGTCAACACATTGTTGATCGACTTGTGACTTGAGTGCAGTTGCGAGTTCTTTTTTCTTCACCTTGTTCACCTCACTACTTGTACTTAAAAGTACAACTTTTGGAAATGTATTGGAGTAAACATAAGGCACAGAAAAATTAAAACTCAAGTAAAGATACTCAAAAAATGATCTTAAGTAATGTACCTTGTTACTGTCCACCCCTGGCTCTGGTCAAGATGAGCAGCAGAATAAAAAGAAGGAATCAGAAGCTAAAATAGTCGTGACCAAATACTGGTACATTTAAAAGTCATCTTTCTGTAAAAAGTGATTTTTAAATATTTTTTAACAACAGTGTCATCATTTTACTCATGAGTAGAGGTGACTCGTAGAATAATGCCGCCTTCAGATGGAACTCATGAGGCTGTTTTTCGACATGGGTAGTGAAATGCACAATATGCTTGGCATTTCTGTGGTTTGAGTCGTGAGAACTTGTTTCTAGGTCTCTGACGGTCAACGTGGATGTTGCTTTGTTCCCTTTTCAAAGATGGTGAATGATTCTGTGTGTTTTTTGCAAGTCACTGTAATACTAGGGACGTGAAAATAATAATTATAATAACATACATAATTGTATGGCACTTTGCATACAAACAGCTCTACAGTGCTTTTAAAATACATTTTGAAAAAATCCAGTATGTTAGTGAGAAAGCAAATGATTAAAAAGATCAACTTAAGACATGCGAAGTCATTAAAAAACAGCATATGGGATTCCATGTGAGCCATGTAACAGGTGGTGCCAGTAAAAGGCTGGGTTAAAAAGATATGTTTTAGAAGCCGTTTAAAAAATCCAACAGATCCTGCCTCTCTAATATCCTCCTGTTTTTGTCTCCAGAAAAACAGGAGCAGCCGATCTAAAGGTTAATGCGGCAATGTTAGGTGACAGGGAGTCTGTGATGTAGGCCACTGACAGATTTGTATACAAGTAGAAGGACTTTTTAAACTGACAATTAGAGTAAATCATATCTAATATAAGCAGAACAACATTTCCACTTCTGAAGTTGTGAACATCAAACTGATGATCAACAGTAATCCAACCCAATTTAGATAATTTGCAATGATGGAACTTTAAGGTGAAATCAAAAGACATAAAAAAAAAACAGTGTTGAGATAAAATGCAGGATTGTTTTTTTAATGGTGTGTTTTTTTCTCACTTAGGTGAGAGGCCATTCCACTGCCCTCAGTGCGGGGCCTCCTTCACCCAGAAGGGAAACCTGCTGCGCCACATCAAACTGCACTCCGGGGAGAAGCCTTTCAAATGCCCCATGTGCAGCTACGCCTGCCGCCGACGGGATGCTCTGAGCGGGCACCTGCGCACCCATTCTGGTACCAGCCACCACACACTCGCTCACACGTGATATGCACTGATACTGTATGCACCTGTGTACAGTATCATGTTGGTTGGTTTCTCACTCCTTCATGTTGGTTTCTCGCCCCTTTGAATCTTAACACATGCTGAGCCTGCATGGCTTTTCCAGTAACACCCTGCCATGCACTTTCAGACGGTTACACACATCACACATGTCATCTTACTCATTTACCTCTGGAAACTTACTCACTCACTTTCAGATCACGTGTTTTACCTGCAGACACACCACACAGTCTCTAAAGTGCACATCATCAGTTTTGTTGGAAACCATGTACTTGTAATCATACTCCTTGTACCGTTTAGATGGTGTTGATTTTTCATGTGTTGGTGTTTAACTGAAACTCCTGCTCACAGTAGAGAAACCGTTCAAGTGCAACCACTGCAATCGCAGCTATAAGCAGCGCAGCTCCCTCGAAGAGCACAGGGAGAGGTGCCATGTGTACATTCAGAGCAAAGGTCCCGCCGAGCGAGGTGAGCACACACTGCACACTTTCTGACACTCGCTTCATCAGCAACATCGTCAAACACGACTTCACAGCACAAACAAAGACACCTCACACATATAACTGTTAACATAATCAGACCACAGCACAGTCTACTCATTTGCACAAATGGAGCGCACAATTATAGCTGTTATTGCTAACAGATCCTGTTTTTATAGCCTCATTAAATTAATGAGCTTATGGCTGTTACCCCATCATTACAGCTAAATAGGTTATGGCTGCTGTGGTGGGGAGGCACAGCAGATGAAGACCGCTGCTAATGTGCGCAGTGGCAAAAGAGAAGCCAAATATGTAGGGCAAATGTTTCAGCCCAGCCGCTCCACACTCACACACACACACACAAACATACACCCTCTATGTCTATAACCTCCCCCCAAAAATGCCTTCACATACTGACAGGACAGTTGCACGGTTGCAACACAGAGACAATGCTCTGTTTTTGTGGTCACCGAATGTCGTAAGTTTATGCCTGATAGTGCCGTAGTGGTGAGGAAGTACATCCTCATCCTGTGGTCTCTCCTGCACTGGTGAAGTAAAAAAAAAACCCACCAGGAAGTGAGGTCAAAGAAGCTTCTGATCTCAAATTAATATCTTGTTCCTCCCAGTGTGACTCAGCTCTGAGCAGCAGCTGTGTTCTGCAGGACTTTTTTTTTTAACTTCACTTTATTAACTCTGTAGCTTTGGCAGGTGGACAGTTGCAGCTCAGTGCACTCCACTCCACTTTACTTAAGATAGTGCTGCTTGATTGAGGAAAGGGCTTCATTTCCTTGTTGCATTTACTCTCTCACCGTCAAGCAGAGGACGGCCAGACATCCAGGACTCAGATGGGCACTGAGCGTGCTCTGCTGCTTGACAGGCTCGCAAGCAACGTAGCCAAAAGGAAGAGCTCCATGCCACAGAAGTTCACCGGTAAGAGCAGCTCAACTCACAACACGAAGACATGAGACACGAAGGCGCTGAGTAAAGACACGCACTGACCTGAAATAGATAAAAGAGAGTGGTTGTTGTTTTTTTTTGTTTCGTTGATATGCTTATCTACTCAATTGCTAAATTATATTTTTAGATCTGTTAATGCCCACATGTTTACTGACTTCTTGATTGTGACACTAATATTTTGTGCAGCTATTATATACATTGTTTACATTATTTGTGCTTTTTGCTGCGCATTTATGCTTCACATTATACAGAATTCCTGTCAATAACTTAGAGTTGTCTGTCTAAGCTACTTGTTGGTCTGTCTGTTTGTCTCTGCTGGCCTCCATCTCTTGTCAAACAGGAATTGGGGGCAGAGCACCTGCCTCATACCTGCACACACCACTGTGGTCTCCACTGTCCTAAATTCTCAACCAGAAATGTGTCATAGGTGGGTATCAGTAACCATGCATGGTTAAATAAATGGATACATCTAAAAAAAAAAAATTAAAAATAAATGGGACACACGCTTCCATTTAATTACTCACTGTTTACTGTTTTTGATTATAATTTGCCTGAGTAATGAATGATCAGTTTCAGTAAATGGCTGACTTCAGGGGCGTACACACACACACACACACACACACACACACACTCAAAACCATTTTCAATAGTTGGCTCTCACCTTTCGGGTTCAGCCTAACATTGGGTTGTAGTTTCGCAATAAAGCCTCAAGCTGCTCGCAAAACGAGGGTGTACTGGCAAAAAAACCCTCCTTCATCTCTCTATCAGGTTGACAAATGAAGTGAGATCTTTCAATATGACAACCACAGGGGGAAAAGAGAAGTAATGTCTGCAACCGCAGAGAGAGAGAACAGGCGGGAGGCGAGAAACGTGAGCAGGTGCCTCATTGTCTATACTTCTGTGCTGCAGCTGCACTGGAGGCCTCCGTCTGCGTCGTCTGCTTCCTCTCAGCCCTCTGTCCTCTCATGCCTCCAAGCTCAACTGCTGGCTCAGGATTCTTTAAAGCTTCTTCTGTCCTGTGAACCTGGTGTGTTCCAGTTCACTGTGTAAGTTTTCCTTTGTGTTGCCCTGGGGGTGCACATTTTTCTCATTGCCTCTGCTCAACACTAAAGTGAGGACCCCTTAGAGTCCTTTAAGGATCTATTAGATCTTTTTCCATCTGTAAGCAATAACTGTTTTAACTGCTGCTTGCTGCCTGTGGTAATGCTGTTGGATGAAGTATGTGAAAGCTCTTCCCGCGGAGTCCTGAGTGCTCTTTCTTCTCATGTTGCCGGCCTAGGCGACAACGGTGTCTGCCTGGACCTGAGCTTTAACAGGGAGATGGTGTACCAAAGTGACGTCAAGGACCCTCCATCACTTCAACCACACTCCCCAGGGCTCGACCCCCACCATCAGCAACAACCCAGCCTAACAGGGCCAGACAGCAGCCCGGCGCCCTCTCGCAGGCCCTTCCCCATCCAGTTAGGCCGGAACGACATCAGCCCAATGGGCCTCACTAATGGCCACAAGATGGGCATGCCGCTCCTGGGCCTCCCTCACGCCACCCAGCCGCCCCTCAGCATGGACTCGTTCCACACTGACGGCTCACAGCCTGTCATGTACAGCTTGGGGCACCTGCTGGGGGGGCTGCCTCCTCAGAACGGTATTCCTCACCCACATGCCCAGACCATCCCCGTGTCGCCGCTGGAAGCTTTACGGGTAGTGCGGGCCGACGGGGATGGAGGAGTGATGCCCGGGGCGGTGTACCCCTGTGCCCACTGCAGGGTGATCTTCCTGGACTATGTCATGTTCACCATACACATGGGGTGCCACGGCTTCCGTGACCCGCTCGAGTGCAACGTGTGCGGCCATCGCAGTCGGGACCGTTACGAGTTCTCCTCCCACATAGCCCGCGGTGAACACCGCCTAGAACTGAAGTAGCTTTCATTCATGCTTACACACACACACGCACTAACACACACACACACACACACACACACTCTCAGACAGATAAAACTGTATGAGCACACACACGCAAACACAGATTTACTCATATATGTATCTGGTAGTATCAGAAATGAAAGCATGAAGTAGCAGCTATCTCTCTCTCAGTCTGGAGTTTGTGAGTGTGTACGTGTGTGTGTTGGTTCTTGTACATCCTGCGTAGAGAGGACCATGTTTTTAACCAACAGAGTGAGGAGATTTTTGGGAAATGAGGACATTTCAGCCAGTCATCACTTCTTCAAAGGCCTGTTTTAAGGGTTTAAAATTTGGCTTTAAGGTTAAGGTTACAATTATGTTTAAGTTAGGGTAAGGGTTGGGCTTAGGCATTTCGTTGTGATGGTTAAAGTAAGGTAAGGGGCTTGGTAAGGCAGGATGTTAATGAGAGTCCTCACACAGATAGAAGTCAAGGTTGTGTGTGTGTGTGTGTGTGTGTGTGTGCGTGTGTGTGTGTGTGCGTGTGTGCGTGCATGCGTGCGTGTGTGTGTTTAAGAGAGAGAGAGAGATAAAGACAGACGTTATAAGAGTGTGACGGGTGTCAGAGTGTTTTTAGTCATACTGTACTCATCTGAAAAGATGGCCTGTAAAGTGTTTATGCGGGAGTAATTATACTTCCTTTTCATATGTACATTTGTACTGAATCCTCCCTGCTGCTGCTGTAGCCACTGTTTATATCATAAAGCCATATGCCATATATATTCATTCAAATGTTTAAAAAATAGCAAAAATGCATGCATTTAACGTGATTCTGCTGTTGGTGTTTTCCTGTTATTTGTGCAAATGTGTAAAAATAAAAGATAACCTCTTTATTCCTTCATCACACATAGACAAGGACTTTGTTGAGAGAAGTGTATCTTATCTGAAAAACACTTGCCAATTCAAGACTGCAGAAAAAAAATCCTATTATCTCGAAGGTCACATGTCTCCCTTTTAGGCTGTGGTTTGAGAGAAGTGCACTTCACGGCTTCAAAGGACATAACTTCGCTCTGCACTATGTGTTGGTTTCTCACTCCTGAATATTATACACTCCCACAAGTTAGAAATGGCTCACAGTTTTGCAGAGACGTTTTTCTCACACGAAGTAGAGGTGTATATATATGACTCAGAAAGCACAAATAACTCTATCTAAGAAGGACAGAGGTAATGGGGGTATAAATAAAAAATGGAGGTGGGTCTAAATTAAATGTAACGTGCTGTTAAATACCTTAACATTTCTCCTGAAGCACGGTAAAGCTGTTATGTTACATTAAATCAGGAACAAAGAGGATGAGCCTCTGCAGCAGCTAAAATTTGTATGATGTGAAAATGATCAAATGAGGGTAAAATGTCAAATGACACATGCCTTTGTTGTGGGATTGACTCCTAATTTCATCACAGGATTTAGACATCACGGTTCCTTCCCCAGATGCTGATGAAATGATCACAAGTCACTTCACATCAGCGTCCATCTGCTGGCCAAAGTGTGGTACTGCATGACAGTGGATTGTTCTTGATGTGTTTTTCTTACACAGTAAATGGTTTATAATGTGCTATAATTGTTAGAAGGCATTAAAAAATATTGATAATATAGGCTTAATAGAAACTTGCTGAAACCTCAATGGCAGAATGTCCAAAAAAAAAAAAAAAATGCAAATGCAAATGCAAATGAATCTGTAGTTTCACTCTTCCCACCAACACTCACTCCACCCACAGAAAAGATGGTGATAAGTTCTGTCTGCCAGTAAAAGTCCACATAATGGGAATTTATCAGTTTGGGTTCAAATTGAGGGTTTGTGGTCATTTTAAATATGACAAACTTTAGGAACTTCTGCTGACATTAAGTTTCTTTTAGGGAAGTTTAGGTGAACACTAAAATTTGGGTTGTCACTAGTCAATAATTCAGTGTGCATTGGGCTGTGTGCGCATGGATGTACTTCGCCCACATGTCAGTGCCGGGACTCGGTCACGCCCTGCTGCCTTCAGACCAGAATGGGTGTTAGCTTCATCCAGCTGCCACCATGCTATCTGTCTTCTCCATCAGCGCCAGTTCCCTTTTTCTCTCTTTGGGGTTGAAGAGAAGTGACACTTGTGAGACAAACTATCATCGCAGCATCCGTTAGATTGAAAAGCCTAGTCATCCATTTAAAAGAAAATAACCCGGTTGCTTCTCTTTTTCCAGTTAGAAGAGGATGATTTCAGGGTATTTTTCTTCTCAGTAGTTTGTTAGTAAGATTGCAGAAGTCAGGTTAGCTTGTAGGAAGATAAAAAAACAACAACTTGACGCATCACCTCTGAACATAAAACAGCCATATAGAGAAAAGGGAATAGGACTAGCGTCTAGAAACTGAGTGTGTGTGTCTGAAGTCCCATTTCCACTATAAAAGTGACCTGCCAGACAGGGTTCACTCAGCCAGTTGAGACAGGAGTCCTAAAGCAACAATGACGCAAGTCCAGTCCAAATGAGAGGCTTCTGGTGACATCTGCTGACTGAATTATAAGAGTCAACTTGACAGCCAAAAATCTAAAGGATATCCATGCTGATGTATTTAAATTGGAACAACAACACACTATTTTGACCTTAAAAGCAACCAAGGGATTGAATTGAGTTTGAGTTTGAGTCATAAAACATCAGAAAGGGTCAAAGCACACACTGGAATTTGGATGTCATATGTATTTGAATTTTACTGAAATGCCTGCACCCAGAGATAGTTTAGTCTACAAATAGAGAAAGAATAAAAGACAAATGTGAATAGATGATTTAAACCTCACATATTAAAATCAGAATAAAGTTAAATTGAATATTAAGGTGCATCATTCAGACAGGATGTCTTGTATTTCAGGTCAGGCCAGCGGATGGTGAAATAGCTTGTAATTGTGTTATTTTGTAGAAATCCTAGAGATGGCGCTGTTGAGACAACATTGATAGACAAACAGTGCAGCCAGCGGTTTTGACTGATTGATCCACATGTTTTACTAATTTAATTTATAAAACTAATCCACGCACGTGCGGCATTTGATTAGAACATTACCACATTGATGTAAAAATTCTGAAATAATGTTAGAGGATAAAAACGTAAAGTAAAAAGTGATTCATGTTACAAAATAACAATAACTTGCTACCTTTGCTGTGACTTATTCCGAACCACAGGAGCAGGTCTGAGCATGCGCACTGCATCGGTTCTATGGGGACGGGGAGGACATCACGGAAAAAACGTAGCAGCAGCACCACAAACCCCACGCCGAGATTTCGTCTCTCCGCTGCGCTAAAAGTGCGCGACGAAAGCGGCCCACGACTATGCCCGGTGCGGCGTTAAAGTGCGGGACGACCACTTGACAGGCCTGGGCGAGGTCTGAGCCGTTGCCGGGAGGGGAAATACATTTCTTCGTATGGGAGCAGCATGCGGGAAATGGTTGGAGGTTGCTGCGTGTGTTCAGACGAGCGAGGCTGGGCTGAGAACCCTCTGGTTTACTGTGATGGACACGGCTGCAGCGTCGCCGTTCACCAAGGTAACATTAGCCGCTGTTAGCGTGTAATTACCGGGCAGCTGTGGCGGCTGAGCCGGCGGCTGGAGGCAGCCAGAGGTGCTGGTAGGTCGGTAGGTCGGTAGATCGGTCTGTCGCTGTCTACGTGCGTGTTTGTGTGTGTGGGAGGGGTAGGTAGGCGTGCTGTTTGTTGTTTCCTCTCCGCACACATGATAAAATACACAGGGCCAAGCAGAGTGACACTGAGCCTGGATGGCGCCTTGATGGTACTTGAGGTCTGTGTGTGTGTGTGTGTGTGTGTGTGTGTGTGTGTGTGTGTGTGTGTCTGGCCCGGTTGGATTCACGACATACTGCAAGAGGCGTGTTTTTGCGACAAAACAGCCCCGGCGAGGCCTGCCGGTTTGGACATTATGTTACCTTGTGTCCACTTGCTTTGTTGCTTTAATGAGACAACAAGGGCATCAGTTAACTTGTATGATCATATTTGTGAGCAGAAATCAGCCCTGCGACTGATAGTTAGATCAACTCTGAGAGGCTGATGTAGATTTATGCCCGGCTGACTTCACTGCACTCATCTGCAGGTTATTTTTATCAAGTAGCGATCACTCAGTTCCCTAAAGTAAGCAAAAGTGCTATAAAATGTGGTGACGAAACACAGCTGGGTTGAGTTGATAATCATAAGATCAGTTTCATGAATATTCCATCTTGCATTTAAGTTCCCCACTGGATTAAAAATGTCTTTAAAAAAATCTAACCAAGATGACAGCATCACTTTACATTAGTGACATGACGATTCAGTGTAAGAGAAATGTGTTACAGTAGAAAATGTGAAAGAGAAAAACGAGAAAGAAAAAACATGTAGTATATGTGTTATATGTGTTAAAGTCATGTGTATGTTAGAAAACTGCTTGTATAAAAGATGGTATCAGTAACCTCTTCTGTGTGTGCGTGCATGCGTGTGTGTCTCTGTGTGTGTGTGTGTGTGTGTGTGTGTGTGTGTGTGTGTTCGTTCCAGCATGTTATGGCATAGTCCAGGTTCCCACCGGTCCGTGGTTCTGTCGGAAGTGTGAATCACAAGAAAGGGCGGCCCGCGTGGTGAGTATGCCAACACAAAACATGACACAACTCATCCATCCTCTCCAGCTTCACCAGCTCTGATTAATATTACTAACTCCTCTCTCCTGTCCTGTCCCAGAGGTGTGAGCTGTGTCCACACAAAGATGGTGCCCTCAAGAGGACAGACAGTGGAGGTAAGTCTCATTCTCTGTCTATCTCACTATTCAGAGTTACACAGCAGGAACACCTCCTTGTCTGAAATAGAATAGAGGCTGCAGATTTCATTCATGAGGAACCGTATCGTGTTATTGATCCACTGCCAATCTCTGCGTCAGGCTGGGCCCACGTTGTGTGTGCGCTCTACATCCCTGAGGTGCAGTTTGCCAACGTCCTCACCATGGAGCCTATCATCCTGCAGTACGTCCCGCATGAGAGATACATCAAGGTACTGACACAAACACACACATTGCCTGGATAAAACAACTTACATTTTGCTAATACAGTAAGACTTTTTAGTTTTGCTGATGCCCAAAGAATGGTATCAGTATGAATGTGCTGATCTGCAAAAAATATGTTTTTTTCCACCTAAAGTGGCTGAAACACATTAAAACAGTCTTTATTATAGTTTATGAAGTACCCAAGGGTGTTATCAACCACCAATGACCAAACTTAATTATGTCTGTAGCACTTAAATTTGAATTATCATGACCTTTTCCAAATATCTATCTGTTACTTTTCAAAATCTACAGTAACCATTCTTCACATCGGCATAGATTAGTGCTACTGTACAGCACTTATTTAAAAAGAGAAAAAAAAACATTAGTTAAGTTACCATAAGACAAGTTGCTGACACCCAATGTAGCTTTTTCAGTCTGGTGCAGTATTTGCAACACATAAAAACACATCAGGACTACATAAGAGGATTTTATAAAAGATCTGAGTTTTAACCAAATGTTCTCTCACAGAATCCATCTGCACATTAGTGTGTCGTTCACTACTAAGTCAGTTTGTAACAGGTAGGCTACCAACAACATTGGTTTATTTCACCTCGGGTAAAGAAGTACAACAGTGTTGCATATTACTAAGCCAAGGAAGAGAAGGGAAGACTCCAGCAACAATTCCCCGTCTGACAGGCAGGATTTGGAAGTATGTCGTGACTCACCTGTTCAACTGACTTTACCAGTTCAGATAACAAACACAGACTGTCCTTCTGTATAACAAACATGCAAACTAAATAGAGCCGACAGATATAGGTGTACTGATATTATCAGCCGTTATTGGCCTATCAAGGGCCTATATCGCTATCAGAGTATATGCTGTCCGATATGTGCCATTATGAAAACTTTTTTAATGTAATGTAGCAAAATGTTGTTTGCCATGATTTTTTTAAATTGCTTTTTAAAAATAGTCAGTCATAATTGACTGACACTGAACAGTAATTTCTTTATTTTCTCACTTATCAGTTAAAAATTGGCTGACAATATAATACATTGTTTGTATAATGTATAACAATGTTAACTATGATTTAATTAAATTTTATGTTTTAGAGACATCCTTTGCAGTGGTGAAAAATCCACATAAAAAGGTCTATTTTCATTCCAGCTCAAATAATTACTTCATCAGGCACAATATCATTTATTGATTGATTATTCCCCTCTAAAATCAGTATCAGCATCGGTCTCAAAAATACCATATCGTCGGGCTCTAAAACTAACCACAGCAACGTAGAGGACACACTAGAATGGATATTTGGTGTTATTTATGGCATTTAAAAAAAAAAAATATATATATATATATATATATATATATATATAGAGAGAGAGAGAGAGAGAGAGAGAGAGAGAGAGAGAGACATAACAATAAAGTTTTGTGGCTGTAAATTCTTCATGTTAAGTTCAATTGAAGCTATGACCAAAAACATTAGTGGTTGTGATATTGGTGTGAGTCGTTCAGAAAAACAACAACAAAAAACAGCAGAGCCTTTGTTTTAGAAAACCTTTTTTTCATCAATTTTAACAATCCCACAGAGAAATATCTGTCATAAAAGAAAAAATAATATCAAGCTCACCACCACGAGTACAAAAGCTTCAACAAACCATGATGCAACGCAGCTTTAAGACATCTGGGAAACAGCACAAGTCTTGTTTCTCCCTTAACAGGAAAATGGTTTCGCTCTCTCCACCTACACGTACCATACAGACCCAGAGCTGAATGTGGCAAGGTCATGCCTGCTCTCTGGAGGTTGTTAAAAGTCATTCTGGGAAACGTGGGAGAACTAGATGAGGCAGGTCGAGGGAACAACAGAAAGGGGGGGGCAGCAGAGCTTTAGGGGGAGATAGCAGGTCAACAGTAGATGCCACATAGAAGTGACGTACACCATCGGAAAACTGGGAACCTAAAGATTAATTTGTGATTCAGCTCACCACTGTGTGTCAATTCTTTTTCATTTTAAATCTATAATAAACATGTCTGTTTAGGTGTCTAAATAAATGTTGAAGAGTGTATAAGGGTTTAGAACTTTATTATGGAAGTCAATGATGGCCATTCCCATGTTTTGGATTGATACGATTCGTTTGGGGCTTAAATCTAGCAGCAGATTTGGTGCTAAATTTACGTCTACTGATAACTCATTTGCAGAAAATCCCTCCAATAGCACATTAAGGCCACGAGTAACCATTTCTCATAAAATTAGTAAATAGAAAATGTTGTCATTTGGTGTTATAAATGTTTGACATTTTGGAGATTTCTGCAAGTATTGTTGTATTTCTCATTGATTGGATTGTGAGCACTTCTGTTCTGTAAAGTGCTGAGAAACCATCTTATTGTAAATATACCTTAGAAAGCTATACATCTATACAAGGTTAAAAAATATGGCTTTGCTACAATGAAATGGCTACTATGGGGACTGACCTCATTACACTTGAATAAAATTGGGCTCATTGAATCCACAGCAGTCTGAGCTTTCCAGTCATTCCCAATTTATGCAATTCACAGACTATTTAGTGACCCCAGTATGTAGAAATATTCAAATACAGTAGGCTAAAAATAACACCATAGAACCCCTTATATTCAGATAGCTTGAGGTCAGAGGTCAAGTTGGGATTTGAAAATCCCTCACTAAAATTTTGCCCAGTTTTGGAGTGTTAATTTGTCCCCTTCCTGACCGATATCATGACATGGTACCGATGGATTCCTTAGATCTTTTAGTTCCATATGCCGATCACTGGAGCCTTAAAACTGAACCCATTGTAGCCTCTGAGAAAGTTTTAACTGTTACTAACCACAAACATTATGGTTTTTTCATACATCAGGTGTCTTGTAAGCTTATGCATTTGTACTTTTTTTTGTCGTGTAGTCTTTGATAGTTGGCAGACTGTGTGCAGCAGAAGTAGTGAGCAGTATACCCAGCATGCACCAGAGCAGACCTTTTTAAAGCAACACACATTACAAAGAAATCAATATTTGACGCATGGACTCATTACACTGAGCAGCCACTGGCTGACGTGCTGTGTATATATAATGTGTGTGCGTGTGTGTGTGTGTGTGTGTGCGTGCGTGCCTGCATATAAATGTACACATGTGAGTGCTGGAGTGCCTGGTTTCATATTACTGTGTCAGCTACAGTAAATTGCATGCAGCTTTCCCCGTCAGAGCCATTCATCCAGATTGTGCTGCCTGCATTCCTAGACAGCATTACAATGGACAGTGAAAACTTGAGAAGCCACTCTTCCTTTTACACGCTCGGTGTAGTTATGTCTCCGGCCTTTCATTACACAGCCAACATCCTCTGAGGGGAGCAGAGTAGGATGTGGGGAGTAGAGAAAGAGAGAGGAAAAGGGGAGAGAAAAGGCAAACAGAGAGGGCTGAAGCGAAAAGGTAAAGAGCCCGCTGTTCCTTTGTCCGGCACCTGTTGCTAGGCCTCTCCTGCCCCCCACCAGTCTGCCCTGCTCACTGGGGAAAAGCTGGGGAAGAAGTACAAAAGCTCTGTGTGTGCGTGGATGCGTTTGTCTGCTTGTGTGTGTTCACAACATTGTCAGTGAAGACTGATGCTGCTGTCACGCAGGATACAAGGATTCCAGTCTCAATCAATTATCTCCAAAATCATGGCTGCACATGATTTTATGCTGCATTAATTCAAGTGCCCTGCAGTTTATCACCTATTTTATTCAAATGAGAAAGAAACGATAAGGCATACAGGTGACAAGGAACGGGAAAAAAAATACACAACCAGTCACAATCTCTTCAGTGCTTTTGTTTCTAGAACATTCCCAAACATCTGGTCAACAGTTTGCTGTACAAAGCGGCAAGCACAGAGCAAACTGCGTTCTGTTTGAAAGCCCCATCTGCTGTCTTGACAAGCAACACTTCCTGATCTATTACAGTATAGCTGCGGCTGGACTCAAATTAAATAGCGTTTAACTTTCCAGCACTGCAATCTCAATGGTTCACTTTAACAGCCAAATTACACGAATGAGCTTTTCCTGGTAACAGAAGTGCTTCAAAACGTGACCCAGCTTTCCACATTAATCTGCATTTTTAATACAAATAACTCACATGTCTCCTATTCTCTACATCTTTGCTGTTTCACCAGACTTGTTATATCTGTGAGGACCACGGGAGGGAGAGCAAGGCAGCCTGCGGAGCCTGCATGACCTGCAACAGGCAGGGCTGCAGACAAGCTTTCCATGTCACCTGGTAAGTATTAAGCTGTGTGTACAGTATGTGTGTATGGAAATGTCTACAAGATGGTCATACTTTTTTCCAGCAAGTAGGTCAGTGAGAAACAATTAAGATGTTATGAAATAGCTGCAGTAGAGATCTTGCAGGAATACTATCAGAAATGAATTGTTATAAAGTCCCTCGTTTCTCAAAAATGTGATTTTCTTGTATTTCTGTCCTGTAAAATGTCTGAGCTAGACTTTATTGACTTATATCTGTGTTAAGTTTGTCACTACAGAGGTTTGTTTGCATTCCTCTAATGAAGGGGGAGATATCTGTGCATTTAAAAAATCTGAGATTCAAATATATAATCTCCGGGCAAACCAGATAAGGCATGTCACAACTACAAAAGCCAATAAAAAGCAATGAAAGCAACTTTAAAACCAGCACAGAGCGGACTTGTCAGTTCAGGGAGGGAAACACATTGTAAAATCAAAGCAGATATTATTTTATGTTTTACACCCATTAATGCTGTGTGAACCACTGCCAGTTACAAGCTCTTGAGCTAACAAACAACATAAACGAGCTAAAATATGCTAACTCTAATTATTTCTAATTTTCTAATCTAATTACCCTTCTGATGCGTCTCCTAGTCACTGACTTTGGTGCACAACAGACTCCTCATCTGAGTCTGGATACTCAGACGGAATAGACCAGACCCCACCGAGCTACATAGTCCGCTTTCACTACTCTTTAACCGGTCAACCTAGCACGCAAGGAAAGCAGTGGGCAAGAAAAGGCCTCGTCCAATATTTCTCAGTGAGAGAGGAAGAGTAGATGTGCCTTAAGTACCTTCTCAAGTTTTTTCTATACTTTTTATGAAAGAAAAAAAGTTTTACATACTTTAAATATGTCTGAATTGTGACTTTAACATTATTAAAAACATTTACAAATGAATATATTAAAAAAGAATCTCTATTTAAAAGTTATCAAAAAATACTCCAGTCTGCCATAACCATGACGTAATCCCTTTAATTTGTGTCCCATTTTTGTGAGCTGCAACTGATTCTTTTCAGTGCATAAATTGGCAGCACAAAGACATCAAGCCTGGAAGATTGTACAGCACAGATTTCTGTGTTCAGAGATCTGACATTTGAGCCATCCTTTCTTGATCAATGACAAAAGCTCTCAGGTGACTTGGGCGACATCCAGGTGTCGTTATCAGGGTCTCTGTATGTGTGTGTGTGTGCTCTCCTGTTTCCTCTCCCGTCTGACCCTGTGACACACTGTGCTCAGCGCTCAGATGGCAGGTCTGCTGTGTGAAGAGGAAGGGCCAGAAGCTGACAATGTGAAATACTGTGGATACTGCAAGCACCACTATAACAAAATGGTAAGATGGACAACAGTCTAATATCCTTCACAGACAGTGCAAGAATGAAGAAATAAACTGTTTCAGTCACTTTAAATGTTCCGACACAGAATCCTTCCTTAAATGCACTGTGAAGTTTTAACACCTTCGGTTAACATTAAACATAAGTGAGCTTTTTATTACCACCTCCTATTTGAATCAAAGTTCCTGATAATCAAACTGAGTTGGCATCTTGTTTTCACTGTATACTTCAGAGTGGTTTGACTGAATTATAACATCATTTTAAATGGTAATGGTTGCTAGGACCATTCAACATAAGTCTGATGTATCAATCAGAGCAATGTAATGTTATGTCTTTAATTTGCCTGTATAGCTGTGTCACTTTCATCCATGTTTAATGACATTTATCTGGCTCTGGCACAGGAGGTGGACAGCCCCATTGTTAATCCCTATTACAGAGCTCTGATGAGCACTCAATAAGCACAACACCAGACTTAAAGTCAAGTCTTAAATATCTGGACAATGCTTAGTTTAGACTGTGCAATTTCAAGGTTAGGAATACTCTTCATTTCAATGTACTTCTCGAAAAAGTGCTTGATTTTCAACAAAATCTGGTGCTTCATCGACACAATCACTCATGTGCACTTTTCATAGCTTGATAAGTCCTCTGTTGGTCCATCTCTCTGGAAATTAGTAAGCATTAAAGGGACAGTCCGGTATCTTTGACATTAAGTTTATGAAATACTTGCCAGAATGGTAGCGGATGCAAAGCTATTAGCCTACTTTTAGCGCTCCGGTGTCTGAGGTCTGGACGGTTCTGATCGTAGAATAGATAGTTTCTGGCAAGCAGTCATTGTATTTACTGGCTATAGTAGTGCCAAGTGAAGCTGGAATACCTGCATATCCAAAGTTAAATCATGAAATGAGCTTTGGTTGTTAGCTTGAGACAGTGCTCATGCTTTCCTTTGGTTTTTACAGCAGAAGAAGTTGCGCTCCAGTGAAAATACAAGTAGCTCCTTCACTCATCCCAGGGGGCGCTCAAGTTCTCCGTCACAAGACAAACATCACCACCACAGACCGAGGAAGGTAAGCTTGAGCGTTGTAGATGGTTTAACTGTAAGAGCCAGGTAAAGGATGAAGGGGACATTTGACCGATTTTCAGCAGTTTAACTAAAAGTTTTTGTCCGTCAGCCTCTGTTAAAACAACGTTTCATATTCAAGAACTTTGGCTCAATCTGTTAAATTTTTTAAAAAGGGTTTGTAGTTTTCAAGGTTTTTAGAATAGAGATTTGGCATTGGTGCCAAAAAGGCATCATATTGGCACTAGTATAAAACATTTCAACACTAGTAATCGCGCTTGTTTGTGTCCATGTGTGTACCAGTGGTTGGTGTATTCGTTGTAGGACCTGGTTTGACTCTAAGGTCGCTTTCACATATAAAGTGTGGTGGACTCTGTGATTCAGTGGTGTTCAAGTTTTTTACTTTGTTTGCTTCCACACTGTGCTTTATCAAGAGCACCAAGCATTGTAAACAAATATCCTTCATCTATTGGACAGAATATGTGAGAGAAAGAGCTGACACTTTTTCAAAGCAAATCGCAGAATTTAATGTATTTTTTCACTTTTATGGAGCTTTGATCCGCTGTGCGATTGAATCCATGAGCCACTTTTCTGTCAGACTTTGTTGTTTTTGTTCTGTAGCTACAAGCAACTGTGTCATGTGATCGTCTGACCATATTTGGATAACAACTTCATCATTAGACCACGTCTGTCAACAAGACATTTTTCGAGCCTGCTACCGTGCCTGGTGTTGATTCTCAAATATCTGCCCAACTCCAACCCAGAATGCAGTGTTTTGGTTCGCTTCCTTCCTTTGGTTCGGACTGTGTTCTCACCTACAGTGACCGAACAAAAGGCACCAAAGTTCATTTTAAGCGGACCAAATAGCTCAGATGTGAATGCCTAACATACCTGAGCCGTTTGTGTGTCTCGTTCATTTAGAGTCATAAGGACAAGATTCGGCAAAAAGAGCGCCACAAGAAGTCCTCAGACAGCCTGGGTTCCTCAGTGACGAGCAGTACTATAGAAAAGGTATGAAAAGCCAAACCACAGGATAATGTGTGACATGCAGCTGAACATGTTATTGAACTGACTTTTTAATGACCTGTGTGATCCGGTACAGATATCCTCCAGTCACCACAGCAGCAAGGACAGCGAGGGGAAGTCCAAGAAGCTGAGCTCACACAGTCATGGTCATCGCAGTAAGAAGACAGGAAGCACCGGCAAGAGTTGCTCCTCTTCCTCCTGTTCCTCCAGTCCATTCAACACAGGTACCATGTGAAGAATGAAACAGAAGGCAGACTGAAGTGTGGACACTCAATGAAGAACTGAGTTGAGTTAAGTTTGACTCCACCTTTGTGTTTCTCTTGCAGGTGGCTCGCTGTCTTCCACTCAGGATTTCCATCAGTTCTCATCATCCTCTCGCCTGGAGCGTGACCACGACCAAGGTGGCGAAGACCACAGTGGCGAGGAGCGTAAGGAGCGCCACAGGAGGCCGGCAGTCCAAGAGGAGGAGGAGGACGATGAAAAGGAAGAGGGCAAAGATGAGGAGGAGGAGGAGGAGGAGGAGGAGGAGGACAGTAAATACCACAAGCCGCCAGCTTTGACTCCTGCTGACGGCCCACTGGCAGGGTCGCAGGGTCACGACAGGTCGGAGGGCAACTCGAGCCCTTTCGAGAACAAGGTCACTATCTCCACCTTCGGATCCATCATGCGCATCACCTCTTCGTCGGGGCTCGGCAGCAGTAGCAAGATCCGGAAGATTTCCTCCTCTGCGGACTACAAGCCCTCCAAGTCTCTGTGTAAGCCGTCTCAACTGAGCACGCCGCCCATCCTGGAGGAGGCGGCCCCGGAGGACAAGGCCACGCCTCCGCCGCTGCCCAGAGAACGGCGGCACCGCGGAAACAAGAAGAGCAGCCACGGCCCGGGGCGACCACGAGGCAGCAAGAACCGAGAGAGGAGGGAAGAGGAGCATCACCACCACCATCACCACACAGCGCCTCCTCCTCCAGCCTTATCCTCCTCTCTCTACACGAGCCCATCCTCCATCCCACACCCCGCCTTCCCCTCCACGCTACCTCCCACCGCCATCTCTTCTTCCTCCTCTTTCTCCTCCTCCTCTGCCGGCAGTTTTTCCACAAGCAGAGGCAATTCTCTGCTCAGCTCTGGTGAGTCTGAGTGAGTGGGTGTGTGTGTGGTAGCCCTCTAGCTTCCTGTGTGTGACAGCAAGTGTGTGTAAGAAGGCGAACACTTTGGTGTGTTCATTTGCAGCTCGAGTCTAAAGTGTTGAAATCTTTCCATTACACATGAGCCATATCAGCAGCACAGTAGCAGCTTATCTGTATATCAGAACCTCAGAGTATTATAATAAGCCACTGGATACTGATAGTGCTACATGGCGCTGGTTTTCATACACAGGCTTTTAAAATTCAGAATATTGTCCTAGATTGTGGTTTTTGTGTGTGTAGCATATGTGCTAGATTTCCTGCCCTACTTACAGATTGATTCTCTTGTGTACACGAAGGCTCAGGTGTCGTGTGTTGTTTTCTTTTGGGGTCTAACAACTTCTGAGATTAAATACATTTCTTTTTTTCCAACTTTGTCTTCCAATCTCAGGTATCTACTCCAGTCTCAAGGATCCTCTTACACTGGGTGGGGGTGTCTGCAGTACCCCTCTCTCCCTGGGTGGAGGGGTGTGCAGCACCTCCTTGTCCCTGGGAGGCGGCATGTGTAGCACCCCTCTCTCCTCAGGACTCCTTACGTCCCACGTCTCCTCACTCTCTCTTCCGGCAGTCAACGCTGTCTCAAACACACAGGTATTTCATCTTATCAGTGCCACTGCACAGCTGCCTGCTCTCTGACTTATCCTTCTGTCTGTCTGTGGCTATTTTCATCTTTGTGTACTATATTAACATTATATTTTGCTATTATTTATTATTTTGCAAGCAAGAATGCCAAAACCTTTTCAGCAACCAGCTTATCAATTGTGAGGATTTACAGTTTTTCTTCATCACATGTGACAGCAGACTAAATGTCTTCAGGGTTTGGACTGTTGGATGGATAATTATGTTTCATGAAGACATCTCCTTTAGGGTAGGGTCATTGGCCCTCATTTATCAAACGAGCGTATGACAGAAAGTGAGCGTAAAGTGGGCGTAAGATCATTTCTACGCAAGCTGATCTCGAGCGACCAGATCTCACGTCTGCTCTCAGCTCGTGTACGCAAATTTGAGTCAGCGTGAAGTCCACATATCTGAGTCGGAGAATTGATCTTAGAATACAGTATCGATACCCGGAGCTGATAATGCTCTTTGGTGTTTTGATTTTTAATGGTGACAAAGCAAAACATGTTTAGACTACATCATTTATCAAAAATAAATACACCCTGCGATCGTGAAATTCTTTAAACAGAATACCAGCCGAGGATATTAAATGTTGTTGTCTTCTGCTGTTTACTGTTATCCAGCTCCGACACCAGAGCGTCAGCGTCTCCTCCACCAGCGGTGCTGCCCGAATATAAACATTTCCAATCAGCGCTGCCACACACTCCTCTGACTAGGACATCATTATTAGTAAATGTAAAGAGGTTAAGAATATATCTCCATCATAATAATAGCAATATTCGGATATTATATAGATTATTAGGCTTTATATATCACGATGTATAAATGAATTACTCAAACCTCGCCGGGAGTTTAATAGTCTGCTACTCTGCTGACAGCACCACTGATTTCCTTCCTTTTCACTTTTTATGCTGCCAAACAAAACCAGTTTGTTGTGTTGCAGCTGTTGGACGTCAGCGTTTCACTTTCTGACTCTGAGAAATTCCTCTTCTTTTAGAATTAAAACTTACTTTAAAACATTGTTTACTTCCTTAAACCAAAAAGCTGTGAAAACTTTAGGTCCGTGCTCCAAATGTAAAATATTCACTGAACTTGTTTGAGTTTATAACTATAAGTACTTTTATTTCATAAACCTCCGGCGCTGCGTATTTCTGTAATATGTCTATATTGCCCCAATTGTTATTTGTAACGGTGCACTTTGCTAATAAAGTTGACTTTAGGGGGGGGGTCCTCTTTTTCGCCGTATTGCGTCCTTCGGTGTCGTAAACTCTGAAGGCGAGTCATCTGAATCGGGTATATATTATTTATATATTATTATAAATTAGGGCGTGACATTTAAATGACGCTCGTTTTGAGCCGCCACATTTATCAACAGCCGATCATTTTTACGCTGTGATTGGCGAGATACGATCGTAAGACCAAATATACACTCAGATCTGCGCTGGTTTCTACGCTCTTTGATAAATGAGGGCCATTGTGTGCAAAACCCCATCATCCCAGCAAACTCCCCACAGCATCGTCAATAGTCGACAGTCAAACCTTCTCAGAACCTGTTTGCTTTTCCACAGGCTAGAGAGCCACGTCATTACATCACTGTATACGTCCGTATCTCCACCCATCTCCACTTTCCCAGACACGCTAGCGCCAACTTCAAGCATAATAACAACAATGGTACAATAATAACTACATCATCTCTTGAAGATCTCTACTGCAACAGATCACTTTAACATATTTAAAACCGCAGTCCAACCCGCATGTTCTTTATTTTACAATGAAATTTCATTTCAAAGTTTCAAAGTTGGAAGCGTTATTTTTAGCAGATTTTGAACGTCTTATATCCTGTCCTAAAAGTCTTAGAACTCCTTTGTGCGACTGCTCTACTTATCTCCAGATTACTTTTCTCAGCCACATTTTGATGTTCACTGTATCGTAGGTCCATCCAGGTTCCAGCACCTCTTATAGCCTGACCTCTACTCAGCCGTTCTCCAGCTGTCTCTCCACAGCCCCGACACTGCCGCCACTACTGACCCAAGCCCAAACCTCACTGCCAGGTGAGATCAGATCACATCCGAACCTTTAGGGATCAACAGGATTTATTTCATTTGTTGAGAACTGAAGTTAGTGTTAACATCCACAATAAAGTGTCTTATTCTGCTATTTGTCAGAATGTCACATACAGCAAATATCTTCATATTGTACCACTTTTCATTCAAAAGAAGTACAAGTCAAATTCATGACTCTCTTTTTCCCTCGCCCTCAGAGTCCGACCTCGATGACTGTCGTTTCCCATGTCAGGGGAACTCGCCGAGAGAGAGTCTTTCCTCACAGTATGTCTCATTTCATCTTCATCAGTATACTTTAATGCTAAGTCTTGGGTCCTATGTGATTTTACACTCCTCCAGGTCTACTGAAAATAAGCGAGGCTTCATTTCCATCAAATAAAACATCATTTGGCTAAAGTTTCCCTTTGCTGCAGCTTTAGTCAGATCAGTTTCTATTTCTGTAACCAGCATCAGGAAACAAGGAAACTCACAACCGTTTAACTACCAAAGTGACTGTGTGGACTAGAAAACGGTGCTAACCACAGCCACAGGGTCTTGTTTGTAGTTTCCCAGTTCGCCTGCAGTGATGACTTCTCATTTCTTCTGACTACTTTTTGGTTTTCTCCTCCTCCACACACAGGTCCCCTATGAGCTGTCTTCCTCTTCTGTTTGACCAGAGAGACGGGCTGGGTGCAGGAGTCAGAGCCCGTCCTGAGAACGTCCCTCCAGCCAGCTCCCACATCGAGCTCCTGCTGGAGAAACATGGCAATGGAGAGATGGGAGTCAACAGTAAGTCAAAATCATGCATGCATATATACAACTAATAGTCACAATATTACTTTTTTTTTAACATAAGGGATACTTTCACTTCATCAAGCTTCTAAGAATCCTTTAAATAACATTTTTATTCAACTGCTCACAGCTGGTAGTCAGACTAGGCTTGGGTGATGGGTCACGAGTAGTTTCAATTAACCCATTGAGGCCTGAAATGCCTGTAAAACCTCTGGGCGATTTTAAAATAAGCCCCTAAACCCTGAAGGTTTTTCTGGAAATTCAACAGAAGTGTCAACGCTTCTGCTAGATTTTTCAGCCTCTGTAGCAGATAGAAATGAAATTCAAAAAGTTTTTGAGAGCTTATACAAATACTACAAAACGACGTATCCGCTTTCCAGGCTTATATGGGTTAAGGGCTCATAAGCCAAAGGGGTTGGAAACATAGACTGTATTAAAGAGGACATAGCCACCATGTCTCCACTTACGGGTTTGTGAACCGTTTTGAAGCCGCAGTGACCTGTCAATTACAATGTAGTCAATTTTACTCAAAATGAGGTCATAACTTATTAAAAGAGCATCATGCTGTATTGTGGAAGACTTAAAACTAGTCATTGAGACCATTAACACATGAGGAAAATGTAATTAATCAGGTCAGAAGTAGCCATGTTCTACGAGACTTCTGTAAAATCAGATTTCTTTTTGCAACAAGTGGAGTCGCCCCCTGCTGATCATTAGAAGTAATGCAGGTGTAAGGCATTTCTATAATAGCTTCACTTTTCAAACTCTAGGGCTACGTCCACTTCTTTCATACAGTCCATGGATGACTGGCAACCACTGCAGTACTAATCCACACCTGATACTGTTTAGCTGCACTCACTGTGCAGTTCTCTCTGTGAAAACATGACCTGCTACTATTTAGAGATGATGAATGTTTCCGTGGACGCTGTTCAGAAGCAAAAAATAGCACAGCAGAGATATTATGCTGCGACAAAATTAAAAGCAGCCCTCAGAGCTTTGTTTGTCATGCTCCTTTATACATTTAGTTTCTGTTGTGATCTCTCAGCGCTTCCCTGACATCATCAGCTGACACCTCTAACCCATTCTTCACTTCTTCTTTTTTTCCTCCCAGAGCTGTCACATTTTTTTATTTTGTTTCCTACTTGTTTTAGTTTTCTACTATTTCTACCAGTGTCTTTCTGTCCTACCCTTTTTCTTACCATTTTACACATCTTAATCTCCCATCCTCTGTAAATCTAAAGGCCCTGCAGTCTCCACCTTAAATATATTTCTGTGTTCCCCAGGGAGAGTTCACTTTAGTCTAATGAGTGTTAACTGCTCTTCCACTATGCAGAAATGAGAGAGAAGTGTGTTTGTTCTGCCAGTGTGTGATGCAGAGCACGCTGCTCTAAGAGCTCCATAGAAAATCAATTAGAAAGCATTTAGAGGATGGGGTTGAATTCCTAGTTCAGACCTGATGGCACTGCTTTAATGTAACACAAGATATAAAAGCAAGTCCAGGAATCACCTTTTAAAGTCAGCACTTTATTCCAGGTTGAAGTCTAATTTCTTAATTTCATATCTTTGACAATCATGAAATTACTAATGTTTGTTTCAAAAATATTTTATTAAGGGCAGGTTTAATATGCAGTATACACTGTATTTTAAAATCTAAACTCCAGTAGCAGCAACTGTAAGTGTGTGATGATGGTACTGTATTTAACCTGCCTGCCAACCTTTTACACATCCAGCCCTGCCTGCAGAATAATAGCCTAACAAATTCCAAAAATGTGTTCTGGTATTTAGAATATTTTCAGTGACGTTTCTGTAATCAAAAGTCATGTCTCCAACAGCTAATTTCTACACGCATATTGAAGATTTGCATGAAAAAAAGCTTGAAAGAAACACCAAAATAAGTTAAAGTTCTGAAGTAACATTTACCTCATGAATGATCAGCTGTTTCCGCTCTGCCAGCCAAGACAAGCTGACACGAAAGAACAATTATAAGTTGCCCAATTTAATCTAATTCCTGAAGATTTCCTTTTCTCTCATGGCTGGCCAAAGTTATCAGATTAGCAACCTCTTTTTTTGTTGTTTTTGTTCTCTCACGCAATCTCGACTTCTACTGTTTAGAGCGACACATTACACTGCCATCTTCTGACCAAAAAACGTTTATGCAGTTTTGTTTATTCGCTATAAACCAGATGATGGAAACGTCCCTCAGTCGAATTTTCTTTAATTCAACATTTCAACATTTCAAAATTTCGCTTCAAAATTTGTTTCAACTTTAATGGAAACACAGCTACAGTTTTTAACCATGTCTCCTCAGTGAACTGCCTCCTTGGCAGAAGTCAATTTTTAGCTAAATATCTAGTTATCATTATGGATTTTCCCATGCTTTTAGGAGTCTGTTGACACTGATATAGACAAATAAAAAAAAGCATGAATTTAGTAGGAAAGTGAAAATATCAAACAATGATAGGCTAACCAGGCATAAGCACATTTTATTTTATTTATTTGAAAGTCCAGCACCCACAGTGTCTGCTTAGAAGAGGTCTGGCCCTTGGACAGATGTAGTTGATGAGCCCTGCTTTAAAGCATGTGACTGGCACAGAAGCTGAGCTCCACTGAAATTCTGTTTCTGTATCAAGGTTATAATAGTTTTGGATTTTTCATTAGTTTTAGTTTTAATTTCGTTGTCAATTTTTGTTTTCAAATTCAGTTAGTTTTAGTTAGTTTTCAGAGTGAGTTCATTAGTTTTACTTAGTTTTTATTTTTTGGAAAATGCTTAGTTTTAGTTTAGTTTTTATTAGTTTTAGTGTTAGTTTTAGTTTTTTGTAATGGGGTATTTGTTGGGTGCCAGATTCAATAAGGTCACAATAAATGTTTCCTTTGTTTCCTTTGTCTGATCCATCTCAGCCCCAATAAGTTTATTAAGTCATAAAACCAGATATATTAAATAGATTTAATATCAACCAAAAGGTTTACGTATGAAAAAAGTTGACAAAGACGAAAACTAAGGACATTTTCACTATAATTTCAGTTAGTTTTAGTTAGTTTTGTAACCACAAAATACAGTTTCAGTTAGTTATCGTTTTTTTAAAAACTCTCGTTTTTATTTTCTATTTCAGTTAACGAAAATGTTTTTTCAATTCTAGTTTTTGTTGTTTCGTTAGTTTTCGTTAACTATAATAACCTTGTTCTGTATGATGACATATCTTTCCTTCCTCTTGTAGTTGTGGAGATGCTCCAGTCGCTCCATTCCCTGCAGCAGGAGAACCAGCGCCTCCAGGACCAGATCCTCAGCCTGACGGCCAAGAAGGAGCGGCTGCAGCTGCTCAACACAGAACTGGCTGTGTCTTTCCCTCCACACATTCATTCCGCCCACGGCTCCATGCACACCTCTGCCCAGATCAACTTCCTGTCATCCACCCAAGGTCAGATTCTTCATCCCCTTTACCCACTTTCATATCGAAACCTTCGGTCACACTGTTACTATGATGTCATGTAGTACACACCCCATTTAATTTGTGTGTGTTTCTCTTTCCTCCTGCCTACTCTCAAAATTGTCTCACATCAACTGCACCATTCTTTTCTGGTTTTGTTGGGTAAAGCTGTACTCTCAGGGGCGAATTCACAAAATGATTGCACAGCTTTTGCAACCACTAAACATACGTAAATAAGGCAAAAATAAACTGTAATTCTCAGCGCTCTGCTTTTATTTCCATGTATTTAAATGAGGTAATATACATACATTTGCTGCAAAATCAGCTCCTTACTATGCAACTGAGCCTCATGCTAAAAAAGGTCAGATTCACAAACACCAGCACTAATAGCCACATGCAGTTAGAGTGAATTTTTACTGTCTTCAGAGAGCTGGTGGTAAATGAAGCACATTTATGAGGGATGTAAACTCAAACGCCTTTATTTTGGGATTCAGTGACAGCTCCCTTACATGTCTTTTAATAAACGAATAGATTCTCTCATGATGTCCACGCATGATGCGCTCACTGTGTGAAAGTGGACTGTGTGTTTGTTAACTTTTGAATGTGTAGACGAACACAGAACATGAATTAATCTTATGTCCTGACCGATCGGCTGGTCTGACTCTGGAGATTTCAATAATAAATGGAGACCTGCTGTTGTGCTTGTGGGTAAATTTGTACTGCATCTCTCTTATTTCTGAAGACACACTTCTATTTGTGGTTAAATGAGCCGAGTTTGATCTATTTAAAGAAACAAGCCCAGCCAAAGTACGCATCAGATTGGGAGTTATTCAGGGCTTCACCCTTCACAACCCACACTAACCTCTGGTGCATTTATACTGCCACTTGGATAATTGTAATCATGTGAAAAAAAAAAAATTGCACTTAGCTTCAAAACTATACGAGCATGCTTGCATCATAATACAGATGGTCTGATTTAGTGATGTATGACAATGCCATATGTAGGGCATTTAAACATCAATAATTTAAAAAAAACATGTAGGTTAGTATAAACCATTTTGTAGCTTTCACCCTGTCTTTGTGCCTCTCTTTTCCTTAGACCCCCTGAGCACCAATAAGAGTCCCCTGTCCAAAAGCTGCTTCCTGAATGACACTTCCTTTGTTACCTCGTCTGAGGTGAGAGCCTGTAGACCCTTTCTTACCTTGACCCAGGGTTTCTGCAGGTCCTTACAAAGTCTAAAATCTAATAATCTGAATGTTAAGCCTTAAAGAATGATTTTGACAGGTTTAAAAAAAATATTGGATTATTAAGTTAACATTGCTTTTATTAAGTTGCTTTAACTTTGATGTACACAAAATTGTACTGATCACTGTGTAACAAAACAAAACAAACATGGAACCAATAACCATTAATTTAAACTGTACAGCCTGGCCAGAACTAATTGGAGCTCATCCACATAAAGTCATAAGTTAATAAGTTAAGTTGTTTCTGTTAATATAACTTTCATGTAATATGGTGCAAAGTTAGGTTTAACTGCAAGTTCAACAAGATCTGACTCTAGAACAGCACAATTAGTGTTTGGTTGAAGCCTGTTGAAAATAATAAATTTCAAGCTTGTTGCTTCTTGTGAAAGAAAACACTCAAATTGGGAACTTTGGATATGAAGGCGTCAGAGTCGCATGGGAAGTCAGAAAAACACCGACGTTAAAAGCAGAGGTGTTCTGGACTTTAAACATGGTAGCCAGTTGTGAAATAGGTATTAAATATGTATTCATAATGATCTTTAAAAGTCTTAAATGTAACTTGTTGAAACCTGCAGAAACCCTGAACACATGATACAAAACTGTATCAAACAAGTGCATTTGGGCCTTTTAAACCTCTTTGTAACAAGAAATGTGTGGGCTAAACACTCAGTAGAATTGACACTGTCTCGTACCATCATTTATACACATTAACACGGACTGTGTGCCTTTTGTGTCAGTTTTTTATTTCAGTGTTAACGAGGCATGTCCAAACTATTCCATAAAGGGCCATGTGGCTGCAGATTTTTGTTGTTGTTGTGTAAACTGAGGTGAAAAAGCACTGTACGCACCTCAACACAAGCTGAGAGCTAAATAGCTACAATGACTTTTTTATGTCTTGGTTCCAGGAGCTTCACTCTGGTAGTCCGTCCCGCAGTAGCTCCTCCCTCTCCTTCCAGAGTACTCCTCCTCCTCAGCAGAGTCCCGCCTCCTTCGGCCAGCCCCTGCTGAACGGCCTGAGTAGAGGTCTGAGTGACGGTTTGGGGACCATCAGTCAGGCTGGCAGCTCCTCTCTGCCCGTAGTGGGCGGGCTCATGTCGTCCCTGGCAGGAAGTCCTCAGCTGAATTTGAACGGTGTGCTTGGCAGTCTAAACGGCGTGATCCAGTCTCCCGTGCAGAACGCCCCTCAGCCCACGCTTCCCGCTTTGCGTCCCCAGCCTCCACCACTCAACCCCCAGGCACTGGCACAGGGCTTTCAGCTTCCCAAGAGTGTGAGCCCGTATGTACCCAGTCTGTCTCTTCACCGGCTGGAGAAGAAAGCCACCTGAAATGAATGATGTGTTGTTTAAAGGCGTTGACATCATGTCAGACAGCTGACAGGATTTACTTAAACGATGGATAAGTCTATAATTGTTTGGACTGATCAAACTCAGTGTTTGTACATAGTGTGTAATGTGATGGTGTGTGGTTGTCTGTGTTTCAGGTCTGCTCTCCTGTCAGAGCAGCAGAAGCAGCTTCTTCTTGAGCAGCAGCAGCAACAGCAGCTCCAGCAGTTCCTCACCTCACAGAACTTCACTCCTGTAACTACACACAGTTTGTTCTACTCTCACTTATATATTTTACAATGTACAGTACAGGCCAAAAGTTTGGACACACCTTCTCATTCAATACGTTTTTCTTTATTTTCACGACTATTTACATTGTAGATTCTCACTGAAGGCATCAAAACTATGAATGAACACATATGGAATTATGTACTTAACAAAAAAAGTGTGAACTAACTGAAAACATGTCTTGTATTTTAGATTCCTCAAAGTAGCCACCCTTTGCTTACTAGAATACAAGACATGTTTTCAGTTATTTCACACTTTTTTGTTAAGTACATAATTCCACGTGTTCATTAATAGTTTTGATGAATTTACAATGTCAATAGTCATGAAAATAAAGGAAAAACATTGAATGAGAAGGTGTGTCCAAACTTTTGGCCTGTACTGTACATGTTCTCATAGCAGCTCCAAGATTCCTTTATTTTGATGCATCGGGTATTTAAAGTATATATATACTATTTACATACTACTTAGGAAGGCAAAATGTCGGTCGGCTGATTATGTTGCCATGGGAGTGGAATGACTCACAGGATGTAAACTGCATGTATAAGCTGAACATTGGAAGCTTATTTTAGACTGAATTCTGCTCTGCTCTGCATGTTACTGTTTTTAAAACCTCTGTTGCTACATGAAACCGAGCTAGCAATCTACATGCTGAAAATAGAAGCATGTGCCAGTGACATTGACTTTACCAATGTATTGATCTGTTTTCACACACACTGTTTAATAAAATTCTGCAAGAGCCACATAGAGCTTATAAATCGTCTGTGGTGGTCCAGTGAGCTCCTTCACAGCTCAGGCATGCTTCACCTCTGGCACACAAATGATCAAATTATGTTTGTTTGTGCAAAAAAAAAGTTCCCCCCTGACATTATTTTGCAGGAGAACTGCCACTGTATCCTGGGCTTGGAACCACAAAATACCATTATGGTTGGTTAAAAGAAATAGGCACACAACCCAGAACTTTTTCTGGTTACAAGAACCCTGAATATCATCAATACAAAAGAGTAAGACCTGAAATATTGTTGATTCATAGCAATTGGTTGCTGAGGTTATGAGTCAGTGTGTGACTCTTTTTCAACAACAGGAAACCAGCCACCACGTGTGTTCTAATTTGACTTGCAAACTGGTAAAAGTCTACGAGGGCTTGGAACCAGTCACACTGTGGACATCTGGTAGATATAGAGCCGTTTTCTCTCCCTGGTGAATGTGAGGTTTAATACTGTGGCCCTGACAGCCCAATGCACTGAAAAACAGACACAGGTAAAATTGTGAAATTGATGTTTTCCTGTCGTCAAACTGATGTTTTTGTGAGTCGTCAAGTTGGTAAAGATCTTTCCTAAAAGATGCACATTTCAATTTGGTGCAGATGTTTTTTAAATATTGCGCAAGTTGTTGATTATTCTGCATGTGTTTTCTTAATAAGCAGTGTATTGAGCTCTCAGGGCCACCCTAGTTAAAGGTTTATTTGGTACACTCAAGACACCAGTGAACTGGACCTTTCCACTTTCCACTATACAAATGTTGAAAAAGGTCTCTCAAAAACATGTAAAATGCTGAGGAGAAGAAACACTAATAAAAGACTCCTTTTAAGAACTTACATTTTTTTCAATTTAACATCCCATTTTAAAGCATACAGATGTATTCATTATGTTAAAATTCTACAATGCAAAATAGAAACTTAGTCAGACGTAAAACCAGTTCAAAGGTTTCCTGAATATCCCCTAAACGTTTTGTTTTGTCCCCCTCCACCAGGAGCAGCAGGTGATGGTGTGCCAGATGCTGCAGCAGCAGAGACAGAGGGAGCTGCAGCGCCTCACGCTGACAGGAGCACTCACCTCCACCCCAAACTCACCCCTGATCGCCCAGTCACCCAACCTGCTGTCCTCGGCTACAGCCTCACCGCTGCAGGGCGGACAGGGAGGCAGCCTCTTTGGCCTGCAGGACAATGCACTTCACAAGCCTGGGGTGAGTTATACTGCACCATTTACCCCTGGATTCCACTGGATGCATAACGGCTGCAGATCCGTCGTCGGAGCCGTTACGCACCCATTATAATCAATGTGTGAGATTCCACCGACTGCAGATCCACTGCGTAATGAGTCCGACGTCGCATGGCCATCCGACAGCCCTCGCAACACTTGCGCAGAGCTTCTATTTTTGTCGGACGACGGAGCAGGACGCATAAATTCAGCACAGAGCAGATCGTTCGGGACAGGAAGTCGTGCACAGACACAAAATAAAACATCCGGTATATTTTCAAAATAAAATACCTCGGGTTCACGGCGGATCGTATTTCATAACTTGAAGACCTGAAATCAACAGATTAGAGGCTCGTCTTTTCACCCCACTGACACCGCTCACTCCGGTGATTGTTGTAAACAAACAGAGATCACTAAGGCTTGTTAACAAGCCGGCCGACCTCGTTAGCGCTCGTTAAGACGGAGTCGCTGGATTTGTCTCCAGTCATTAACGAGGAGATGTTGATTATCTTCCAGTTCGTGCGTCCTCGGGACTACGCTGTCCGCAACAGCTCCGACACAGACGGATCCGCTGTGTGTTGACGGACTGCGGAGATACGCAGCCATTGCGGACGGGCCCCTTTCGGAGTCGTTACGCATCCAGTGGAATCCCGGGGTTATTCTGATAACGATTGTACATGTCACAGTTTTGGAAATTGAAGAATGATTGTGTGATGGTGTTTTCAGGCTGCAGGAGAGAAGGGCGGAGACAAGAATGGGTGATGTTTCTTGATTTCACAGGAGCAGCTCAAATGAAGATATGAGGCATCACAGCCGCCTTGAAGAACTGAGGTCAACTTACACGACTTTTGAACGTCTTTCCTTCTCTGTCATCTTTATCTTACACCCTCTTTTATGAATGTATAACAGGATGGACTTTAACGTCACGGTGAAGTTTTTCGTGTTTTGAAATTCTTTATATCAGAGGATCTTCTCATAGGTTTTTGTGTAGGCAGCTTTCAGAGAACATGAATACAGTGGTCTCTTCTTAAATTGCACTAATTTGTTAGCTAGACCAATGGGGCTGCTTCTGAAGGCAGCAGTTCCTGCTCATCCCCGCAGGTGCTGTGGAGGCTTTTGGGTTGACATGTGAACTCAAGGTCGGAGCGTCTCTCTTTTGACCGTTCATGATTTCCCTCCATGACTCGAACCAGAGTTTCCATTCAGTCAGTGAGAATCACACCCGTCTGCCACTTCTTGCAACCTCAACTGTCTTCCTTGATATTTTGTCTTCCCTTTGTGTTCACCCCGCCCCGAATTTCCTCCAGATCTTCTATATGTTGTAGCCTCTCCCAGGCACTTATTGTGTAAAGGATAATATTCAGTCATTTCCAATGTGTGGTTAGTGGCATTTCAACATTAAGCTAGTTATTACCTCAGATCTTTCTGCCACCTATTTTCCACTGTTGAAATTTTGTGCTGAGTCATTACCGCAATAGCCTTCACTGGATATAAATGCCCACCAAAAATCCTGATGTTAACTCTAAGGTATGTAAATGTAAAAAATGGCACTGAGCCCACGTGTCCAAAACAGAACGCGATGGTCCACTAGAGACTGGCATCAGCGTGGCATTAAGCATCAGATTTTATTCAAAACCACCACGAGAGTTTCTAGAGACTTTTATATCCTTCCAGTTGCTGTCGAGATTAAGCAGACAAAACCAAACATTTGGAAACTGTAAGTAAGAAATTAATGTTTTTCCTAAACAAGTGTGCACTTTGCATGTTAGTAGCTAACAAAGCAAATTAGCCATCAACACAGTACCTTTATAAAGGATGCTCGGTACTTACTAGGCCACTAGGGACTGACAGGTTTTTTCATTTATGTATTTTGCACTCCTCCTCCTGAAGGGTCCGTTTTTTATATTCCTTTCATACATTGATATTCCTTTCATGTTCACCAACTAGTTGTTCTTTTAGCAATACTGGATAGATAATGCCTTAATGATACTAGATTTACAGAGAAAACCACGAGCCCAAAGGCTTACTCTCTTGTTGTCTTTCTTTGATAGTGTTTTTTATCTGGGGTACAAGGAGGGGTACGTTAGTAAAGTCAAAGCACTCTTCCTAAACCCATTTATACTTTTGATAGCTGACTGATGATTTCAAAAGTTGAAATGTGTGAATAACCGTATAGTGGTAACTAAAGTGTCAAATCATTTTCTATTGTAATTTTTGTGTTCAGATGCAATGTTCTTTAGTGGTTTGTGCTTCAGAGAACAGAGAAACAAGGACTTATTGAGAGTCTTATAGTAAAGCCTGCACAGTGGTGTCATAGGAGACAGCCGAGATGTAAACTATTATTAAAGTGCTGTCGCAGCCGTGTGTGATGCATAGTGTAGCTGTTATCGGACGGTGAATGGCCGCTTTCATTACTGTTAGCCTTCACTGCAGGGCTGTGACTGAAGCCAATGTAGAGATAAGCTTGTCTTTCCTTCCACTCCACTTCATCATAAAAATGTTTTCCTCTGTTTGTTTGGCTCTGTTTTACTAACAAAGGCTACTCACAGAGTAAGGGATTATTCTATCTTATTTTCTCCTGTGTTCTTTTACAATATTGTCATAGGCCTTTTAAATATTTCCTCACTTCTGTTTTGCAATCTTGAACATGATCTCCCATACATGTGATATCTTGAGTGCTAGATTATTTTGTTAGCAGCTAATGTAGACGTCAGAAAGGAACTTCAAGCAGCTCGCCCGTCTGTGATAAATACTGTAGCAATGACAGAAGGAGAATGTTGATTATGTTGATGAAGACATGAGCCAACACTTTGACATGACTCCAAGTGGGAGGTCTGCAATTTACCAAGTATGTCCTTATGACTCGCCTCTCAGCTGAGGCAAAGTCCAGACACACAACCATGTCCAAGAGATTGACTGAAGAGTGGTGCGAAGGATTTCTGAAGCGGTTTCTTTCTCATGTTGCACTGGGGCGCTTTGGGCCCAATTGTAAATTGTTTTTTAGTACCTTTTGAATTTTGTTGGAATACGAGTTGTATACTTTAATATGTTTGTGTAAAAACACATTCATTCTTTTAAGCTTTGAAGTTTGGGTAAACAAGATAATCCATGTTCTGAATGTCGTACTGTGTATCTTTTATGTATAACAACATTTAAGCACCTGGCTCTGAATGAGGTTTGATGGAGAGCGAGTTACCTATTGGGATATGAATTGCATGAAATGCAGTGATGTCTCTCAGATGTGTTGCTAAATACCAAGTAATAACTATGCATAATTTTAAATGCATTGTTCCCTGAAAAAAAAAGAAATTAAATGAAATGAGCACTGAATTTTAAAAAAGGACAAGCATGTTGTCATTGTACAGTGTATTTGTTTGAGAGAATTGATCAAAACAAATTTGACAATATTCAGATTAAAAGCCCTGTAAAGTATTTTGATATTTTTGTGTGTAAAATTAAAAGGACGGATTAAGACGACTTTTTTTGTCAATAAATGTATTTTACTGAGTTGTTTTACATTTTCTCTCTGGTGTTGAATGACTTATCTATTGTTAGTTTACGTACTAGAAGAAATAGGAAAGTGGGAACTAAGTTGAATATATCTTACACATTAACTAAAATCTAATGATACTGCAGTTTGAAAGGGACATTATGCATTTTTTTTAGGTTCATACTGTGTTTACAATGTTTTAATGTTAAAAAGACAAACACATTTTTCTTACACTGTCTCAATATACCTGTATACACCCTCTGTCTGAAACAATCATTTTAGTATCTCTCTTTAAGGTTTCTTAAGCCCCCTTGCTAAAAAAAAAAAAAAAAAGTCTAGTCTGCTCTGATCAGTCAGTGTTTCCTGGTCTGCGCGCTCTGCATCTCTGTACTGTCATTCCACCTGAAAAATGACAAAATGTGACATAGTGACCAAACTGAGTAATTACAACTTCAGAGTCCATCACAATGAAGCCATGGGGACTTTTTCCCATAGACTTACATTTAAAAAGAGATATCAATAAATCACTGGATACATTTTTTTGATCGCCTCAACCCACATGAAGAAACTGATTTCACAATCAGAATTTGTTTTAATCACACTTAGTGAGTCTGGAAGAGCAGCACAATTAAATTATTTTATTGACAAAGTAGCAGAGTGCTAAACCAGAAGTTTGACTGCTCAGCTGCTGTAACTCCCTGGTATTCATGCTCTATGGGCTCCACAGTGCAGAAGGTCAATAGAAGATCTGAATAGTTTTATACACAGAGGTTGAACTTTTTTGGCTTCATGCATTGCTGAGCAACTTTCATAGGAATGAATGGAGCCCGGTCTCTGACACTGTATCGAGTTGTCTTTATACATCCGTGACTGATATCACTGTAGCAGCACTTTCTATTTTTATGTAGTATAGTTGTGACATCACTACCTTACAGAAGTCTTGATAGCTTGTTTAATGGCACAGTTTCTAAGTAGGGGCTGTGTATTTCTCTTCATAGTATTAATATAGCACAGAGACCTAGTTTATATCAAAAAGACATGGACATTTACCTTTTTACAATATGGGGACTTCAAGAAGTGTTTTTTGTCATAAGACATTAAAAAAACAGGATGCAGTGTTCAGGTGTTTTTTGTTGCCATGTGCTGCAGGTGCAACAGTGGAACTAGTGTTGGGTATCTGTAGCTAGGCTTTAAAACATTGTTTAGAATTAAGTCATAAAAGAAAGCAAGAAAGACTATCTATGTCTCAGCAACTTTTTTGTAAATGGCCCCCATATTTCCTAGTATTGTTCCCATCATCATATTACTATATTTTTCAGAATTCTGCACATATTTACACACACACAAGTTAATTTTCTAACTGTGTTGTAAACAGGGTCGAAACAGGTCCAAGGTATATATATATATATATATATATATATATATATATATATATATATAAATTAACCCCTTTAGTGCTCTCAAATTAAGGTACCCAATATACACGGTTTATAAGATTAACTTGCCTTACTTGATTAAATTGCTTTATTAATAGTTAACCCAACATTCAGTAATTATTATTATTAGATTAGATTAGATTCAACTTTATTGTCATTGAACAGAGTACAAGTACTAGGACAACGAAATGTAGTTTAGCATCTAACCAGAAGTGCAGAGTAGTAAAGTGCAGGGTATTAACATATGAACACAGAGTATAAATATAGTGCAGGTATGAATTGAATATGCTATAGGATATATACAGTTATAGAAATATATACAGTAGAGATATGTACAGTAAAGCAGCAGTGCAGGTAGATGAATGGATGGTTATTACCAGCATTTATAAGCAAATACACCCAAATAAAGTGGCAACCCAATATCTGTTTTTATCAATGGTTTCTAACTTATCTTTATTGCATTAGTAAATTATTGATTGACCATAAATAAAGCCATTAGTCTGTAGTCAACTAAAAAGTCTGCCATAGGACGTTTTGTGCGGATTAAACCTTTAAATGAAATGACTCACATTACATTGAGGAGGAACAGGAAGCTGCGCTGAGCTACAAATTGTGAAGGAGTGGCTTGAGCACGCGAGCTGTTTACAGTCATCAACCAATCACCTGGGCCGCCGCAGAGCAGAAGCCATGTTGCAACTTTTCCTGAAGTCCGTCCAAGTTTTGTGAAGCAGCTGAGTGTTAAATCCGCGAGCTTCCACTCAGGTGTAGCGATATTTCCACTCCGTGACGTGAACCTGAAATGAACCCAGCCAGTTTTCTCGTCGCAGTGCGGAGATGCACGCAGACCTTCAGACGACCTTTTCCCTCATCCATAGTGAGTCTTTATCAGTGTCTACCTATGATGTCTACACACGTCAAGCCTCAGCGTTTCATTGTTATTGTGTTAGCGCGTCATTTTCCTCATATATTCACTGATGGGTTGCTCATTAAGCACATTTTTTCAGGGTGCTGAGTCATTGTAAGAAACCTTCAGTGTAGCCGACCGTTTTTTTCTTATTTTGTCTATCATATGCAATGCAAACATAAAAACCGACACACCCTTCATTCACCTTTAGCACTGATAGGTTTGTCAGCACGCCTACAGGTGCAATAGAGGGCCAACTGTAAGGCTTGGTCACTTTATAAAGGTCAGTGAGAATGCAACTATTTTCCTGTTAATGGTTGTTCAGTGTTAATAAAAATTAGTTTTTTTTTCTATAATTTGTCAATGGTTATTATCAGTGAATCAGTAGCCCAATGTTTAAACCTTGAGCTGCCTTTAACTGCCATCCTGATATTGAGCCCTTGTGCCTCGCTTTAAAAAAGTTGCTTTGAGTTCATTTGAGGTCAGTCATGTCTGCATCAGACTACTATAAAACTATATGGCTTGATAATTTTGCTCTTTATCAATGTTTCTTGGTTTAATCCTTTTAATCAACTTCAATCCTGCTCATAACTACCAAATATCAATTAATTTGCACAATTACAGCCCTTTAACATTGTGTATAATAACACACACAAACTTAATAATTTTTAGTATACTAAATGCTAGGATTTTGATGTTTCACAGTCTTTGATCTGTCAATGATTAACATCATTTATTTTGATGCTATGCATCAAACACTACAGTGGCCCATAAAACACTACTGCAACTCAAAAAGTGCACTCAGTAGAGTGCAGATCTCTGCCAGGTGTTGAGAATATCCTGCGTAGCATAGCACACATCGATCCAAACTCCATTAAGAAAACAAGCATTTTTAAAGTTATTTGTCAGGTCTGTGTGCAATACTACAAAGAAAGAATGAATTAAGACTTTTTACGCATCAGCATCATGATGTAGTTATTTCAGCATGCTTCATCCATTGATTGCAATTAAATTACAGCAAAATCAGTTATTTTTGGGTACATACTGATGTAGCAGCAGCAGTTAGCATGGGACTTATTAATCCAGACATAAAAGCATTTGTATGCAGGCCAAAATGAGAGAAGGCTCGCTTTTAGTTTAGTTGACTGCTAGAAATGCAATATCTATGTAAATGAAGCAGTTGTTGATAACTTGCGACCCCTACCAGTGGGAGGAGGGAGAGTCAGCAGTCAATGACAATAATAATACAATCAGTAAAAAAAAAAAAATGCATCAAAGCAAACATGAAAGTACTTGAGCATACAGCTGTAAATATGCAAAACAGATGTAAGGGTGATTGGTCAGTTACTGTAAAGCTAAGCAGTGGACAGACGGATCCACACACAGCCAAACTCATGATGCCTCCAGGCTTTTGCCTAGCAGAGATTAAAACTCCAGTGACTAGTGGCTATGCAGTTTATTGTACATTTATCATGAATGCTGAGGTTAAACTTCCAACATTTGAAAAACTCACACACTTACCAAAATGAAAAAGCCAAAAATCACCAAAGTAAAAGGGTTTAAAAAGATCTATCTGCTCACAATTCTTCCTGTGTATCGATCACCACTGCTCGGTACGTCACATTCATACGTTCTTTGTGTCTGCAGGTTCAGTGCTGCCTACAGTCCACACAGCCTGTCCCTGCAGCCCGGCTGCCCTACAGAGTGAAGGTGTCTGCTGGGAAACGCTATGCCTGGTGTGCTTGTGGACACAGTAAGAAACAGGTGAGTCTCTGCGTGCTTTCAGAAGCACCTGGGCTGAAAGCAGGATGCCGGTTATTTAGAGTCACGGCTCATTTACTGCTGTTTACATTCTCACCAGCTTGAAAGATTCTTTCTGAGATGCCCTTTGCTGGTGAGGACTTAAATTTCCTCCAGTGACTGACAGTAAAAACATGCAAAAGGTTTTTTGTTTCTCACATCAAACAAACCAGGCTGATGTGCGCAGAGTAATGAAATGAAAATATTTTTTTAATTTAGTAGAGCCATGTTACTGATACACCTAAAGCTGTTATCATCACAGTTGCATAAAATTGATCAATTGTGTCATTCAAAATTAAACCAAGGTGTTTTTAAGACCGTTGATGCATTTGCTGTTGTCTGATTGTGCATAAAAAAATCACATCAGAATAATATAAAAAGTAATAGAAATAATATGTTGAACTGACTCTCTGGGATTAGATATTAAAAAAAAAACTAAAATATTTATAAGACCTGCAGATGAATTTCCAGTCTGTTTCCTCACTCCTTTTTCTTTCTCTGTCAGCCTTTCTGTGACGGGGCTCACAAGTCAAAAGCTCCGAGTATCGCTCCTCTACGCTTCACCCCGGACAAAGACAGGACGGTCTCGCTGTGTGCCTGTAAACAAACCAAAAACGCTCCGTACTGTGACGGCTCACACTTTAAGGTCATCTTCCAGGATATAGTGAAGTCAGTGAAAGGCGTCTTTAAATGAACAGAATTCAACATGTCTGCTTGTGGAGGCCACGGAGCAGTGACTGCAAGAGAAATTAAACCAGTATCTTTATCTTGTCAGCTGTGATGTGATGTCCTGCATTAGTTGTCCTTTTCAAACTTGTTAGTTTTTTGTTTGTATACAAATGCATAACCCATTAAAATATGCTTGATAAAAAACAGATTTGTTTTGTGTCGAAGACATTCATACTTTACTGTCTACAATTAATATTCATGTGAACAGAATCAGACCTGCTCCCTAAATTGTACATAGTTAATCATGGCACTTTTTTACATTTTAAAACGGTTTTACATTTTATTTTTTACAGTTTCATAATTATACAAAAAGGAGGGGGGTTGTGAAACAATTTTGTAGCCCTTTTGGATTTCCGAGGTTACTTTTGACAACAATGAGTTAAATTCCTTGTTAAATACATAAGTTTTTTTCATTTAATGAACTTTATTGAAAAAGGTTGTACATACAAACAAATGTATATAGAACAGCAGACAGGTGCTCCAATATATATGTGTCATCAGAAATATATAAGTAATAAATAAATCACAGTAAATTAAGGTTATTATTAGAAATGCCAGTAAACTTTAAAAAGTAGGGAAGATCATGAAGACATTTTTTTTAAATGACAGGAAAGGAAAAAAACTGTAAACAAATGGATGTAGTGCTTTGTTTAGTGTCAGTTAGTGTAAGGGATTTCATGTACTCTTTAAACTCATGCAATAAACTACTAAAGTTGGGTGGAGTTTTGGAGTATTTCCATTTATGTATGTGAAATTTGCCATACAAAATGAATAGGTTTGTAATAAAGGTGGTGTCATTTTCTCCATGGACAAAACACATTATCACACCTCTGCAGTCAATAAAGATGTTTATCTTGAGTTTACACTATATATTGTTCAAGTTGAAGTTAAATACAAAAGGTTTATTCTGATAAATCAGTTCAGTCTACGGCTGACCGAGATCCGCCTCCTGATTGGTTCAGCTTCTAGCACGTGACTCTACAGGAAGTGATTTCTCCTTGGGTATCTGTTAGGCTGTCATAAGACATTTTGCACCGTTTCTGTGATTGTTTTGTTTTACTTCTCTTTCTCCGTTTAACTCGTGGATGTATGCTTTGACTGGCCCTTTCTGTTTCCTAGCTGTGACGTATTTGCGACTGTCTGCGCATGAGCAGCACCTGTTAGCTGCGGCTGCTCTGATGTTCAGCTGTCACTGGAAACATGAACATGTTTGTGACAAAATTAGACCACAAATGGATTAGTTTAACCTTGGGTCAACCTTGGATAACAGCTATGGCAGCTTCCAAGGTAAATGAAGTCCTTATTTTACCCCTGCCTTTAGTAAATAGATGAGATGGACGCTCTCTTCTTAAACTCTCCAACATTTCTGAAGTAGCTGGCTTATTTCATCATATCGTCACACTGTCAAAATAATCGCCCAGTTTTTGTCAAAATTGTTTATTTTTTGCTTAAATCATCTCCTCATGACACTGGCCATCTATGGTAAAATCGTCTACATGCTCAGTTAATCAGATCATGTGATTTTACCGATTTTACTCCTTTAAGATAGTGGCCTATGTCAAGAGTGTGACTTAAGCGGATTTATTATGCCTAAATCAAAATAAAATGTGACCGAGGCTACATAAGTGACATGAGCGTGTCATAAACATGACATGGGATGTGTCATGAACATTAATGACACTTTAAAGTAACATTAATGCTCATGATACTTGTCATGTCATGTTTCTGACAGGCTTGTGTGACTCTTATGTAGACACCTTCAAAATAAAGTGTTACCATATCTTGCTTAAGTCACAAAGGCATGTTCAAAAAATCATTCACAAAAAAGTCATTTATTTCTCTTAAGTTACATAATTTACACACAGTGTTATTACTATGGCAATAGCCATCCTTTGTTACATCATTTTTGTATGATGATCAATAAATGTCATGTGTTACACTTTTGGTGAAGTTTTTTGTGTTTCCTGCAAAACTTGAAAAAATGATATATGCGATTATTTTAACAGGGTGACGATATTGTTTTATCTCTATTTGTCCAACGACGTAGTAGCCTATTGTTTATTATTTGGCATATAAGTAGAATTAAATAAATAGAAAGTAAATAGAAAATTTATTTTTTTATTTGTTTGTTTTTTATAAATTCATTCTAGCATTTTTCGCCTATTTAGTTGTTTTGCATATTTATTTACTTTTATACATTAATTCATTTATATCTGCGCGACTTTTGTCACCCAACAGTGAGTAGATCAAAGCACACCGATTATTACCGATCATGCTTCAGAGTGATGTTAGGACCGCCCAGCTAATTAACATTTTGGCGTTGTTGGGTGACAAAAGTCTCGCAGTAATACATGAATAAATCAATGTTAATGCAATTTGCGTATCCTCCCTGTTATTAAGATCTGCTCCAAAATGTAATGGGTTCTTCATTGGCCCATGATACACACTCCCACCAAATTACATGACATTCAGGCCAGTAGTTTTTTTTGTGTGTGTAATCCTAGTGACAAACAGACAAATGAACCGATCGAAAAATTATCTTCTTGGTGGAGGTAACGGTAATGAAAACCTTTCTCTGTTGTTAAAAAAATTATAATAATGATAACCTTTATTTGTATGGCACCTTTTATGCATGAAATGCTGCACAAAGTGCTTTACAACAAAGAAATTACAGGCACCAAGTGCTTCACATTGTATGGTCATAAAAATGAACATATTCAAAAAACATTATAAAATCATTCAATTTATAAAATGGAACTCAAAATTATAGATGATAAAAGCAATTTATAAGTACTTTACAATTGTGTGTGCTGGGTCAGTTCTGTGTGCACACCGTGTGCAAAATGGCATTTAATTTAGAGAAAAGCGCAATAGGACAAGTTTAGGATGTGAAATTCAAAGTTTAGGACTTGGGACTTGAGTGCAAAGACTTGATGACTACTGACTTGAAAAATAATTTAGTCCCACCTTTGACTACTACTACAAGCTGAGTACTCCTCTGTGCCTCTGTCCACAGGTCCAGTTCTCCACACTTCCTCCTGAACCTGTCATCCCCTCTAAGAAGCCTTTCAGAGTGGAGCTGGTTGGTGGAAAGCGTTACTCATGGTGCACCTGTGGACACAGTAAGAAACAGGTAAAAACCACCTCTGATTCCATCTTGTATCACTCCAGTTTGAAGCATGTGTCTTGTATAGTCCCTGATCGCATTTTTCTCTTTTAGCCATTCTGTGACGGAGCCCACAAAACCAAAGCACAAGGCCTGTCGCCGCTACGCTTTGTCCCAGAGAAAGACTCCACAGTCTGGTTGTGTGGTTGCAAGTACACAAATAACCCACCTTACTGTGACGGCACGCACAAGCAGGACTTCATCATGTCTGCCCCACTGCATGAACAGACCGACTCTTGATGGACGGCAGAGATGTCTTTGAACTGAGCATTTATGTCGTTTATTATTGCTTTCACATTTTTACACATCAATGCATTTCATAAATTCAGCACGTCAACTGATCAGTCATGAATCCACAATGATTGAATCTTGTGTCTTATCAGCATTTCAGTTATATCAGTATTTCAGTGCTTGTCAGAGAAGAGAGCAGTGTTGAAAAGGTTAACAGTCAGCTTGTGTCTGCTTTCTGTCTTTTCGATGTGAGAGCCAATGTTGCATTTCCAACAGGATGTGATGTGATCATATACTCTGATATAAGGGAGTGGAGATTGTTTAAGGCCACTGTTACAAATAACCTGGAAGTATTCACAAAAAGATGGGATGTATTAGTATTATGGTGACAATTTAAAGAATTATTTTACAGGCAACTGTCTGTGTTTATGTAAAGCACTTTGCATTACCTTGTGTTTAATTGTGCTATACAAATAAACTTGCCTTGCCTTGTGTGGACATGAGAGCAATGTGCAATCTCATGCTATAGAGCCGATTTGATTCTCCCAAAAGTCACTCCTACCCTCTTCTCTCTATAAATGACAAAGTTCTACACCTTTTCCTAAGTCAGATTCATGCACTTTTTAAGGATTTTCCTGCTTTTCCAGCACCTTACAGCTGTGGTAAATTGCATATTTATATATTGTACAGTACACTGATTATTTCACTTGTTTATTGCATTAAATCAGATGTTATTGTGCAATAAACAACAAAAATTGTGCATTTTGACAGGATCCTTTATAATCTGAATTTCAAGCAATTTCAAGTATTTTATTAAATATCTAAGTACTTTTCAAACCCTGAAAATGAACACATTGAAATTCAAGCATTTTCAAAACAGATTTACAACTTGTAGGAACCCTGAAAATGTCCTTTTTAATGAATTATGTCGAGATGTATTTATATGTTTTTTGTTTAATTAATTTAAGAAACAAACTAAATGAGTTATAATGATTCCATCAAATCAAAACAAACTGAAAAGCAGATTGACTTGGCTGTAAAATGTGTTGAGAGAACAGGTAGAGTTAAGACTGAACCTTTTTTCTTCTTTTTTTCACAACATTCATATTTGAAGCGTTTTCTGGTGTCATTACTTCAACTTTGTGTTCTGTCATGTTCCTCTGGTAGTCTACTACGAGCTAACAGGTTTGGCTGTTATTTAGCTGTGTAAAAGCTCCATATCAGTCCTCTGTAAAAAATAATAATAATAATAATAAATAGACAGCATGTGTCGCACTGGAAACTTGTCATTAGAATTATAAATCCCATTATACATATGTAGTGATAGCTTCCTTAATTTCGCCAAAAAATACACTTGATACTTTTTTATTAAATGTCATCAGTCTTCACTACATATATTATACTGTATGTGTCAGACACGGAGTAAACTGAAACTTGACTGGTTGGCACAGGCATACAACCACAAGGCGGTAATTCTAGTTTCAGACTTTCCTCAAATCTTAGCTTTCAGAGTGTACATCTCTGAACTGGGCTCATGAGTAGATATGGTGTGGCCAAAATGGGTCACATGCCAAACTGGTTGGGAACCAGTGATGTGTCATGGCGTGTCAAGGCTCTTTAATGTAATAATTTGTCATTTTTGTGACATTTTAATATACTGGGTGTATAAGTATACATTTTGAAAAGAATACATTTAAATCCAGTGGTGGCAAGTAACTAAGTACATTTACTTAAGTACTGTACTTAAGTATAATTTTGAGGTACTTGTACTTTACTTGAGTATTTCCATTTTATGTAACTTTAGACTTCTACTTCACTACATTTTGAGGTAAATATTGTACTTTTTACTCCACTACATTAAACTGACAGTTTTAGTTACTTTTCATTTTGAGATTAAACATGAAAAACATGATACATTTAAAGTGATGAGACATTTTTTAAATTAAACCTCATAACTGTATATTGAGTAGTTTAAATTAGCCATACCTTGATAAGTTTTAAACACTGCTTGAATAAATGCATCAATAATAATAATCCAATCATATATTTGGAATATATATAATAGTCTGAGTGGTGTCATTCTGCATAATGAGTACTTTCACTTTTGATACTTTAAGTACATTTTGATGCTGATACTTTTGTACTTTTACTGAAGTAAGTTTTGAATTCAGGACTTTTACTCATAGTGGAGTAATTCTTCAGTGAGGTATTAGTACTTTTACTTAAGTAAGGGATCTGAATACTTCTTCCACCACTGTTTAAATCTCACGTGTTATTAGAGCACTATTCAAAGATGGTGGAGTGACCTTCAAGGGACAGTACATGTCAGTTGGTTCACCCCCAGTTTGGAGATGCAGGCGGGAGTACTGGTGTGGAAGCTAAGTAATGTACTGCTGTAGAGGGGGGGAGCAATAAAATGTTTTTTAGCCTCCAAATCAAGTTTTGTGTGACTTTTCTTTGGTATCTTAAAGGGTTAGTTCAGATTTACATATAGAGCTGGGCCAATGGATGATGCTGACGGTCATTGACCAGAGCCCAACACTGTGATTTTTAACATTTAATCACAGTTAAATCAGCTATAATTATCCCTTTGACCCCCTCAACCCCACTGCTACCCCACAACAGCGATGTTTTAGTCTGGACATCATCATATGCCGATTTGGTCGACATGGCCCAACCTTATTCACTAGTGAAGGGACAACGAAGCTTCGTGAAGCATTTGCTTTATTTACGGAGCCCACTTCAACAACTGAAAACACACTCAATTACCATTGCTAAAGCCTTTTTAAGCCTAGACTTCCATCTAGTGGGGTCAAAAAATAAAGCAAATGTTTCACGGAGCTTCTTTGTCCCTTCACTATTATTCACCAAAGTCACAGTCATAGTATAAAAGAATAATCTGCATTTAGCGAGGCAGTTTTAGACCAGCAACACCTGTGTTCTGCAAGGTAAAATCACTAATTTTGTGCATGGAGTCTGGTGACTTTGAAGAGAACATAGAGAACAGCTTTAGTTCCCCCCTTGTATACTTATAAAAAATATATTACATGTGGCTTCACACCACATTCAGAACGTGATTGCCTGAACACAACCACCGCCTAAACATGACGGCAGCTAGCGACTAACGGTGCCCACGCCACGTAATCAGTCCTACAAACAGAAAAAGTGGGAACAGAACATGGATGTTCTGATATATTCAGTTGGATGCATAATTCGGAACTACTGTATAGCAGCTATTCTCAACCTTGGGGTCCCGACCCCAATTGGGGTCGCGAGATGATTTCTGGGGGTCGCCAAATCATTTTGGAAGTCAGCTCTGTCTCCACTGTGTTAAAGTGTCATGTGTTTTAGTCTTTTTTTTTGTCATTTTGTGTTGGTTTTTTTGTCATTTTGTGTCTTTTTTGGTAATTTTGTGTCTTTTTTTGGTAATTTTGTGTCTTTTTTGGTCAATTTGTTTCTTTCTTTGGTCATTTTGTGTCTTTTTTGGTCAATTTGTTTCTTTCTTTGGTCATTTTGTCTTTTTTTGGGTGATCTGAACTGTGCGTTGGAGATTCTGTTCAGTGAGCGGGGGTCGCGACTCAAAAAGGTTGAGAACTACTGCTGTATAGAACCATTTTTGCTGTATGGCGAGCAATTCTCACGGACTGAATAGACGGCATCTTTGGGTCTGCTATCCAGTTTCTCAAATGCATCCATGGGACGGAGCCAACAGTGTAACCTGAGGGGGAACCAGCTGGTGGTGGTCACGCTAACATGACAATGCTGTGGGTTGGGAAGGCGTTATCAGCAAAAACTGCTGTTTGAGAGCAGCACAGAGCGGCTACGAGTCTTACACACACATGCTTCCAGACTTACAACCACAACTATTTGTTGTGGTCTGTTATCAATAAATAACAGGCACTAGAACTCCACTATATCTTTACATAATAGTTTGTATGCTGCTATATTAATGTTCTGAATGTCATGTACACAGTGGCTGTTCTACACAGGGGCCTCCAGGGGCCACTGCCCCTGTGAAGAAGCCCTTGGCCCCTGCTGTGGCCCCTGTGTCAAATTAATAATAAATTGATCATTTTATAACAATGAACGATGGAATAATTCTTACCTATTTTTTGTTCAAACAATATCTCATTGTACACAAAAGGAACCCATAATGTGTGTACATTGTATAAGTTTAATTGTGCAATAAAAGCTAAATAAAAAGATCATTCTCACTGTACTGCACTTTCAAAATAAAAAAAAGTAATTGTGCACAAAAATGAGAAATGTCATTGTCGTACAAAAATAACTGTTAATGTTGGTAAGTCTCAGTGTTTCAATCAATGTAGTTCTTCCAAATATGAGAATTTTAGCTAAAATAAAGGTTTTGAATCCTTAAATATCATTTTTGACGATTTTTAATGTGCCCCTCTGATTAAACACTGGCCCCTCCTTGGCCCCCACAGTAAAACTGGTCTAGAACCGCCACTGCATGTACAGCACCTTTAAACTGATGCAGATTTTTTTTTTAAGTGGCTAAAGTACATTTAGCTGCTGCCTCCATCCACAGCAGCACATTGTTTAGCTTCCATACCAACACTCCTGCCTGCTTCTCCAAACTGGAGCATGCATGCCGACCATCACCACCACTGCAGCTAATACACTCACTATGGATAAGTACCTTATACAACCCCACTTCAGAAAATGGTCCAAGAGAACTCTATTGCACACACAATGACAAAAAAGAGCTGTTGACATTAAACATGGAGCCAAGCTTTTTGGGGCGTTCGTGGAATCATAAACAGGACAGTCAGGTCAGAAAAACCTAGTAAGTAAACATTTTATTGACCTAAAACATGCACATATGGCTGATAAAAAAAGTATCATTGTTTGTTGAAAAGAAACAAAAGGAATGTTGAAATTGATGGAACTACAACGTACATGGCCAAATATTCAAATCCCTTTTGAGTTCTTTGACTGCCATGACAGAAAGAACATGGTCTGCTGACAAACATCTGGCTTGCGAGCATGGTAGTGCTTGGAATCTTGTAAAATATAAATGCTTCTCCTGTTGGAAAATACTTGTTGGTTTGGATTGTGTGATGTGACCTTAACAAAGTGCATCAGCAGTTTAATGTAATGTACCTGTGTTACCTGATGAGCAGTTACTTATACTGGACACTTATACAGCAGTTATTAACATGACCATTCAAAGGCGAGGATTAGACTTTTTTTTTTTTTTCATTACATCCAACTTCTGCAGTGATGAACACTGCAGGGCCTTTCAGCATTTTGTTGTGAATGGAGCAAAATCAATGTTGATGAACTACAGTATGGAAATGAAACAGACCCACTGCATATACAATACAAAACGATTACAATATCTTGTATAAAAGATAAGTTTATACATATGTATGCACACATGCTCACATTTGATACATACTGTACAGTTTGTATGTGTGCATTGTTCTAGTCTAACACACATAAACACGCACACACGCACACACACACACACATACATACAAGTGTCTATTTGGCTGCACTTTTCAGTCTTTCCTGCTGAAAGATCATAACAGTAATCTGCCTCCTGTTTGTCCAGAAAGTAGAAGGCTCCAGCTCGTCTTTTTGCTCTGTAGAAATAAAGAAGGGAGCAATTCACACACTGTCCTCCCTGCTGCCCCGTGTACACGTTAGGTCGTCGGGGGCAACCCGCTTTTGTCGCCTCCCCTCGCCTCCTCTTTGCCGGCTCCAGAGCTCGTGCCGTTGACAGTCACCTTCCGAGCATTGGCGCCCTGTTTGGAGGCGAGAGTGTGTCGCTGAGTGTTGTTGGGCACAGTGGTACCGTTGGAGCTTTGGATGGCAGGGGAGAGGTTGTGGGACGCAGGGCTGGACTGCGAGGAGGCTCGGGGGGGCTGGGCTGCAGCAGGACTGTGGACTTTGTCGCTCTGGGAGTCGCTCTCTGATGTCGGGCTGGTGTTGACGCCGTCAGAGTGGCCCTGGGCGGCAGACTGGGACGGCCTCCTGCGCTTCCGGGTGGGTTTGACCAGATACTGCAGGGGGATGGGTCCAGTCTGCGCAGAGGGACACACATCGTTAGGACCGAGGAGTTTTATTATTCATCAATTTGTGCCAAGAAAACCATTATAAAGAACTGGTTTGAACCTGTCACGAATTTCAAGAGAACCTGGCTTTTATTGTTTTTGATGTCTGTCTTCTTGAGAGGTCAACAGCCAGGATTAATAATGCTAGACCTGAAACCATAATCAATTGGTCTAAAGCTATCGCTGTGGTCCAAGGGTTACTTTGAATTTAATTAACGTTTCATATGATTCTCTTTTTATCCTGGAATCTGTGTATATTACCAGTCTCTCTATATTTCTGTTTGGGCTAAATTTATGTTGTTGTGTGTTTTTTTTTTTTTTTTTTTTTTTTTTTTTTTTGGTCGTCTGTCTGTTTTCGCCGTGTGGCTCTGAACTGGTGTATCGTTGTTTTCATTTTTTGTTGTTGTGGTTATCCTTTATATTATTCTTTGTATGCTATTTGTGTGTACATTATGTCTAATTTGTAAATATGTTCCTGAGTCTTTGTTGTCTAGAATTGTGTTTTAGTGTTTTGTTTTCATATTGTGGCTCCTAATAAGTAATCCACTGTTCTTTTCTTTGTTTTTTCGTTAATAAAAATAATATAAAAAAATAAAAATAAAAAATATGTGGGAACATTTACAGACAGGACTGAAATGCAGCCAGTGAATGCTGCTGAGCAAAGATCTAAGTAGATGTGTAGATTATAAAACCTAACCTCCAAAAGACCAAACACATTACAACTGGATCAGAATGTGAGTTTACAATCATGTCTCAGTGTCTTTGATCAACAGATTATTTTATTTCTCATCTTCAGTTGCTGGCCTCTCAGATTAAAGCTGAACAACAGGACTTTCTGTCTGTCGAAGTAAAATTATAAGTCTCACAATAAATGACTTGTTATAAATTCAGTGAAAAGACCAAAACCAATAATGAACAGATCCTATTAACAAGTGTAATCTGTGTATCCAAGCCTGCCATCTTTCTCCTATGTGCCATAGAGCTCTACTGTTTTCCAAAAACACCCCAGCCTACATTTACATGCATAAAATATTGTGTCTTTTGCCCTCATTCCAGAAAAGACAATAGTCCTACTAAGATGTTTACATGGCTATGGAAAATTCTTTTTCCAATAGTCCGTCTTCATCTTTACCCAGCCTTGCAAAATTTGCCTAATTAGTTTGTGTAAAACAACCACAGCAATGCAATGAGCTGCAGTAAAAACCCCAAACTGAGAAATATATTTCACTGAAGACATGTCCAAAGAATGCTCCTAAAACCTGAATATCATAGTGTTGCACGTCTTAATCTGAAAATGCTACTTTCAGAAAAAAAAAGAAAAAAAATCCCAACATGTTAACATGACCCATATCAAATACAAAATATTGTCGTATTTGTATAATCATGGAATATTAATGTGCATGTAAGCGTAAACAGCAAAAATGTTGAACTGGGTGATGTGACTCGTGTTTACCATTAACATGACCACTGCAGTTATACGCCTGAGGTGTATTCCAGACGGCCGGTTTAGTGAATACCCTGAGTATGTTAACTCTGGTTGAGTTGCCACGGTAACTGACTGACAACCTAACCTTCTCGCTACCAGACAGTAGAAAGAAAAAGAAAAAGCTATGGTTTCTCTCTGTCTCCTCCCTCTTTCAGAGACATTTCCTCATTTAATCAAGGCACGTTTCATAAAGCATTCATTGGCGGAGGTTTGTGTGTGTTTGGATACTAATTTGTTACCAAAGGACTATGTAGGCTTACTAATTTTATGCACATCAGTCATGTCTTTGAACAGAAATATGAGCACACAGCACCAGTGTCATCCTAACCTCAGAATAAATCCTCTGCATGTACTTTTTCTTGCAAGTGGAAGTTCTTTTTTTTTTTTAAATATATATATATATATATATATATATATATATATATACACACACATATACATATATATATAAATATACACATATACATATACACACACACACAGTCACTCTGTGTGTGTGTGTGTGTGTGTATATATATATATATATATATATATACACACACACACAACACAGTCACTCTGTCTACAGTGTCTATGGTGCACACAGACAGCTGTCAGTTTGTTGGAGCAGTTCCACTAAATTGTTTCTTTGTCCTTTCAGTTTAAATTGTAAAAACCTGTGAAGATCAATGAATAATACGGCCCATCTCTATTACTCATGGTGTGACTGTTTGCACTGAGGGAACATGATTCTTATAATATTGAAGATTATATCATGCTCATACAAAGTAGGCTGTGAATATTATGTTTCTGAGGTGCAGCAGCTGCAGAATGATGTTTGAAAGTGAGTTTTTAATAGGCTGTATAGGCAGTCTGAACCCATTTTAACTACATTTATTAAAATAGCTGAAATACAGCCAGTGAATGCTGCTGAGCAAAGATCCAAGTAGATGTGTAGATTATAAAAGCTAACCTCCAAAAGACCAAACACATTACAACTGGATCAGAATGTGAGTTTACAATCATGTCTCAATGTCTTTGATCAACAGATTATTTTAGTTCTCATCTTCAGTTGCTGGCCTCTCAGATTAAAGCTGAAAAAATATTTAAATATAATATCAACTACAGTCAGATTCACTACTTCATCATGCATTAAGGTAATGGAGCTTAAATCGCGTAAATCCTAAAAAAAAAAAAAATCACTGAATAAAACTTTGTGTTAACTTATTGACCCTTCCTCCAGCTCTGACTCAGGCTCTTTTGTTTTTGGATGCATACAGTCCACATTGCCTTTAAACTGGCCTACATGCATTCATATATCTCTGTCCGCTGGATTGAAATGGCGGCTCTGCCTTTTATCTACCTGTTGCCATGGTGAATCATCGTATCAGGGCTCCATTGATGATGACTTTTTATTTCAGGTTTAATCTACTTGATGAAACTCACAGCTGTTCTGGAACTGAAAATTGAATTTTCCTATCTCAGGGTTAGTCACTCTGAGTTGGCTCAGAAAATAGTCCCCAACAAACGTGCCACTTACTCCAGTTTGAGTAACGTGTGCTCCCTGTTTTAGGATTACTTTTTAAAAATTAAATAAATAATAATTAAATATGAATGGCCAAATATTACAGTTCTTTCTGTTACCAAAAAATAATTGACAAAGAGGGACTTTAATAATAGAGAGAACTGCTCATTTCATGAAATCTGTCGCAGTTAAATTATCTAACAAAGAAGGTTACAGCATGTCCACATAAAAAGGGAGTTTATAGCAAATGGTCAAGCACCTGAAAATGTACAACTCTAGAGCAATAAAACCAATGATTGAGGGATGATTTCTGTTAGAAGATAATGCCACTGCAGCAGCCGTGTCATAAAAATTAAAAACAGTGGAAATGAAAGAAGAACCTACTTGTGGGATTATGTTATCATCGTTTCAACACTGTTAGCATGATGAGGGACCGTTTACTCTGTTTGAACCTATTGATACAAATGTGTTTAGGAAACTAATGACTCTAATCAATCCATATGTTACCGGGAACCGCCCCTATTGGCTGCCCCTTACATACTATGTTTAGAAAAATAGAGACTGGAATGAAAATGAAATCATGCTAAATACAACAAAAACTCTTGTTTTTAGCGCAGGCTTTAGATGTGGCAATGTGCTCATATTATTGTAGTGTATTTGCAGTAACTAGGGAGGGGTTATTTTACATATGAAGATTTTATTTGTTATATTTTCCTTCTTTTCTGTAAATCGTTACATTTGGTTGTTGTTGTTTTTTTGTTTGTTTGTTTGGTTGTTTGTTTGTTTTCTGTGTTTTGTTTCTCTTTAAGTTATATTACCCAATCCATATCTATCTGGACACATTGGTGCTAATTTTTGTACTCATGTCTACCCCATGTCTTTGTAATTACCATTCAGCATTGCACTTTTGTTATACTGAAAATCCTTCAATAAACAGATTTTGATTTAAAAAAAAAAAAAAAACCTCCAAGAATAGATGGGACGTTGTCTTAACCACAAATAAAACAGACTTTACTAATCCTCTGTGACATATATTCTATGAAAAACTGTACAAAGACAAATTATTTTATGTCCAAACTGATAAACCTCACTAAATATACTCAGAATTCTGAATTTGATGCATTATGTTTTCATTACGTTTATCACATGGTCACAACTCTTTGGGTATTGGGATTGTACAGGCAACACAAAGCTGATAATTACAACTCAGGTTTGGTAAATATTTGCTGTCCACGTTAAAAAAAAAGGTATGAAAGCTGCCACTCACTCTTCTCCACTCATAGAAGTAGGCGATATCCATTAGTGTGTAGTAGTCCTTCAAGGGCTCATCTCCATACAACACCTCCACCTGGAACACACAGTCAGACCCCACTTAACACGGTGTGAGCAACAGATTCTAACACATTTTCACTGTAAAATGCTATTACGGCTCTACTTGAACACTGACCCAGTGCAAGCAAGCTTTTGTTTTATTGGCCTCAATTAGTTTTGCAAAAAGCTGGAAGGCTAAAACATGGCACCCATGTGCGTCTCTACCTCTAGATAACTGGCACTGCTGTGAGGACCCATCATCTGAACCGGGATGAAGCTTTTTTGTCAGCATGCAATAACATCACTTCATGAGGTTTTGATTAGGGATAAGAGGGAAGAAGAGAAAAAGGCCACAACAGGAAGTGTTGTCAAAGCTGCACTGGAGCCAATTCTGTTGGGAGCCTGGTGGAGCGGCTCACAAATAAATATTATTAATAAAAAAACAAATAATATTATTAATAATATATTAATATTAATAATAATAATAATAATTGATTGTGATGATGATATAAGAAATCATGACTGTTTATGTTTTATATTACTTTATGCGTTGTTGAATACCCTGAAAAGTGCAATATATAAAATGTATTATTATTATTTATTATTATTATGATAATTATTATTATTTTTATTACAGTAGGCTAATGAGAACTATGTCTTGTTCTTCCAGTGGTCATATCATGTTTGCATCTTGCTAATGGGCATGTATTAGTATTATGCATAGGATTTTTTATTCAGACAAATGTAACATTTGCTGAGTTTGTTGATTTAAAAAAAAAAACTTTATTGGAGGTTTGGACAAATAAACACAACTTCTCATGAAAGCCACAGGTATAAGCTCTCAAATACTTTTTGAATTTTATTTCTATCTGCTACAGAGGCTGAAAAATTTTCTGTTGAATTTCCAGAAAAACTTCAGGTTTTAGGGGGTTCTTTCAAAATCGCCCATAGGTTTTCCAGGCATGTTTTTCCAGGCATTTTAGGCCTCAATGGGTTAAATGACTTCTACTTTTGTCAAGGCACCCTTCACCCTGTCATGTGGGGATTACTGTAGTAACAAGTTTCTACCTATAAATGTTTACAAAACCTGCAAAACGTCCCCATCACTAAATTCCATCCCTCTTGTATTGAACGCATCACTTGACCCATTCGAACAGATTATAATAAATCATATGTTGTAAGAAATGACAATAAATATTAACACAAGAACAACCAATTTAATAATTTAAAAAGGAGTCATATTGTCTTTTTTGTATGTGGTTTTCCTCGTCAAAATGCAGCTAAAATTATGCTCATGTAGAACTGTAATTGTCGAATTCTAGATGTTCTTAGCGAGTCCGCAGTCACTTTGCCATTATTTCTGGAACATGATAGCTGTGGTTTAAGTCCATGTTTTGTAATGACTGGAGATCTCCCACTGTAGTAGCAGGTCATATTTAAGAACCTCGTCATTTTAACATCTGGAAAACAACAATTATTTAGTTTTAGCATTGATCAGCAAGATCTTAAAAGACTTCTGTGAGCTACAATTATTGAATGTTAAGTGATAAAAAGATGGGTTTCTTATTGACCTATATCATTTGGATGTGTCATAACACGCACACGCGCATGCACGCCCACACACACACGTAACTATTACATTTTTTAAAAATGAATCTATTCCACTGAGGTGAGCCAGGTCCAGGAACCTGTTATTGTGGATGCTGGGACACTAAATGGACCAGAGACAAAGTTTTGAGTAACACCTGTGCTTTTCCTTATGACACATCAAAATCTCTCTCTTTATAGTTAAAGCAGTAAGAATAGATTTTTTGGTCACTATGAGAAGTGGAATGAGCTGAAACTCAACAATGACATATCATTAAGATTAATTACTTTATTTACTTTTTTTTATGAAATTTAACTTCTGCATTTAATCCATCCTTTTTTACACACAAATGAACACACCATGCAAGGAGCAGTGGGCAGCACATTACTACAGTGTAGTTATTGTGAATGTGTTAGCAAACATTTGCTTATTTACACGTCCAAAAGATATGAACGGAATTAGTTCCCACTTAGAGTCATGATTATGTTCACCTGATGAAGTCCCATATTTACCATTTAGCTCTGTTTTGGTCTCCACCAACTCCACAAATATCCTGCTCTTTCACAGCTACACTAGTTTAGTAGTAGCTAGTCTTTAACTTTATCCTCATTTCCACTGCCGGATTTGGCTCAACTTAACTCACTTCTGGTAGCAGCGACAATTCTCTATTTTGTTCTCCTGTGCAGATAGCGGCCTTCAGTTTAAGTGGGCTGCTCAGCTGACGACCATCAATACCGCGTGAAATTACTGTGACGTCATCTTCAACGAGGACACTCACTGAATTCTTTCACTGGCAACCAAACAGCAGAGTGTCTGCACTTTGTCATTAGTATTGCGTAGTGTAAAGCAGCTATTCTCAACCTTGGGGCAGGTCGCCAATTGTGGTCGCAAGATGATTTCTGGGGGTCGCCAAATCATTTTGGAAGTCAGGTCTGTCTCCACTGTGTCATTTTATGTCTTTTTTGGTTATTTTGTGTCCTTTCTTATTCATTTTGTGTCTTTTTTTGTTCATTTTATGTCTTTTTTGGTCATTTTGTTTCTTTTTTGGACATTTTGTGTCTTATTTTGGTCATTTATATGTCTTTTTTTGGGCATTTTGTGTCTTTTTTTTGTCATTTTGTGTCATTTTTTGGCCATTTTGTGTCTTTTTTTGGTCATTTTGTGGTCATTTTGTGTTGTTTTTTTTTACTATTTTATGTGTTTTTGGTCATTTTGTGACTTTTGTGATTATGAGTTTGTATGATTTGAACTGTGAGATTCTGTACAGTGAGCGGGGGTCGCGGACAACATGAATGTTAAATTGGGGGTCGCGACTCAAAAAAGTTGAGAACTACTGGTGTAAAGGGCTGTACGGAATATTGATACACTTGAGTATCACAGTATTATGTTATTTGATACTGTATCAATTCTCAAAAACACCATCCATTTTTAATTAATAGTTTACATGCAAAGATTCGTAGCAGACAGATTGAAAAGTAAACTTTTCTTCACTCACATTTTAAGCATATGGCATTAAGTTCTTTGTACGGTGACAGTTTACCTAAAATTTTATTTTTTAAAAACCTTGCAATTTATCAGCCTGTCCATCACCCTGTATTGATGTGCATCGTATTACCAGATTCCTGCCAGTGCACAGCCCTGGTAGTGTACAGTGAAGTGTGTGGTTAAGGTTTGTGCAATATTTGTTTGTCGTTTTTTCAAATCTAGGATGAGTTAATAAAAACACTATGGTTGCTATTGGCAGTAGCTTGGCTTTTTAACATAGCAGGTATTTTAACATAGCAACAATCAGTGGTCTGCAGTGCTTTAATGTGCAAGGTAGCATCCACCATTTTTTGGTAATGTATAACTAGAAAAAAGTTTTTTTTTTTAAACTGGCCAGCCTAATGGGTTATAGGTAGGTAAGTGATATGACACTTATTTCTACGTGTTTTGATGATGAAATTTATAGGCTCAAAAATCATGACAATTTATTTGACCTTTGACCCCAAAAACGTAGTAACTGCATTGATGTAAAAGGTTCTAATAGTACTGCAGAAACAGAGTGCCGTAACAACAATGTTGTTGTCTTCTTTCAGCTTTTATATTTTGTTTTCAGTGAATAAACCTTTTCAAATTGATTTTGTTGTAAATTTATTTAAAAGGGTTTGACAACTCTATTCAAAGATTTGTGTATTTTAGACTTAATATTATAAAGTAATGTTATATTTTAGTCTTAATATAATTTTATCTCACTTTTTTACCTCACCACTATCCAGATAATAATTTCCCTTTCAAATAAACTTATAATTTCTATTATTTTTATGTTTAAATAAGTATATATATCCAAAGTAGGCCGTGGTAAGTCCAATTTCTGCTTGGTTTTGAGTTTGATTTTGTTGTTTTTAAATAATTATTTATCTGAAATAAAGCAAAATTGAAATCTAAAACTTTGTCATAAGATAAAACAGACATCAAGGAGTTCATTTTTAGTTTTAACTCAATTTTGACCAAAAATGCAGTTACTGCAGTTAGGCTTTGCAGGGCAGAGTAGATGTGAATTAAAACAGTAAGCTTTTGAGCCAAAATTATTGCCCCTTTAGTGATTTTGCTGTTTTTGCCGCAATTTGCCTCAGTTTGGGTACATGATTTGGTCTCTTCGGGGCTCTATTGTTTATCATATTGCACTAACAACTTGCAAATCAAAGTACTGAAAAGCTAAAAGCTAAAATGCAAGCAAATTAATATCACCCACCTTTGTAACAGTGTTTATGACTGTGATAACATTACATTAAAGTTAAAGGTCTTTTGCAGTAAGAGTTTATATTATTGTGTCCAAACCATTACGTTTACCATACAATCAATACAGTAAGTTGTTGTGTATGGTTACAAAGTGTCTAATTACCCGATAGTTGTTGGGAATATCCATCTTGCTTCGGAGGAACTTTGCTAAGTGCATGACGGACATGGCTGCTGGGCACTGCAGGAAGCGTTTACCATTGGACTGAGAACAAAGAAAAGATCAGAGAGGGAACACATAAATCCAGGCTGAAGACCAGAAAACCACATTAAACATCAAGTGTGTAGGCTTCAACTACTGCTGCACCCACACAACTCTGCTATTTATCTCAAAATCAGGCTTTACCTTGTCTCCTTCCATGTCTGAATGCTGCCTCTCATTATTTCTGCAGGCAAAATATTACATACAAAGAAAATGTGTTAAACATGAATTAATCATACTGGAGGTGTGTTCACACACATCTTGTTCATCCATATTAAGTAATTCTACTCTGTTTGTTTTGTGGATGATCCGATCAATACATTTTATTGTTTACAAATCTGTCAAAGATTTTTTTCTAAAACTGGGAAATGATTGACTCACTTGTTCCTCTCATAGAACTGTATGGACAGGCTGATGATTTCATCCTCTGCTATGTTAAACGTCTCCACCACCTCCCCTGGTTCCAGCACACGATTCTCTGCATAGAAGTCCCGCCTCCGTTTCATCTCATCTGGGTTCACAAATAAAAATGTCAATAAGCAAAGAAATACATTATAAACTGGAAACTTATGACAAAGACCGTTACTAAAAGCTCGATTGAGACAGTTTGTTGCACTACAGCTTCAATAAACGCGGTCTTACCTTTGAATAACCCCGGAACAAGCTTATAAACAATATCTTGAAGAGTTTTGTCTGCTCTGGAAAAGAAAAGAAAATTTTCATGTTAATAAACGTGACACTGGAAGAATCCTCAGTCACCTAGCTGGACTGGCTGAGAGAGAAACTTGAGAAATTGAGATTTATGTTACGAGGCTCCCCAGATAACTTTGAGAATACCTCGAAACCAATTATGGATTAAACTGAAACCAAGCTTTAAACTTCCCACTTTCCTGTACGTATCTCCAGACTAAGCCTGCAATATGTGACTACTGTTATTTATTTAAGCCATTATAGCCCATCATGATGGGGGGAAAAGTCTGTATGTTTTGGTTTTTTTTCCTTTCTGATTAAAGTGTCTGTTGTTTGTTGAATGTCTGTCTTGTTTTATTGTTTGAAAAGAAAAATCCAAAAAAAATAATTAAAAATAAATAAATAAACGTGACACTCATCACTTTCAGTAGTGTTTTCAAAAATGTCTGATGCACCCATCATAACTTACCTGATGCTGAGCTGTGGACATGTCTTGTGAACCTGAACGTCACATCGAGGGCAGAACTTATTTGTCTCCAGGAAGGCAACAATGCATGTTTTACAAACTGGGGAGAGAGAGAGAGAGAGAGAGAGAGAGAGAGAGAGAGAGAGAGAGAGAAGCTGAAACACTGCTCTGTATCACCAACAGTGTTAATATCAATGTCTGAGTGGACTCAGTATTATGGACACTTGCATTTCACTGTAATAACATAAAACCCTTGATGTCAAAAAAGCTGGCACGCAGTCGAAAATATTAATAAATAGAGTGCAATCATTTGCTAAACCTTTTGACATTTATTCAATTAAATGGTCAAATGACATATATCTAATGTTCACACTGATTTCCTTTATTGTTTATTGTAAACATTAGACACTAAGACATTAATTGCTGAAAGTTTGAAAGTAAAATTCTTTCACAGATGCCTTAGTTGCTTGGTCTCTGTTGTCATATTTTAAGCGACACATTGTCAATAGGAGACAGGTCTGGACTGCAGATGGGCTTTTCTAGTACCGGCACTCTTTTCTTTTGAAGCCATGCAGTTGTAACACGTGCAGAATGTGATTTGGCATTATCCTACTGAAATAATCAGGGACGTCCCTGGAAAAGACGTTGTCTGGATGGCAGCATATGCTGCTCCAGAACCAGCATGTACCTTTTAGTATTAATGGTGCCATCATAGATGTGACAGTTACCCATGATGTCATAGGCACTAACACACCTCCATACCATCATAAATGCTGTTTTTTAAACTTTTTGATCGAAGCAATCTGGATGGTTCTTTTCTTCTTTAAATCAACACAATGACACAATATCTGATTTGATTAGCAAAAAATTGACATTTGGACTCTTCAGACCACTGCAAACTTTCCCACTTTGCATCAGATCATCTCAGGTGAGTTTGGGCCCTGAGAAGTCGGCTGCGTTTCTGGATGATGAAATATGGCTTTCACTGCGCATTTCACTTGCATTTACAGATGCAGTGAAGAACAGTGTTTACAATTAACCGTTATCCTTTATACAATTACATTTGTTTTCAATGCAGTGCTGCCTGGGGGATTAAAGATCACGGACATCTAATGTTGGTTTTCAGCCTTGCAAGCATTGATTTCTACAGAATTTCTGCATCTATTAATGATGTTATAGATTGTAGATGGTGAAATCCCTAAATTCCTTGCAATTGTGCATTGAGAAACATTGATTTTAAACCGATGGATTATTTGCTCAGACGGTTTTTCACAGTGGTTAACCTCACCCCATACTTGCTTGTGTACAACTGAGGCTTTAGAGAATGCCCCTTTCAAAACCAAACATGGCGTCACTACTACTACTTTACAGCTGGGTGATATGGCCAAAACCTTCTTTCCTGATATATGTTATTTCAATCTCAATAAAGATATACTGTATATCACGATTTTGCATGTTGTGTGGTAATTCAATGCACAAATAGTCCATATGACATAACCACATTGTCCATACTACTGGTTTGTAAAACAGCACCTCTATTGTTTCTCCAGCTTTGCTCCTTCATGCAAGAAACGTAAAGATTATCCAAATACATACTGCTATAACACAGCTCAGCCACTGGTTTTTCACCATTGTGATAGAAACAATATAGACATTATTACATTGTGTTATGAATGTATAATGTCAAATCGCTCCTGATTCTATAATGCAGTTGTATCTACATTTAATACACAGTGCTAACAAATAATTCACATAAATTGCATTATTATTGTACACAGATTTTGACACAGAAGTAGACTTATTTCAAAACAGAGTTGGGACACAGTATATGAATCCCGCTCTCCTTAAGTCAACCACAACATGAGCAGGAGCTCTGCTTAATATGCATACAATTACAAGTGGTCTGTGCTAATTTCATGCTGGGGTTATTGAAAACATTATGCATGCATGGAAGGTAATGATTTCATGTGAGGAACTTACAGGAGTGCAGGCACTCTACGATGGTTGTAGCATCAATTAAGTAACCAGCGCACAGTGGGCATGTGAGGTGAGGATTCAGATCTGTGATTTTAATCCGGTTGGGCTGCATTTTATCCATCTGGACAGATCTGCAGAGGAAACAAATAACAACACGAGAGCTTTTTGTTACACAGTAGTGCACAGGAGCCTATGTAAATGTGCTTGTTAAGACTATAAGTCTTGCCCATATGGTCAATGAGTGTCTGCCACAGTGCAATGTCTGCAGCTCGTCCTTGGGACAGCAGGTTGTGAAACCACAACAAAGAGAGCTGATGGCCAACATAAACAACTGTAATGACATGTTGTAGCGTTGAATAGCGTGTAAAGAGCAGGGGCTGTGCAGCTAAATGCAGCCTGTGTGCTGGTACACAGCAGCCGACTATTGAATCGCCCCTGTGTGGCCTCATCTTATGCATCAGCTCTGCTCCTCGACCAGCGGACCAACAAAGAGCGTTTCCATTTCTCCGGAGCTCCGCCGTCCGACTGGGCACAACAAGCAAACACATCCAGAGAAAACAGCAACAGTGAGGGGGTGCAGAGCCACAGAAAATCACACTCGTACACAAAGCAGCCATCTTAAATTCACTGACAGGGCTGTATCAGGAGGCGAACAAGAGAGACTCAAAATGTGACACCGTGCACTTTGTGTGCGCCTCAGCAAAGAGCGGCGCGATGAGGCCGATAAAGAGCGATCAGCGATGCTTCGTTCCTACCTGATTAGACATAAAAGTTTCCCTCTCCTCCCAACGAGGATCCAGGTAAATTATTTGGACTTGGACAGAATTTGCAGCAGCGCCAGAAAATGGCTTTTTTCAGCACCGTCAGAGGACTGCCCATTTTGGATCACGTGATATTATTTTGTCGCCTCGTTCACGGGGCATATAGGGTATCCTCTGCAGGCCCTGCTGACTTTTTACACATTCATTTAGCCTGCATGGGCCGCCACTATTATAGTTTTTCTTTTCTTTTTTTTTTCTTTTTACATTTGTTTATTATTTTGTTTCAATAGGTTGCTCAGGAGCTGAATCAGCCACTCCCATTGTTTGTCTCACTCTGATTCCGTGATTGTGTTACCGGGAGAGGCCCTGCAGGCCTCATGGCCCGGGGCCCGAGCTGTGGGCTGGCCCAAAACATGTGTGCAATTAAATCATACATTTGTTCCGTTTCAAATATTTTTTTAAAGTTAAATCTATTATGTTTATATCATATATTAATGTTAGAAATGATGGGTACAACTATACATCAAAGGATAGAAATAAATGAAAAAAGTGATGAAATTATTTACATAAAAATACATTTGAAAAAATTTAAAAGATCTAGGCCTGGATGATATGGAGAAAATCAAACATTAATTTCTTTGGGACCAAATACCTCAACAATGATATTTTTAATATATTGTAGGGTACTTTCACAACATTTGTACACAATGAGATTTTCGATAAATATTAATAAGTAATGTTGGTATGTTGACTAAATGGATAAAGGCAAATATTAGAACAGCTACATCAGCAAATGACATCACGTAACTGTAACAGAGCCTTTAAAAGCAGGAAAACACAACACTTAGGGCATATTACAATATCCTAAATCTAAGATGCGGACTGTTCTCATATCACAATATCATTATAATATGCATATATTGCTCTATCTTAATGTGCACCTGCGGTAAAAGTTCAAACGTCTGATCAAATACATATAGTTTAGGCCAATTTAATGGTGTAGTATTCTTACAATTCAGTAACATGAAAGTTAATATGATTTGTCTCAAATTTATGTTTAACCATTGAAATCTGATATAGGAATCTTCAATTTTCAGATAACCCTGCAGCCAATAAAAGTGGCATAAGGACAGTAGGACAGCATAATAAATATAACTACAGTATAAAAATAAACAGTACTGTAAACTAATGAAGAATTAGCAGTTCCCTTTGGTTATAGTCAGAGATGATCTCTCTCAGAACTTTCCTCTAAAACCCTGTGAGAGTCCTGTAGTCACCTTACAATACTGTTACTGCAAACACTGACTTCCATATCTGTGAGTGATGTAAACGTGTAGGATGAAAGCTGTCACAACACTGCTGATTGGGACAGCGCAGATACAGTGCACAGGTTTAAGTAGTGATTGCATGCTGACAATGCAAGGAAAATATACATTGTGTTGTTACAGAATAGTTCTCTTATCTAGGAAATGTAAGACAATGTTTTTATTCAGGGAAAGTAACTGAAACAGCTAAAAACTATTATAACTGTATTATAACAATTGTGAGAGAGACAACAGAAGAGTTTTCATATCTGGGAAGCACTTTAAGATATGATGGAGGAACAGGCAATGACATCAAAAGCCGTCTCAACAAGGCAAGAAACACATTCAAAATGATGAACAATGTCAAACAAAGTCCACGAAGTACAGCATCAACACCAAACTCAAGTTATACCAGAGCTGTGTTCTCTCCACCTTATTATACAGCTCTGAATGCTGGAGGATGATGGAGAAAGACCTTTCCAAGATCTCTGCATTCCACACAAGAAACCTCAGAATAATCTTACGTATCTTCTGGCCTAACACCATCTCCAACCAGCAATTACTTGCTCGGACAAACCAAGAAAGTATAGAGACCATTATTACAAGAAGGCGGTGGAGATGGATTGCACACATCAAGTGAAAAGAACAGGATTACATTACAAGAACCGCTCTACACTGGACACCTGAAGGCACTCGAAAGAGAGGACGACCCAAAGAGACCTGGCGTCGAACAGTGGAGAAAGAACTGAAAGCCATGAAGCAGACCTGGAGTTCTATCCAAAAGCTCGCCCAAAACAGACAGGAGTGGAGATCCTTTGTTGCTGCCCTACATGCCACTAGGCATAAAGGACAGTAAGTAAGTAAGTATACCAATTGTGTGCATCTTAGTATAGTATAGTACAGTATAGTATAGTATTTTTATGGTCATTTTTTCAAGCAGCACAAGCCAAGATATGCTTACTTGTAGTCCCTAAAATGGGTCCAGCTGGAAAAAAATAAAAACAAATCCTACATTTCCTACTATGCAACTCATTAAGTTCTCGTCCTGCCTGGTAAACACCCTTGTCTTGTTGATGTCCCCTGTTTGTTTGTTATGTCAGTTTTTCTTTTATACATTTGTCTTGATGACATCATCAGCTCCTGTTGATGTCATCAGGGTTATTTGATCAGACTTGTCACAGCTCCACATCAGAATCATGACAAATGTACAGTGGCGGTTCTAGACCAATTTTACTGTGGGGGCCAAGGAGTGGCCAGTGTTCAATCATAGGGGCACATTAAAAATGGCAAAGATGATATTTAAGCATTCAAAACCTTTATTTTAGCTTATTTAAAAATCTATTTTAAGTATCTTTGGAATATACAAATATATTGATTGAAACAATGAGACTTACCAACAATAACATTTTTTTTTGTACGACAATGACATTTCTCATTTTCGTGCACAATTACTTTTTTTTTAATTTTGAAAGTGCAGTACAGTGAGAATTATCTTTTTTTTTATATACACAAGCTTTTATTGAACAATTAAACTATTATACAATGTACACATTCTGGGTTCCTTTTGTGTACAATGAGATATTGTTTGAACAAAAAAAAAGGTAAGAATTGTTCTGTTGTTCACTGTTATAAATCTATCATCTTATTATTAATTTGACACAGGGGCCACAGCAGGGGCCAAGGGCTTTTTCACAGGGGCAGTGGCCCCTGGAGGCCCCTGTGTAGAACCGCCACTGCAAATGTAATTAGTTTTCTGTATAAAATTAGTGGAGGGTCCCCTTTAAATGGGTATTTTATTTTCTAATTTAATCACTTGTGACATATAAACAGCTATCCGATAGCAGTAAACATCCAGCTGGTGAAGCGTAGAAGTCTAATCAGACACACATATTTCTGTTGTTTCCTCTTTGAAGTATCCTGTGAGAAAGTTCCTAACTAACACTGTATCTTTAATGAACAGTCTAACAGGACCTGGTTGAGTTTTATCCTGAAAATGTCTTATTATCATCATATCTATCCATTTGAAACTGGTGAAATCCTGCAGAATATTACTGCTAATGCATTAATAATTGTACCCTATTGGATGACTGTGTTGTCAGACCGGGATCTCTGGTGGTTTCGCCTTGGGGTATTACATTGTGTTTGAGACCTGTATCTTTATGCAAATGTGTTCATCATATTTTAACTGAATGGAAAAATATGTCACTTAAATTAGAATAATGTTGTTTATGTATATGTAATACTATGAGGGGTTCAAATCTATCAGATTCTGTGACCTGATGAGGCATTTTAGCCTAATTTTAGCCATCACACTGTACAATAACAAATAGTCTGGTTCATTACATACCGTCGTTATGCACTTTATGTGTTCTTTATGCACACTGTTCATTGCACCTTATTTGTTTCATAGCACCAACATTTTTATACTGCATATTCATATTTATTCTGCACTGGAATTCTACTCCTTAATACATACTCCTTCTTTAGACACTTTATTTTTATTTTTACATTACATTTTATTGTATTTTATTGTATTTTTATATTTTATTGCTTGAAGTATGCCTAGGTTGTTCTTCTTATTTAATTGTGTTGTTATTGTCTCTGTGTGTAATGCTGCTGCTACACTGTAATTTCCCAGCTTGGGATAAATAAAGTATATCTATCTATCTATCTATCTATCTATCTATCTATCTATCTATCTATCTATCTATCTATCTATCTATCTATCTATCTATCTATCTATCTATCTATCTATCTATCTATCTATCATTTATTGTGATCTTTATCAAACATAGCAACAGAAAATTGGTAGCAGCTTAGATGTATGAGCCTATTTTAAAATCACAACCAGAAACAGGAGCTGAATGCTGCATAGATTTGTCTTTAAAGCGTTCACACCTCACCTGTCAACCCTGATCAGCCCAGTAATCCTCTCTCATATAAATGAAGCTATCGTGAAACAGAATCCGACAGGTCACAGCTTTCAGTGCTTTTTAACAGTTGATTCAAGCAGGGCCCTACTGTTGAGGACACGTTTTTAAAATCAAGGTCTTTTTTATTTTTAGAATATGGTAACAGACAAAAAACAGATACAGCCTGAAAATAAAACAATTACCACTCGAGCCTTCTGGCAAGCAGACATCTAAAGGCCACCTTATTCATATTGCTTCCAGTTAGAGGAGCTACTGCTGCAGCTACACCAAACAGTGCGATTAGTGGAGAAGGGTCTATTGTTTTCCTGCAAACTTTGGTCTCCAAAATGTATTTCCAAAATCTATACAACTTGGACATGAGCAGAAGATATGTAATAATGTGGCAGGAGTTTGTTTGAAGAATAACTCCTCTTTGGACCAATGAAGGCAATGTACAATTTTAAACTGAATTACAGTATGCCTAAGGCATATTGAGGTGGAATAAATTTAATCTAAGGGAGTCCAAACTGGTTAGGGTATGTGAATTTAGTAATGCAAAACACACCAGCAATTCACACAACACGCCAGCAATTCGCCACAACACGCCGGCATTTCGCCACAATGCGCCAGAAATTCATCAAAACGGAAAGGGTAGGTTCATATTGGACACTGATCCTCCTCCTGATTGGTTCTTGCCGTCATTCACTTCTCCATAGTCAAACCAGTCGCTGGTGTGTTGCGGTGAATTGCTGGTGCGTTGTGGCGAATTGCTGCCGCATTGTGTAAATTGCTGGCGTGTTGTGTGAGTTGCTGGTGTGTTTTATGAATTGCTGGCGTGTTGTGGCGAATTGCTGGCGTGTTGTGGCGAATTGCTGGCGTGTTGTGGCGAATTGCTGGCGTGTTGTGGCGAATTGCTGGTGTGGTTTGCACTTCAGGGCCACCGTACTTTACACTCAAAAATTGCGTCCAGTAAAGTTAAGGATGGAAAGAGTGGGAAGCAGTCTGAATTAGATCCCACAAAGCCACAGAGCTGTACATATCTGTAGAAATGGGATTTAAGAATATTAACTTTCTGTGATTACTGGTCAAATGAGGCAAATATATTTCCAATGTAAAACCTGATAGTACAGCTGTCTCAATTCTTCATCCGGAACCAAAAGCATCGTCCAGCACTGAAGGGGTAAACTTGTGGGGGGTTTTTTGTCACTAGAGCAGCATGTCAGAGATCTCTGAGGTTTAAGGATCGCCTAAACTGTTTCCAGATTTTAATGGATTAGAGGTGAAACAGGCTGCTTGAATTGTAATTTAGAACATGATAACATATCCGAGGAGGTAGATCTAATTAATGCCCTTTCCAAAACTGGCCATTCAGAACAGGTGACCCCATTCTTTAAACCAGTATGGTCGCTGAGGACTTTAACATTTTTCAATATTATGTTTATAAATATATGATGCACAATAGGCAATTAAGTTTCTATTTGGTTAACTAATTTTACTGTGTTTATTTTACTTTTTTTGTTACTGTATAGGCACTGGCGTTAGCGTTACTCATTATACACTCAACATGTTTTACTCTAGGGTTATTTATGTTGTAATTTTTTTTTGCAATATCTGGCACAAAAACAAATCTTATAGCTTGTATTTTTTTTAATGGAGTATACCAACTTCATTTTTGCATCCAAGTTGCATCCCTGGAGTGGTGAACAAGGCTTTCAAACTACATTCACACCTTCATGTTGTAATTGACTTATAGATAAAGTATAGGTGAACAATTAAGTGAGTACATAAATAAACATTTAACAGATGGGTTAACCCATCTGGAGTCCATCTATTTATTAAAATACACATGTTTTTATTTCCAGTAATAACTTAATTTATATATGATATGTAGACAAGCTGAACAAGCCAGTTAAAGTGCAATCATGGGAGCTTTCACAGTGTGCCATTTATGTTTCTAGACCATTTTTAAATTGTGAATTTTCTTTATACAATGAAAACTATTACTGTTTTTAATTTACATGCAAATAGACTGGTTTGTAGTTTTATTATTTATTATTTTTCTGCTGTTTTTGTGTGTATAAATGGTAAGAAAAAATAAAAAATAAAAAAAAGACACCTGTGTCTTTTGTTTGTATTCGGTTCCTGGCAGCTTTATACTTTGGTAATTAAAATAAAATGAAAAATCTGACTGATAGCCAAGTTTGTGTGGATGAAAATAAGCCATGCATGTGATGTAAGGACAGACTGAAAGATGCTAAACAGAGACAGAAATTAATGCAAAGGAGGTTGACAAATTTGAACCAAAATCTCCTGGACTTCAGATGTGTAAAGGTGGAGATTTAGTGTCAGCAGGGCCGGTTCTAGCCCATTGGCTGCCCTAGGCGATATTGAGATTTTGCGCGCGTATGTATTATGCTGTACACTAATATTTGATACATGAACTACAAGCAAGGTAATGGTCTCAGAACATTTTTATTTTTAGAAACTTTGGAACTTTACCAACAACAACTGAATTGAAAATACGAATAAATAAATAAGAAAACACAGATCTTCATCAAATTAAGAATGGCAAAGACTGAAAATAAATAAAATGTAGACATACAAATGCAATAAAAATAAACATAAAAATGAAATTTAAATGTACATTTATATTTGATACATGAACTACATACAGGCAATATAATGGGCGCCCCCTGCCAATTTGACGCCCTAGGCAGCCGCCTTGGTGGCCTGTAGGAATAACCGGCCCTGCAGTGGCGGTTCTACACAGGGGCCTCCAGGGGCCACTGCCCCTGTGAAAAAGCTCTTGGCCCCTGCTGTGGCCCCTGTGTCAAATTAATAATAAAATGGTCAATTTATAATGAAGAATGATGGAACAATTCTTACCCATTTTTGGTCAAACAATATCTCATTGTACACAAAGGAAACCTAGAATGTGTACATTGTATAACAGTTTATTGTGCAATAAAAGCTTGAATATATATAATAAAATATCATTCTCACTGTTCTGCACTTTCAAAATAAAAAAAAAGTAATTGTGCACAAAAATGAGTAATGTCATTGTCCTACAAAAATAATTGTTATTGTTGGTAAGTCTCATTGTTTCAATCAATGTATTTGTATCCTCCAAATATACTTAAATGAGATTTTTTAAATAAGATAAAATAAAGGTTTTGAATGCTAAGATATCATCTTTGGCGTTTTTTAATGTGCCCCTCTGATTGAACACTGGCCCCTCCTTGGCCCCCACAGTAAAATTGGTCTAGAACCGCCACTGCGGCCCTGAGTGTCAGTATTTTAACTTCAGCCCATCTCCCCTCCTTGTCCTGAGTGTAATCCAGGTCCTGGTCCCAGGTGAGGTGTGGGAACCCCTGCAGTTCCTCCGGCGGCCTGCTGGCGGCGCTGTTGACTGTAAGGTGCAACACGGACGCCATCTTGAGGAGACCCCGAACGCAGCGCTGGTTAGTGACTGACAACAATCTGAGGCGCATCATGATGGGATTACTCACTAACAAGTGAAACAGCATCACACCGGTCCTGTGCTGCACACGGTAAAGGGAAAGAGAAGGAGGTGTCCGGCGCGTGCTCCCCTCTCCGCTGGTTCAGAGGCTGTGCTGCAGCCTGATGGCCGGCTAGCTGCTCCTGGACTCCACCGCGGCCTGCTCGGGAGGAGGAAGGGTGGTGACGGCGCAAAATGCTCCACCGCTGACTCCAAACAAGACAGTGATCCTACCCAGAGACTCGCTGCGAGTTGGACGACGAGCACGATGCACTTATAGATTTTTTAAACGCTCTTAACTTTCCGATTGTGTTGTTGTGTGTCGGGGCTGTGAACCACAGTGAGAGCCGTCTTGCCCACCCTGCAGCCCGAGACATGTCATCCAACTGCACCAGCGCAGCGCCTGTCAGCGCCAGCAAAACCAAGACGAAAAAGAAGCATTTTATAGGACAGAAAGTAAAATTATTCCGTGCAAGTGAGCCCATTCTCAGCGTTTTAATGTGGGGTGTCAACCATACGGTAAGTACATCTGAAATGTGTCGTTGGCGGGTTGTTGTGCTGCTGTTTTGATTTAGCTAGCCTGCTAGCTTGTTAGCCAGCTACCCTCATCTGTCAAGCCAGCTTTGATGCTTTCAGTCGGCCACGTAAGTTGTCTATTGTAGAGATATTCGCCAGATTTTAGGTAGTGTGCTGGGGCAGGAGTCTGCTGGCTGGTTGTGTAGTGAGCTTGTTGTTGTCATGCAGTTTGTAGTGCTAATGCTTTGGTAGCTAGCCGCGGTTTGCTGTGCCCGAAGCGTGCGTTTTGCAGGGTTTTGAAGTGTGTCTATTAAACTCTCTGCAGCTGTGGAATGATGATCAGAAAAGCTGCATGCTTCGTGCATTTGCACGCAATGCATAGCGTTAACAGTTTTCCATCATAAATCATGGATGGAGAAATGTTTTGGAGCCAAGTCGTGAGCTGCTGTAGTGCAGGCATGGAGTGGGAGGGGTGTGACAGGCAGCCGGAGCAGCAGGTTACACAGATTTTCAGCCCCACAGCTGCAGACAGCAGCCAGTGCCTATTGTTTAAATAAACCTGCTCTGAGCTTGCATTTGCAGCTTCAATGCTCGGTGCATGCATCCAACCGCTGCAGTTTATTCCATCACATCATTGCCCTATAAATAGAGCAGAAAAATATATCACATTCACTTTTGGCGGAGACTGCCTATGGCTATGAAAAGCACAGTGAGGAGCAAATTCGACACCAGTGATGGATGGAGTGGGTTTGCACCAGCAGTTTGCTCCTGCCTAATGTGCAAAGCTTATAGTAACTGTTTTGGTTTTGTCAAACAGAAACAGAAACAGTCTGACCGATGTTTGAAAAGCAGCAGTGTCCAGGGTTTAAACTGCTTCCTTTGCTCTGAATGAAATAGCACAGTTATCTGCATTGTAAGTTCATTGAAACAGGAGTAGTTTGTTTCCACATTTTTTTACTTTTGGTTCTTTCGTGTCAGTTAAAGTACATTACTGTCTGATTGGCACTGTTGTGATGAAATGAGAGTCTTGGTTGGTAAAGTGACTCTTCGTCCAGATGTAAATGTTGTAAGTAAACAGTGTTAACTCAAAGGTGTTTAACTGAAAAAACAGCAGGCAGTGAGAAAAGCCACAGCAGATTTGTCACAGTGACAGTGGGGATGTGTTTGCATCAAACTATGCTATTTTTTGCAAGACGTAAGAACCACAAACTAGCTTGCCCGTTAAATGAAATGACAGCATAATGATTGCAACCAAAGAATTAAGGAAGCAGCTAATGATATGGTTATCACTGCAGCATCTCCAGTATTCAGTGGGTGAACTTTGGCAGTGGGCGTGTGGGTGCAGCTCACAGGCCTGGTGATTTGAGGTGTGGGTGGGAAGCTGATTCAAGACATCAAACAGACTTCTCATCAAAGTCCTCTTCTTCCAGCCAGGAGTTGCATGCATTTTTAATAGTGCACTAGCTGTGATGCTGGAGGACTTTACTTCGACGCAGTGTCAGTTAGTGTTTAGATGATGTACTACACCACCTGTTTGATGCTGTTAATCCCTCTGCTGTTTTTAACATCGCATCAGCAAATAATTTCCCCCTCAGAGTTTCAAGTTAAGAGAGTTTCATATCCCTTTTACACCAGCATGGAACATGTCCCATTTCGATTTGTGCACCAATAAGTGTCAGTGCATTTCAACCTAAGATAAATGGGTTCTGAACCTGAAAAGTTGGTTCCTAGCTTGACCTGAAAAATAGTAAGTTTTTCTTGATCCTGAGTACCATGCGGAGACATCATCAGTGAGCGTGTCATATTCTACAGGTGATCAGATCTACAATGATCAGAAAAAAGAGGATACAGTGGTCTTACTAATAGTTGGTCCCTGAGTTTCGAGGGGGAATAAAAAAAAAAAATCTGCATAATTGCTCGTAGATAGTCCTTGCGATCTGCCATCTTGCTTGTAGGGCTGGGCAATATGGCCAAAATCTTATATCACAACATCGGTAATTTCATAGCTCAATAACTGTATACATCTTGATAGAGCATGTTTTCTGATAATCCAGATAGCAGATAATTCTTGTCACTCTCCCAATCACAAGTGTTTATGTCATACAAGGCGGGTTTGATAGAATGAATAATGTCTAGCACATCTAAAAAAAACTCATATTTCAAGATTCTTGTACCTTGTGCCTATTCCTAACCTCAAATAGTACTTTTTAGTTGAGGGTCATGTTTTCTTGCTATGATTTTAATACTTGACAAATGTGTTTATGAAAAGTACTGAGAATTGTCTCATGTAATTTAGAACTTTAGAACATTATGGTTTCTGGTGAAATTATTGAGAAAATTAAATGTGCATATATTCATACATTATCGAGAAGTTAGTAAGTGCTTGTTATTGTCAGTTAAGAAAACAATTGTATATCATGACATCTGATTCAGTCACTATATGTTTTCAGTGAAAGACAATAATTGGTCATATTGAGTTAATGACCAGCCCAACATGCTACTACAATTAACTTGCATTGTGCAATGCCCTCCATTTAATGGCACATCCTTGATTACCATGGTTTCGCTCAGAACTGGTGGAAACGTGGGCTTGTTTGCTAGTTAGCACCAAGTTTCCAAGAACCCCGAATGTGACCAGTTAAAGAACCAGAGCTGGTTTGGTGGAGAAGGAGTGTTTGTAGCCAATTGAGAATTGCTAAATGACTGAGTGACTTTTTTTTATGTATGTGATGTTTATAAAGGAGAACGTTTCATATAGAAAGAAAGTTCTACTTACTTTATGATAGTGCTGCCACCTCTATGTCAAATCAGTCATTTTGATCTAAGTTGACTGTCATTTTTCTGGTCAACACAAGATTTATAGTGGTGCTTTTGCATGATTATTTGTTAATCTCTGTTTTAGCTGTGTCAATGAACTAAACTATTAGTCAACAAAATTGTATGACGTGTGGTCAACCAAAAATTTTCTAAAGTTAAGGACAGTTCTACGCATATTTTTTTTCTGAGTTTATTTCATTAAAAGGCAATGAATATGATATCAGGATTTTATTTTTGTCTTTGGATATAAACAAGATTTTTTTAAGTCAAGTTACCTCTGTGTGTGTGCGTGCACGTGTGTTGTTGTGTTTGTGTACGTGTGCTGACTAAATATTGTACCAAGCAGCTGTTGCACTGGAATAACAGCAGCATGTTTTGATTGCATTTACATCGACCATCAGTCGACTTTCAAAATAAGAGGAACAACAGCACTACCAGGACTGTGTACTGTCCCTCTGCTGCCCTTTTTAGTCTCCATCTGTTATGACTTTATCATGATTTAAGGCTGTTTGACCTCACTTTCTCCCTTGAGTAGTGGTATCTCTTCTATCTTTCCCCCCAGTTTCTCTTGTATCGCTGTTTATTTGATAAGGAGTTTTTTCTGAAGTCCATCAGCGTGAGCTTTTGCCCTGGATGTGTTTCATCAGATAAGATCAGAACTGTGGTGCTTTGCAGCAGTAGCAAGAAAACCTGTCAGCCTGCTCTTTGGTCCCAGAGTTAATGATTGGTGCTGGTAAACACTCGCAGAATGCGTTTGGGTCACATGAAACTGATAATGCATATTGTTTTTAAATTCTGAGTATTCACAGCTCTTTACTGCTGATGAGCATGTTCAGTACTTGAGAGCAAAATGTGATGCTTTTACATGTTTTTCTCAACTTTATCCTAATAAGTGGGATGTTTAAAGCACATCTTGATTTGTTGGACTGGAACTGCACAACAGTAGAGTACTTTGTGTAGGAGTTTAGCAGAATATTACACTGTGCCTGTGTTGAAATTGCAAATGTCAATATTGCTGCTTTTAAGTTTTTATATCACTCAAATAATTCTACAGTCTGTCAGTGTATAAATGGTATATCACCTTCAGTCTCTTGTCTGATCTCTGTCTTTCTCACTTCTCTCCCTCAGATTAACGAGTTAAGTAATGTGCCTGTACCAGTAATGCTGATGCCAGATGACTTTAAAGCCTACAGTAAGATCAAAGTGGACAACCACCTATTTAACAAGTAGGTACATCACAGCTTACGGACTGTCAGCACCGTCTGTTAAGGGCACAATCTGTAATTCACGTGTAAACTAAAAGGTCAACTTGCAGGCAGAGTTCAAAACACCTGCTGTCACTCCAAAAAGACTGTCAGACGTTTGGGGAAAGTGATGGCTTGCCATCCTTGTTCAAATGCTCAAATTACATATAAATCATATCTAATCCATCACAATATAAATTCAGTCCTAATATATGCTGTATTTAGAATAAATGTCACCATCTATAATGGGACAATGAATTAAACAAGCAGCCTCACAGCAAAGAGCTGTATAGGACTGTGTTTTCTCTAGAAGTATTTAACATTTCCACACAACTAGACCTGTGTTTTGTATTTTGGAGTTGTGGAACATTAAAGCCCAGAGAAATCTGTCATTTTATTCAAAGTAACCGTTCATTCAATTTGGTCACCTGTCAGTGGCGTCAGATAACAATTAATCCCTCGAGTTGCTCTAACTTTCTGGGAAAGACAAGAAGCACCAGATGATATGTCACAGAAGTGTACTCAGTAACAGTACAACAGCATTTTTCTGCCACACAGCATCAATATTTTATTAATTGCTGCCACTTTGCAAGTGTAACACAGTAAACTAGTAGAGACCTGATTTATGATTTATTTCAGTATTGATTCAGCTTACTACAATGTGCTACTATGATAAGTGTCTCATGTCAGCCATATAATGTTACAACAACGCCCAACAAACTCAAAATAATTTTTAAGCATGAGTGTTTTGACCACGGATAACAGCTCTGGGCTACTCTTATTAAATTATAATGATAAATTATTAAACTATACAACAAATTATAATGGATTAAACTAACATAAGCTACAGTATCTGTATGGGTAGTCCACTCAGTGTTAGTTGTGGCTGTTGAATGAAATAACATAATGTGAATAAAACTTTTAATACATTAAAACTTGTTCGGGAGCATCATTTCTGCCTGACTCCCTTCAGATAGATATTAATTTGGTGGTTGGCAATGGTGGTTGTTTAACCCTTTGATGCACAACATATGGACAACACTTCTAAAGTATAAAATGGGTCAAAAATGACTCATTTATCCAAATTTGTATTAAAATTAAATTACTTAATACTAT